>NC_058371.1:134409896-134718396 GCF_018350175.1 Felis catus
TTTATGGAATATTTAACCACCATTTTTTCCATTTTAGAGTGACAAATGAGATTTTACCTATTCATTTTATATTCAATATAAATGCTTTCATTAATACGTAATTCTTTCTACTACAATGTCTACAGTTATGAACTTCAGTAGCAAATCTTAGTTTCTTCACCCACAAAACTTGAATAATGATGCCTTAGTCATAGGATTAGAGATAAGGGATAAATTTGCCAATGTGTAAAATAGATTATAAATAATATTCTACTTCTTGTTTTAATTTAGAACGTTTTAGAGAACCTCATTTTTGAAACAAATTTTATTTTTTTCCTGTCTGAGCTCAAATGCTGCCCCTGAATATCTGTGTGAACCTGGACAAGTTATCTAATCTATCTATATACCTCCTTTAACAAATGGAAGTAGAAGGTATCTACCTTAGGATCATTGGGAGGATTAACTGACTAAATATTTTGTCAAGCACTTAGCACAATGCCTGGCTCACAGTAAATACTCAATTGTCAGACATAAAAAAATGTAATAATCATTTTTTAAAATGTAACTGTATTTATCAAAAAACAAAAAGAATGCCTGCTTTTGAAATTTTAACCCCAAATGTTGGGTGGGTAATTAATTAACTACAGACTTAACTTACAGACATAGTTTATAGCTAATACAGACTTGAATGAGACAGAGAAACTAAAATGTGATGCTACTATTTTCCAGAATCTTATCATCCCCAGACTTTCATCTCCTGGGTTTTAAGTGTGCAGCATTGCTCCTGTGTTTGTGACAGTTTTATTGCACAGTTGGGTTTCTTCCTTTAGTTGACTCTACAGTCTCTGAATGACAACAGACTAAATTCTTGCTAAATGTGCTGCTTTTAAGATCAGCACCTGCCTATACACAGAATGAAGAAGAGCTAAATCTCCAAATAGAGATTTAAAGAATTTATGTGTTTATGATGCTAATTGACCTGTCAGGCAAAAGTAATCCCTTTATATGAAGACATTTGTGTGTAAAAATGTGGAGATGATAAAAACCCTGATGAAATTATTTGAGATAATGACAGCATTTGTAGGAAAACAATTAAATAAAATGTTATGCTTCATAATAAATTCCAACTTTCTAGAGTTTATGTTTTGCCTTTTTTTTTAATGTTTATGTATTCTTAACAGAGAGAAAGACAGAGCATGAACAGGGGAGGGGCAGAGAGAGAGAGAGGGAGCCACAGAATTTGAAGCAGGCTCCAGGCTCTGAGCTGTCAGCACAGAGCCCAACGCAGGGCTCTAACCCCCAAGCTGTGAGATCATGACCTGAGACAAAGTCGGACGCTCAACCAACTGGGCCACCCGGGCACCCCTATGTTTTGGCTTTTTAATTCAATCTCTATGATTATATTATTTTTTCCGAAGATACACTAGTTTATATATTTATAATTATTTAATGATAATTTTCATATAAAATTAATAAATTATAAAGAATTGTAAAAATAATCAGAAGGAAGAATTTACTATTGTTAAAAAAGAACATGAGATGTTTACTTGCAAATAAAAGAGTGAAAAATGAGGAATTGAAGCCTCTTCCTCCTCATTTTGTTCCCTACAAATAGTATTGATCATTGTTTCTTAGTGAGATGCTTTGGTATTCCTGTAGTTCATGCCCCTATTGATGAGGAGTCCACTCCAACCTCCACCCTTTCTAAAAGCAGAAACATGGATGGGTTTGATGGGAGAATCTGTAGGAGGTGGATGTGTGTGTCTCAATACAATCAATAAAATAAATAAATATAGCCCTGTTGGGCCATTAGGGGTCCATAGAACAAAAAGAATATTTTCATCATAAAATTTTCAAATCAGCTTGGAACTGTATTTTCTGTAAAATTTTATATGTTTTTAGAGATTGAAAACTGTCTTTTTACCATTGGTTGGTATTAAATAAATAACTGATTTTGAGATAGAGAGCACACACGAGTGAGAGAGCTCTGTACATGTGAGCAGGCAAGAGGCAGAGAGACAGGGAGAAAGAAAGAAAATCCTAAGCAGGCTCTATTTTGTTGGAGCAGAGCCCAATGTGTGGCTTGATCTCATGAATGGTGAAATCATGACCTGAGCCAAAATCAAGAGTCGATGCTTAACTGACTGAACCACCCAGGAGTCCCAACATTTAGTATTTTATAAACTAAACTGTATCATCTACATCAACTTGGTTACAGAGACTACCCGATTCTTTCTTTCAAATCTGTCCCTTCCTTGGGGTGCGTGGTTGGCTCAGTCGATTAAGCAGTCAACTTCGGTTCACGTCATGATCTCACGGTTCTTGAGTTTGAGCCCCACATCCAATTCTGTGCTGACAGCTCAGGGCCTGGAGCCTGCTTCAGATTCTATGTCTCTCTCTCTGCCTCTCCCCCACTCACACTCTGTCTCTCTCTCACAACAATAAGTAAACATTAAAAATACTTTTTTTAATTAAAAAAAATCTGTCCTCTCCTCTATTCTTGGAGCTTCTGTTCCTGTTAGAGCCCTCATCACCTCTCCCATCCTCAAAAATCCACCCCTGACCTTCTTGCCCCCACCAGACACTGCTTTATGCTTTTTTTCCATCTCAGAAAAACTTTTAAAATGAGCACCTACATCCACTTTATCTGCTTCTTTTTTTAAAAACTTCGTTCTTTTGCATTTGTTTTTAATTATGTGAGCAATATATGTATATATTCTTCCCTCTTCAGAGGTAACTACTATTTTCAGTTTGTGATTATTTTTGCAGACATTTTCTACGCATTTATATATATTAATAGGGAGAGAGGGAAATATTTGTTGTTTTATTGTGAAGGGGCAGATTTGCGGAAATGGCATCATGATTTATGGATCATTCTGCAACTTCATTTTGTTACTAAGCACGTCCATGTGGGTACATTCTCTTAAACTGCCTCATTCTCTTAAACTGCCAGCTACAATTCCATGGCAGTACCGTAGCTTTGTACCGTAGCTCAGTTTTTTATTCTATAGATGGAAATTTAGACTGTTTAAAAAAATTTTTCTTTCATAACCAGTGCTGCAGTGAACATCCTTTCTGTAGCTTTTTAAGGAACTTGTACAATTGTTTCCCTAGGCTGTATACCTAAAAGTGGAACTGCTAGATCATAAGGTATTCACATTTAAAATTTTAATGGATGGTCCAAATTTGCACTAAAAATATGTATCAATTTACATTCCCACCAACAGGAACCAAATTACCTGGCGTTAGTAGATACAATGCCATCTTTAATTTTTTCAAATCTGATGCATAAAAAATATTTCATTGTTTCATTTTGCATTTCCCTAATCACTTGGTGAATTTGCCTGGTGTTTGGAAGGGAGGTGCTAGTTTATCTTTATTTTCTTCATTTCCTCTCCCTCCCATAAATTTTCCTGCCAAAATCAAAATGTTACTAATTGTTTCTCTCACTCCTCGTTTCAGCCAGCCAAGCCAGGGACTTATTGTCAAAGATGCTAGTGATTGATCCAGCAAAAAGGATATCCGTGGATGACGCCTTACAACACCCTTACATCAATGTCTGGTACGACCCTGCCGAAGTGGAGGCGGTAAGGCATAGACTGACTTACTTTCCTTCCATAAACACACCAGAGAAACTGGGTGTTCAGTGGTGAAAATGGAAAGAATTAGAACCCAAGAGCGCACACAAAGCACCTTCATAAAATTCCTGTCACAAAGTTATTACCTTCCCCTCTAGAAGTTCTCTTCTACCTATATTTTACATGCTTTTCTTTTTCCAGGATTTTCTGTGAGAGATAATGACTTAGTCCAAAAAGCCCTAGCTGTCCATGAAATGCATCCATTTGTTTTTGTTACATTGTTAACACCTCCAGGGCCCCCTTTTTAATGTTGAATTATCAGCCTGTCCTGATACAAACTAAGTAGCAGAAATCATTACAGAGAGTATGTGGCGTTGCCTCTCTTTCCTTGATAAGATGCCTGCCATTAGTCAAGAGTGGCACTACAAACATTTCACAGGTAGAGCTTTTCCCGGGCCATTGGTGACTTAGTGAAACCTTACATGGATTAGATAAGAAAAATTAGGTAGTCCAATGCAGAATATTTCAGGTTGACTCTAAATTGACCACCGGAGTAAGTTATACATATGTGTTATAAATCTGGACATAGTTTAAGAATCTTCTCAGAAGCATAACTTTTTTTTTTTTTTTTACTATTTTTAACCATTCAGTATCTTCTCTTCTCTCCAAATTGTTTCTTATGTCTTAGCCTTTCTCCTTTTCTGTGTGGAGCCAAGGCAAAGGGTTATTGTTGTTGCCCATGTGTGTTGTATAGGCTTCTTGATG
Source organism: Felis catus (assembly GCF_018350175.1). NCBI lineage: Eukaryota > Metazoa > Chordata > Mammalia > Carnivora > Felidae > Felis > Felis catus. Next base: position 134,414,219 of record NC_058371.1, read on the forward strand.
GGAATGTCCTTTTGTCCCTCTTTTAAATGCTACTGTCAGCAATGTTATCTTCTCCCAAAAGCACCAAACTCTCCTCAAATTCTTAGAATACCCCTGCTAAATGTTAACCTCATTTTACATAATGACTTCAAATTACTTTGTTTGAATTGGTTTTTAATATTCTTTGAAATACTCTTTTGGTTTCTTGTCTCGTGTCTTTCTCTCTCAGTCTTCTTGCTTAAGCATAGTTTTGCTTTGTTTAAGCTTCCTTTTGTTTCATTGTGCGCCTGCCCATGTCGAGATGCTGGATTCAAACTGACATAATTCTTATCCCTTCATCCTTCACTGGAGAAGTGAGATCCAACAGATGGGAGTGAGGATTAGGTAGAATTAAATATTATAGACATACTATTAAAAAAAAACTACTTTTCATAGTAACCCAATCCTTAAGCATTCAAAAATTTTGGAGAAAACACTTCAGTGATAAATTAGTCTCTCAAGTGTGGAAATGGCGTTAACAATCCTTGATGACATTTTCTTAAGATCTGCTCTCTTTAAGCAGTTTTTGTTTATTTTTTTTATTTTTTTTTAAATTTTTTTTCAACATTTATTTATTTTTGGGACAGAGAGAGACACAGCATGAACGGGGGAGGGGCAGAGAGAGAGGGAGACACAGAATCCAAAGTAGGCTCCAGGCTCTGAGCTGTCAGCCCAGAGCCCGATGCGGGGCTCGAACTCCCGGACCGCGAGATTGTGACCTGGCTGAAATCGGACGCTTAACCGACTGCGCCACCCAGGCGCCCCGTCTTTAAGCAGTTTTACAATGATGTTGAAATTTCAATTTGCTTAGAATTAATTTTTAGTCACTTGATTTGATTCTTGCAAAATAAAATCATCATATTTTTATAGGTAAAAAATGGAATTACTTTTAGTCTCTCACTTTTGGGAAATACTTTCAAAGAAGTTCTTGGGGGTAGAATGAGGCCATGAAATAAGACAAAGTATGATTTATAGGTATGTGAAAAGTAAGCATAAAATTCTTCTTTGATGTTTTTCAAGAAAATACTCTAGGTTATGTTGATAAAAATTTTAGACAAACATAAATTATTTGAAATTGCTGTTCCTCATTTATTTTGATCATTCAAATCAGGTGGTATATTTATTTTTCTCTCCATCTAATATAATGTGTGTAATCTGTTTTTAATGAATTGTGGCCCAGAGTTTAATTGGAGTCATAAAGTCTGCATTTGTAATTCACTTGTAATTATGTTGCCTATAAAAGGGACAGTTGTTTAGAATCTATAACAACATATTAATGAATAGCATCAGTGAGTTTTTAAATGTATTTTAACTTTTAATGAAGAATTTCTTTGAAGGATAAAAAGATAAAACTTAGGACACTAAAATGGCTAGAACATTTTTCTCACTCATTTCAATATTGTCATCCTGGGTAATGGATAGTAACAACACAAGACATGAATTTTAGGGGAAGGATTTGATAGAGCCTGAAGGTTTAGGAAAAAGGATCAGTTAATGCACAGAAGAACAAGCAAGTATTTAACATCTAGATTGGGATCATTGGTTATAGAGGGTAAATATGTTTTATATCTAGACATGTTGCAGTGAATAGGTTAGAATCCTGACCATAGGGCAAGGATAATTATTACTCTATTGGGGCACCTGGGTGGCTCAGTAGGTTGAGTGTCTGACTTCAGCTCAGGTGATGATCTCAAAGTTTGTGAGTTTGAGCCCCACATCAGTCTCTGTGCTGACAGCTCAGAGCCTGGAGCCTGCTTTGGATTCTGTGTCTCCCTCTCTCTCTGCACCCCCGCCCCCCCACTCACGCTCTGTCTCTGTCTCTCAAAAAAATAAACATTAAAAATAATTAATTTATTACTCTATAAAATGTATTATAGAAGTCACAACCATGAAGATCAGCCAACTAGGAAGAGACAGATCTTACAGATGCTAGAAGCAGTAGTCAACTATACTTTCTGCAATATGGTTAGAATTAATGCCTTTATTATTGCATGTTAACATACATTTAAAGTAAAACGACCTTCTTTTATGGATGCATGGCAAAGCTATTACGGAGTGATATATTTTCTGCCAAGACTGCCAAGGCTGTTTTACAGAGTAAACTCTGGTGAGTTCTATATTCCAAACAAGGGGAAGTATCAAATAATTAGAATTTCTATGATTAGAAGTTATCTAGGATCTCCAGGTTCAAGCAGCTTTCAAGTAACTCACGTGATGTTATAGAGGGAAGGAAATACAAAGACAAGAGGAAGTAAAAATATGTTTCATTGAAAGAAAATAGAGGCAAGTGGAGAGGGATAAAGGAGAAACCGCAAGAGAATGTGATGTCTTCAGGAAAAGTAGAAAGGAGAGGAGAGAAATGCTACGTGTACTTATCTATTAATCCTACTATACCTATCTTATCACGTTTCCCAAAGTGCCAAAGTACTAAAATGAAAAGAGAAGAGGTTATGAATGCTGTCATAACTCTAAGAGAGAAAATTATTCATGCAACCATGAAGTTGAAAATTTAAAAATTGAATGTCAAGGTTAATAGTGATCTGTGTAATAGTGCACACAGAGTTTTGAAGTTACAACTGCTCAAATTATTAGCAAGTTATTATTCAAATACTGTTCAGAACAATAAGAGAATGTGCCCCAAACAGAGTGCAAAAGCCGCATTTCATGTCAGTGCTTTTTCATGAAACAGCTGAAAGGCATTCGAACTCTGTTTCAGCATTCACCAAGAGGGCAAAAACATACACAAGTGCAATTTATTCAGTTGTAGGCATCGTCCACAGGTAGGAAAGATGAGACAAGTTTAAATTTCTGCTCTCCCACTTACTAGCTGGCCTTGGTAAAGTTTCTTAACCTTTCTGCAACTCAGTTTTCTTAACTAAAAAGAGAGAACATTCATAATGCATAGTGTTCCTCTGATAATTTAAAGAGTTAATGTACATAAAGTGCTTAGTACAGTACTGCAGCCAGTGAGGATCATATAAATAATAATAATAATAATAATAATTATTATTATTATTACTATTATGACTTTTACATGCAAACCTCAACTACCTTTGAGATTTGGGAAGATACATATATTTAGTAAAAAAGACCATTTGGTCAAGGAATTGCAGAAATATTCTACAACATTTATAACATTAATCCCTGGAAATTATATAGCTCCTACAAAATTTTAAAAATTTGGTCCTTTATGTTGTTGTTGTTGATATATGCTCACTTCTACCTTGTAAAGTGTAAGAATTTGGTGCCATTTATTCAATCCAAAATAAAGGCATCTTATATTCGTAAATCCTCATTGTAACTGTCTTTATGAAACTAAAGGATATTCAGGACTTTTTCCCCAAAGAGTCACTTTAAATATCTCCTCTGTGCTCTGTTAGAGGGAAATACAGAAACAGTGAAGATCATTGCCTTGTTTCTACCAGATTCTTGAGTTTAAGGTTTCTGTCAGAGAAGAGGGTGGCTTTCACTTTGCAACCTCTAGGAGTAGGGGTATAGACATATTTTAGGGGCATTAGCATGAACTGCAAGCTAAGGAAGAGTTGATTAACCACGTTTTGGGGCATATAAAAAGGAAATTTAAGAAAAATATGGGATGTGACCTTTTTGGTAAGCACGGTGTTATTTTTCTCAGAAACTCTAGAGCACTCTGAGAAAGGCTTCTATGGTTGTTCTGCATTGTTAGGGGTGGGGAGGGAGAATGGAACAGGAGAGGGAGGAGAGGAAGAGGTGAGGTGTTCAGCTACCCAACCAAAGGCATCAAAACTCAAAGTAATCCTCAAAAGATAGCAAATAAGAATGTAGGGAGTCAGAGAAGGACATTTTTTTTTATTTGTCAATTCATGACCAAAAGGAAGGATCAGAACCTGACACTAGAACCATCATCTAAGGTGGGACGGGTACTGGGGACCGGGCTCATGGCCCACAGTGATCAGCCAAATACACTGTTATGTTGAAGGCTTTGTCTCAGAGAGTCCCTGATACAGTCCTAAATAGTCAAAACATTATTCTGGGAATCTAGGCAGAGAGGCAAGCTGAACCAGTCAGCCAGCTTGTATCTAGGAATTCTTCTCTCTAGTGGGCAAGCCCTGGGTACTTGAGAGGCCAGCAAAGTGGTGGCAGGCAACACAAGACCTTCTGTATAGTAGCCGAGTCAAAGTAACAGGAGGGAATGCTAGAACAGAGGTGTGGAATGTGGAGCTAGGGCTGAGGAGGAGACTTAGGAGAGAGGTTGGAAATGTTTTAATTGAGAGTATAAATACACATGCCATCCTTATAGAGACCAAAGTAAATGTGTGACTAACCCAACCGGTTTGGGTAGAATGTGATTAGGGAAGCAAGGCAGTGCTGAGCTGATTCATTATTTCTTACCTAATTCAAGATTAATTTGGGAATTGGGACAGGCTGGGTGGGAATTTAATCTATCTATACAGATCCTGAGTTACATCCTGGTCTTCAGATTCCCAGTGAGAGTATAACCCCGGAAACTGAGTAACACTTACATGTATTAGCACTGAAGTTCAATTAAAATAAACCACTTAGAAAATGTAAGCCCAGAATAGTCAGTAATGTTACACATTACTGTTTGTAACATAAGGTAATTAATGGAGTCTTAAATGTTTTATTGATATTATTATTTACTATTTCATTCTTTTAAGGACTATGTTCTTTTTTGCCGAAAGTAAAAGGATTTATAGGAACAAGCTAACCTGACTGTATTAAGCTCTTTTATTGCAAAGCCATCATAGATTTCATGCTCTTTGAGGAGAGTTACTATCTAACATTGTTTTAACCATCTCCTTGTGTACCATTGTATCTTATCGGTCATTACCAAAGAGAGCATATGAAAAGGACCACCAACCATACAGGAAATATGCATTATTTTCCATTTTCTTGTGACATAGATATATAAATTTTCTTTTCTTTATTTTTGAGTTCCATTCCCTTTTTTAAAAATTGAAGTATAGTTGACACACAGTGTTACATTAATTTCAGTTGTACAACATAGCGACTCAATGAGTCTACATGCTATGCTCTGCTCATCACAAGTGCAGCTACCACCTGTCACCGTACAACACTATTACGATGCCATTGATTATATTCCCTGTGCTGTACTTTCAACATTATGACCTTCATCATTATGATAACTGGAGGCCTATATCTCCCACTCTTCTTCATTCATTTTGCCCATCTTCCCACCCTCTTCCCTCTGGCAACCATCAGTTTGTCCCTTGTATTTATGAGTCCGCTTCTGCTTTTTGTTTATTTGTTTATTCATTTGTTTTGTTTTTTAGATTCCACATATAAGTGAAATCATATGATACTTCTCTTTTTCTGTCTGACTTATTTCACTTCGCATGATAACCCCTAGGTCCACCCATGCTGTCTCAAATGGCACTATCTCATTCTTTTCTTATGGTTGTGTAATATTCCAGTGTGTGTGTGTGTGTGTGTGTGTGTGTGCATACACACACACCACATCTTTCTTATCCATTTTTCTATTGGTGGGTACTTGGGTTGCTTCCGTATCTTGGCTATATTGCAATAAACATAAGGGTTTATATATCTTTTGGAATTAGTGTTTTCAGTTTCTTTGGGCAAATGCCCAATAGTGGAATTACTGGATCACATAGTATTTCTATTTTTAATTTTGGGGGGAACCTTTTCTGTTCTGTTCTGTTTCTGTTCTGTTCTGTTTCTGTTCTGTTCTGTTCCACTGTTTTCTACAGTGGCTGCACCAATTTACATTCCTACCAACAGTGCACAAGGGTTTCTGTTTCTCCATGTCCTTGCCGACCCTCATTATTTCTTTTTGATTCTAACCATTCTGACAGGTGTGAGGTGATATCTCATTGTGGTTTTGATTTGCATTTCCCTGATAATTAGTGATTTTGAGCCTCTTTTCGTGTGTCTATTGGCCTATATGTCTTCTTTAGAAAAATATCTATTCAGGTCCTTTGCCCATTTTTTAATTGGATTATTTGTTTTGTTTTTGTTTTTGATGTTGAAATTGGTTGAGTTGTATAAGTTCTGTATATATTTTGGATATTAAGCCCTTATCAGATATATCATTTGCAAATAGATATATGAATGTTAATGTTGCATATGCCTAGAAATATTTGCAAGGTAAATCTTTTTTGTTGTTGTTGTTCAAGGTAAAGCTTAAATGAGAGCTTAGAGATCATTGTAGAGTGGCTGTTCAGCAAATATCAACATTTAGAGTATCAGCTCTCTAATTATGAGCAGCTGCAGGAACACAGGACCAGAAACCATGATGAGAAAAGCAGAATAGGACTAAGCATGGGATCAGAAAGCTTTGAAAAGAGAATCAGAAGCCTATGGTCAAAGTAGTGTAGGTTCCAGAGCTTGGTCTAAGCAATTCAGAGTGAGAGCTGATGCCAATATGTGGACAAATCAGATCAGGCAGGGAGATAATAGTTCAGGAGAGACATGTGGTCTAAGGTCAGAGTTCTGAGCAGATGCCACATTAAAGGGCATTTAAACAGTGGCAAAACTAAGAGTGTTTTCTGATTGGAATGCAAGTCTCAAGAGCAGGTACTCTTGGAACAGATTAGCAATTAGCCCAGAGATTAGCAATCAGAGGAAGCTACTACCAACCCTAAAAAGAGGAATTGGTTTACTGGGGCCTAAGTCTATCTAGTGGGAGTGGGAGTTATGGAGATAGAAGAGATACAGCTGCTTCTGGAAAGAGGAAGTAAGAGAAATTCTCTGGTTTTTCTCCACTCTCCCCATTTCCTAGCAGTGTTTCCCTTCTTGTTAGCAGTTCTAAGCCAGCTGATAGATGAGCCTGGGAAATGCAGCCTTCAGGGGCCAGCCTCTGAGACACAGAGAAGAAAAAAGAAGGGTGAGGACTGTATCTATGGGCAAATAGGCTGAGGGCTGGTACTCACCTATCCATTCTTTCTTCATTCGTAGCTCTAAAATTCTAAGTAAAACTGAAGTAAAATGGACTTAATCTGGAAAGCAGAAAACTTTGGAGATTGGAGGGGTGTTCAGGGGCCTTACTGTAAAATTGAAGCAAACATTACCCCCAGTAACCCCTAATAATTATTTCATTTTCTTAAGTATCTTGTGATTTCTTTCTAAAGAATCGCGAGGACTATGCCAACTTGAGAGTCTTGGCATAAGAGTATTTCTCATTGGGTTTTTAATTGAGTATGTATGCTTTCTTCCTTCTATCTGCTGGTGTCACTTTTTCAGTTGTTTGTTATGTAGTTGATGAGGAGGCTAAAGCTTGTGAAGCCAAGCATGTGCTTGGGGGGAATGAGAGATTCAACCATCTGTTTTCTAAGGTTGCTTGCATTTCTTTCTCACCCACCTCTTTGTTATATCTTTCTTCTTAGTCTTTCCTTCTCTTCTTAGCCCTTTTCGCGTTTTTATTCAGCTCCTATGAAACTGTTTGCATAGATCTTGATTATTTAACAGTTTAATATTTATTAATTCATTCCATAAATTTTATTGAACCCAAACTGTATATCCCACTGACATCGGTGCTGGTGATTAAGCAGTGAAATAAAAAACAAAAACATTGATTTGATGTTGGTGGGCTTTTATTAAATTAACAGCTAATGGAAATTTTTATTGATTGGAATCTTATAACTCATCATCTCTGGACATAAATTCTTCCAAATAAGGGTGGTTTTATTACACTATTTAACTTGTTTAGTGTGTAATTTTCTGAATGTAAGAAGAATCTGTAATAACTTGTCCCTGTCAATATTAACCAGTTATAACTAAGTTGCAATGACTATCTTCTAATCTTTAGCTAGATGTGCATCAATTGCTTTGAATTTTACTTAACAAATTGTGATCAAAGATCTCTAGCTATGATTTAAAAAACAATATTATTTGGCTTGGAATATAAATCAATGTCCTGACCAGGTTTTAGTAACTGAAATGCATAGATTATTATTGAATAATCAAAGAATTCTGAAGTTGGCATACTAAGTAATGGAAAGATTGCATTTATAATTTAAAAATTCATCTATAAATATATTTACTTTCTGGAGCCTTCAAACAAAATTCAAATGGTTGAGGATGATGGTGGGAATTATTCTCATTCTCTACTTCTTATTCTCTTGAACATATTTTTATAGTAAAAACTAATATCATTTGTTTATGAATTTTATGTGTTAACTTCTGTTAAACCTACTTCGTGAATGACTTATTGTTTGTATTATCTTTGTCTTCATTAACTATGGCTTAGCCAATTGTCTTCTTCTAAATTCCCTTTAGTTTATAAGTTCCTAAAACAAAAAGAGTAAGCTTATAAATATATTGAATTATAAATGCATTAAATGCATTCTGCTAGCCTCAGAGTATATATCAATTTGGGAATAAGAAAAAATATGGGCTACCATGAATATGAATTTGATGCATCTAATGTTCAGTTAATCAGTAGTTGTCCACGTTTCGGCAATAAACCACTAAATAAATGTGTATGTGATTGCTTTAAATATTTTAGAATCTCTTTGTTAAATCAGTCAAGTTTAACACTGTTGTGCTAAACGCGAAGTATCCAGAAGAGATGATTTAAATGAACTCTAAAGGAAAACAGTTTTCTGCATAGGCTGTATCTCTCCCAGTGAGAGGAAAGGGCATTAACATCTTTGTAATTGACATTTCCCTGTGGTAAATCATATCAAAAGGTTAGGGCATGTCCTTAAGACAGCTTCTGAAGAAGTAATCAATCTGAAATTCAGAGACTACCGGTTCCTGATTTCCCCCAGGGGGAACAGACACAAGCTTAAACAGTTTATAGAGGTTATTTTTGTTTAGAGAACCCGAGAAGGAAGGCAGTTTGGACACAAAGTGTATTATAAAACACTTAGTAGTAACTCTCAAAATATAGAAAAGACCTTTTAAATATTTAAATAAGCATAACTAGCAACATTTGAGTTATTTAAGAATTTTTTTGTAACAATCTAAAAATTTTTATTGAGGATGAAAAATTATATTTCACCAAAATAATAAGAAAACTAGTTTCTCTTAAACATTTAAAATTTATTGATTGCCTCCATTGCTTTTCATTAAAGGAAAAAAGACAAATGATGTTATGTCTCTGAGTATGACCGAGCATTTTATTAGTGATCTTATTACTAGTTTGCTCCTTGACGCTATATAGGAGGTACACCTACTTGTAGTAAGAAATAAAAAAAAGAAATCCCCTTTACATATTTTTTAGATTCTTGCAATCATGTTCTTTCTCCTTGAAATTAAATTTGAAAACTTGTATAATTTTTTCTTTCACACTTAGAACTAGACATACCTGTATATAATAAAGCACACGAATTGAGTTTTCTCAGGGAACTCCTATATAGAAATTTTATAAACAGAATCACTCTCAAAAAGATTTCTCATGCTGTTTCTAGCAATTTAAAAAGATCACACAAAAATTGTATGTAATACTTCTAAATATTTTCACAAGTAGAATAATCTACCTCATTTAAGAGCAAGGAAAAGAATCATTAAAAAAGTACCTGAAATATTTAATGTTAGGAATTTCATTTCCATAGTATGATATGGCATTCACTATGTATTTTTAAATTTGACAATCAGTCTAAATATTTCCCAAGTATCCATCTTTAGTCTGGTCTATACAGTAATCTGTGTGCAACTCACAGACTAAATGTTCCTATGAATTCTTTTAAATATGATTTGTTCTACTCACACAGAGTTAATAAACTGGCTGAATCCCTCTGTCAGCTGTTCTCTCCATCTGTCCTGACACAAGGAGTACCTCTTTGAGTCTTATGATTTCGTATTATTACAGCACACTGCATGCTGTGAAAAAGCTAGTGCAACACCCTGGCAGGCTTAATTTGAGAAATAGCTTGGTGCCATCTATCTGTCATGGAAGACCCTTTCAGTGGGGAGGTGAACTCTAAGTAGGTTTGTTATACTCAGAGTATATAAATTTAGAAATAAGTAGGAAGAAACATGAGCTACAATGGATGTGAATTTGACGCATTCTAATTATGTGTTTAATTATAGAAAGAGCAATTCATATTTTGTGATTCTCATTTGCTTGGTGAAAGTTACATCAATGTCTCTAATTTCTAATATCTGCCATTTGTGGAATTCTAAATTTCCATCTGTTCATGCTGATGTATTCTTTCAGCAGCAAAATGTGAGCAATTTACTAATTGCCTTCTAGAGAAAATATAACTTGCAGTAGATTTCATGTGCCCAGTGGCTCAGCTGTTAAAGTGAAGATATCTTTTGAATCACACTGGAATTGTTTTGATGCCATGTATTGTGTTGGTGAGAGCTTGTCAAAATGTTTGTTGTACATAGATTTAGCCACCTGCTTTAAGTGGCCCCTCTCCCTACATGACTTACAAGAAAAAATATGTACTTCACTCAAACACTAATTCATTTGTCTCTAATTTTAGCAAATTGTTCTACTGAAGAAAAACATTCTTCTTGATTTCAAATCATTGGGATATTTGGAACCCACTATATAAGATTCTTGAATGTCAGAGCTGGAGTTGCTGAATAGTTCATTCTCAGGAGATACCTGTTTTGCTGACTGGTGGATTCTGTGCTCAGGTTTTTCTTTTTCATGTACTACATTGAGCCCTTTAGCCAGTGAATATTGTTAATCTCTTGAGTAGATCACTGAAGGAGAATTCTTTTCAAAAGGTGGGGAAGGAGCAGAAAGTACTTTTCTAGAACATTCCACATCTGCTGCTCTTTGAAAGGCTGAGTTATATGTCTGTCATGTTCTTCCAAATCTATACAATTTTTTCTTCTCTCCTAGTTGACCTCCTAGGTATTGTGAGATCCATCTACTTAACACAAGAAAGTTGACATTTGTGAGAGTGTATTTTATTTTCTTAATATTTTCATCCTGGAAAGAAGAAATTATTCAATTATAGCATCTGTCTAGGATGCCACAAAGTAGTGTAATTCATAAACTGTGGAAGAAAAAGAAACACAAATAATTTTGTCCCCTTTTAGAGCTGCTTCTTCAAAGATAAGCAAAGAAGTCAGTGTTGGAACTTATAAGGTATTCTGTCAGTGAAAACTTACAAAATTTTATAATAAGAACAAGAATACAAAGAGGAGGAAAGAATAGGAAGCAGGTCAGAAGAGAGAATCTCTGTTCAACAGCTTCGCCCTGTATAGGTCATAAAAATGGCTGATCGCTAGGAAACACAACCTGTTTGGTAATTTGCATTCCTTCCTTGTTTGCCTCCCTGCAGTGTTGCTAAAATAATCAAACTAGACTGTTTCTTCCCCACAATTTTTTTGCCTTTCATAAAAGAATCTCTCCTAAACTACTGTGTGTATGTAAGTTCAAGTGCAGCTCTAAGGCACTTGTACTCATCCTCCTATCATTATGAGTGTTTTCAATATACAACCTTTATTGATAAAGAAACTGCAGAGGTGGTGATGTTTTCTACAAGGTCCACGTGTTAATTATTATGTAGAAACCTTGTAATTTCAAGGTCACCTAGTTCTATTCCGAGCAATAATGCTTATTTGGTGGCTAGCCTTGTTTATGTCTCTAAATCTACTCTGGTTTTCTACTTAAAATGTTTTCTTTTCTCTGTCTGTACCAAACTCAATGAGGTTTAATTACATGGTAGACTTTTTAATAGGATATTCTCCTTTAAAAAAATCCCCAAATATACATATGCCCATCCTGCACAATTCAACGTAACACATGCTTACTGCATTCCCATTACTGTGGTGAGCACTGTACAGAAGGTAAGATGCACAAGTGAGGGAAACATTTCGCTGCCCTTAGGAGCTCATGATCCAGCACTAAGCTTTCTTATCCTAGGATTTATTTAACCCTAGAGGTTCCTTGGATAGGTTTTTGAGGGCTTGTGAAAAAATTCTTGAAATTACATGCCTGTAGTTGTATGTGTACATCTTCCTAGAGATTGCCTATGGTAGTTCAGAAGCATTATGACATTTTTGGAAATATTATTCCCAATTTAATTTTTAATATTTTAAGAAGCACTAGTCTACCACAGAAAGTTTTGGATGAGGGGGCTACAAACTATGGATAATTTGCTGTTGGAGTTGGCTATAAATTACAGGCATAACCAAAAGAGTTAATGCATTGCTTTAGAAAATCTTTGCTTTAGCTTCTTTCCTTGAGATCATTTTTATTTGCATGAAAAGAACTTTTCATCTATGAAGGTCTTACCTTTTTTAGAAAGGGTCTCACTGGAAGTTACAGATAAAAATAAAGTGCTATGCTTTCAATTTTCATTATTATGACTTTTAAAGTTTATTGACAGTATGAAAAAGTTTCCTGTGGTCCCTGACAAGTTAAAAATGATATTTTTAAATTTTAAAATGATAATTTTAAATTTCTTCAAGAAATAGAAATTAACAGCTAGTATCTACTTTTCAAGAAGCTAGCTGTTTTCTTGTGCTATGAAGCTTTCTTTTTTTTTTTTTCAACGTTTATTTATTTTTGGGACAGAGAGAGACAGAGCATGAACGGGGGAGGGGCAGAGAGAGAGGGAGACACAGAATCGGAAACAGGCTCCAGGCTCTGAGCCATCAGCCCAGAGCCCGACGCGGGGCTCGAACTCACGGACCGCGAGATCGTGACCTGGCTGAAGTCGGACGCTTAACCGACTGCGCCACCCAGGCGCCCCAAAGCTTTCAAGAGTTTCGCTGGAAAATTGGTTTACAGCTTTTTGGTGGCATTTTCCACAGAATGACAGATTTCCTAATAATGGCAAGTCCAACTCCTCATATTTTGCTTCCATTTTGTTTCTTCTAATGAATGACTTACTTCCTTTTCACTATTCATTTTTCTCTTCCCGTTTGTCTTCAAAGATTTTTGTTTCTTTGTTATCCAAGAAGGTGTTTATGTTGTGCATTGCAATATAAAAGTGAAACAAACAAGTGAACAGGAAAAAACACATAAAAAGGCATAATTTCTTCATTATGCAAGAGAGATCATAGAGTTAAATGAATCAACCATCTTGTATCAGAAATCATGCCTAGAGTTGGTTATACAATCAAGGTTAAGAGGTAAATTGGGAAGTTTCACATTCTAGGGATAGAGGGGGAAAATGATTAGAAAGTATAATCCTTAATGATGATGAAAATGTATGTGTGGTCATGTGAAAACAGTTATTAAACCTGTAGAATGTTTATCTTTACTTTTTTTTAGCCCTAAATGAAAACTGGAGAGATGAAGTCAGCATGCCATTAGAACTGTACTAAAACCAGAAGTCTGTAGACTGGAAGTTTGAGGAGCTGCAGAATCAGAAAAAGGGTGGGCAGGAGGAATTCTTGAGTGCTAAATCATGGTAACCTTCAGATTCAGGGAAAAGGCTGGATCTGAACATTATCTTACCAAGTGTAGAACCATTGCTTAGGCCCCAGGGCATCTGTTATATGTGAGGAGAAGGTAAAATGGATTCATCCAAAGATGAGACAGAATATTGAAAAGGTTACACTCCCTTTTCATAAGTCTATTAAAAGTTTATGGTCTTTCACAGAGTATGTGCTATAATAAAATTATTATGTCCCTTTCTAATGGCAAGACAGTCTTAAGAATGATGAAAACCAACTTCCATAACTTGGTGAAGGTTTAATATGAGATTCACAGGGTCATTTGTAGAATATTGGCCTGCAATATCTTGTGAAAGAATGGAATTTATTGTTTACGAAAAGTGCTTTTAATTCATAACCAAAAGAAATTCCCCACAGCTTCCAATTCCAGGGAGAATCTGATTCCCATCTTTATGTGCTTTTTGAAAACTGACCTCCTTTCATGTTTTTCTAAAAGTAGTTATGTATAAAATGCTATGCCTCAATCACTTTATCTGAATTTTTTTTTATCAAAGATGTTTGTTATTTTGGAGTAAGTTCAGCAAAAAACACTTTTGGTGACTTTGTTTCAAAAATGCCCCAGAATGCTGTTTTCATAATACAGCTAGGTGTCCCCATTTCTTTTTCTGAAGCAGGCTTGCTCACATACCCTGCTCCATTACTTTGTTTCTCTTGTTTGATGACACAAAGAAGTTTGTTATTGGCCATAATTCGTACACATACACTCACAGAAGAGTTCTTAAGCTCTACCACACATGAAAGGCTTAGCAACAATATAAGGAAAATTTTTGGCTTACAGTGAATTAATTTATAATATTGCAGCAGGTAATGTAGCTCCTCAAACTCAATGTGGGCAATGGAAGAAGACAAGGAGCTACAGAATGTGGAGATCAAGGTTATGATACAGGAAGATAGTAGAGCACAATGGAGACCACTCAGGGTCTACAATGAGGAGACCCATACTCAAGGTTTCATTCTACCTTGAACTTCAATTACACATGGCCATTGAGGACTCATTAATTATACTAATAAGAAGACCTAGTTCCTGTTATTTAGTAGCTTACAGTATGGTAGGGTTGATAGATAAGTAACAAATTATAAGCACTCTAATAAAGTGTAGCACTAAAGTATAGCACCTGTGAAAAGGTGCTATAGTAGTCAAAGGAATAATGTATTACCCACCTCTTCATAGACAAAGGAGGATTTCAGGGGGAAGAAAAGACTTAGATAGGACCAGAAGGATGGGTAAGAAGTAGCCAAGTGAAAGGGAGGTAGAAGAGTAGGACCTTCCTAGACAAATGAAGCAGCCTACCCTAATGCCAGAATAGAAGAAAGACCTTCTTGCAGTTCCTCTGAGGAATTCAATGTGGCCAGGGATGAGGGTGGTGAGAAATGTAAGTGGAGACAGGAGCAGGAAGCACCATTAAGTCCTTCCCAGGAAGCACCCATGCTGAAGGTAGGGGGAGTGACAGGAGGAATATCAATCAGAGATATGTGTTTTAGGTAGACTATTTTTTTTCTAATTGGTAGGATGATGAATATTAGAAAAAGACCAGTTAGGAAGCTAGAGAAGTAGTTAAGAGATGATGGTAAAATGAACTTCAAATTGCAGTGGGGATGAAAAAAGAACAACAGATTCAGAGATAGTTTTGGTGATGTAATTGTTATAACTAAGTTTCACCTATGAAATATCCAACCTAACAGTGTTTTAAGAGATAAGGTCTAATATGTGAAAGTGATCAGCAAACTGAAAATACATGATGTTATTAAAGAAGGACTTGTTAGCCTATAGGTATGATTGAAATAGTTTACACCTAATAGTTTTAACCTATATGACATAAAGTAAATGACAATGTCATTTATTTCTATCTTACTAAAAATGCTCAGAATTATTTTCTTTTTAAATTTGTTCTTAGACTATTTCATTACTGAATTAAAAGACATGCTCTGTTTGAAGAAAACCCACTATATGAAATGTATTAATTAAATGGAAAAATAGGGGCAATAATAATACCTTACATTAGTACAGATTTCTCTAGGATTGTGTTTGTAAAGAAGAAACGTGATTTTCAACCTTTTGTCTTCCACAACATACTCAGAAACAGTCATCAATTCATTATAGTTATCAATTCATCAACACTTCTGAAGGCAATGATTCTTGGTGGGATGTGTGGGGTATGTCAGATTCTTGTGATCAAATTGTTAACTAGAAATAATCCATCACTGTTGGGTGATTCTGTGTCCTATCCTATCACCCTTCTTCCTCAGAACGCTTTGTCCTGATTACACATACCTTAGATAGTATTGCTGTAGAAACAGTTTGAAGGTAAGGGTTTTGTCTTATTCATTGGCATCATCTAAGTCACTACATGTTCCTAGCACACTATATGTTTACAGAATAATTCTTTGATTTAATGAAGTTTTTTTAACCACTTTTATATTGACTATTTTATTTAACCTTCCCACCCGTGTTTCTATTCTGCATTACTCCAGCCAAAAGAAACCTTACCATTACCGCTGGATACCATTATTCCTCTTTTACAGAATTTTAAATTGACTTTTGCACAGTCCCCCGACTACCAACCAAGGTTCTAAGTGAGTGTTCATTTCATTACATCACAATATCCTTTAAAAAGTTATATTTTTCATCACAAAATTGATCTTTTAATAATTTACGTACTGATAAAATGTGGAATAGAGGGGCGGGGGAGAAGGGAAAATGGGTGATGGGCATTGAGGAGGGCACTTGGGATGAGCACTGGATGTTCTATGTAAGCAATGAATCACGGGAATCTACCCCTGAAGCCAAGAGCACAGTGTATACACTGTATGTTAGCTAACTTGACAATAAGTTATATTAAAAAAATTTTTAATTAAAAAATAAATAAAATGTATTTAAAATAATATTTGACACATTTTTCTGATAAACATTTTGTGTATAAAAGTAGTACATGAACACTTTTTCATATAATGTGCCAGATACATTGAATCCATACACAGAGAGGGGCAGTTATTATTAGATTAGTAGAACTTTTTATACTTGATTAAAAATTTTATTAATCTTGAAACTTTATGTCATATCTGAAGATTTTTCAGAGAAATTAGTGCAGGAGAGAAAAACATAAAAATTTGTATAAAAACATATTTTTAAGTAAATAAAAGTATTTTGGAAGTTAAAAAATATCAAATTTTAAGTTAAAATACAATAGTATTTCTATAATGGCAGTAAAGTGTAGACAAATCCATTTCCTTAATAACGTTTCTAATTCTGTAACTATGTTTCTGTATCCACCGTGGATTTGTATCTTAGGGCTGCTCATTTATGCTAATTAGAGGAGTATGGTTTTCTCTGGTTAATGTCCCTAGGATGGATTGTGATTGAGTCATGTTACTAATATAGAAGTGCTAATATAGAAGTTTTTCCCTCTGTTCGTTTGCTTCTGTTTTGTGACAATAGGGCAGAGGTACAAATGACATGTGTCCTTTATGGGCTGACTCAGCAATATATGTGTTCAATGTACTGAGTTTTCACCCAGAATGTTTTTCTAGCTCCTTTAAAAGCTCATTTTTGTCTTCTAATATCTCATTGAGACTAATGTGGCCTTTTGCCTGTGGAATGTCTTGCAGTAAAAGCTTTTCCTTCACAAAATTGTAAGTTAACATTTTTTCTTTATAATCTTCCACACGAAGTTATCATATCACATATTATGCTGAAATATTCACATTTAGGTCTGTCCTTTCCAATTCCACTGCCGAGTTCCTTGGGAGCTGAAATTCAGCTTTACCTACTGAGTGCAGAAAACTGGCTAATGCATATTGTATGATCAATATATTTAATTTTAATTCAACTGTACTGTGCTGAGCACTTCTCTAGTGGTTATAAAAGCCTTTCTCGTATCCAAATCTTATTTAAACCTCAGGAAAGCTCTAGAAAATGATGATTAACCTCAACCAATCTTACCGACCTTGCCTTCTAAATACTTCCTAACTTGGACCACTCCTCATCTGTCGGTCTACGTAAACATCATCTCTACCCTCAACCACGTCCTAGTCTCTAACTTGTCTTCTCATCCTCTCATGCCCCCTGTAGTCTGTCCTCCAGGGTGCCTAAGTTTTCCTCTTAAAATGTGAAACAGGTGACATAATTACTCAATTAATATTCCCCACTGGATTCTCATTCTGTTTATAATAAAATTCGAAGCACTTGCAATGATTTACAAGGCTGTACTTCCCTGTCGTTCCAAATTTTGTTATCATAACCCATAGTAAGAAAGGTGTTTTATATTGTGAGCCAGCATACACACACACACACACACACACACACACACACACACACGGAAAACCTTCATACTCTGATATTTTCTATCTCAGTCCATTATTCTTAGTTACATTAAAAGATGCTAGTAATGACCCACACATTTGTTTCATGACTGCAGTTTAGAAAACATTGCTCTACTTGATCTGGCTCCTGATAACTTTCTGACTTCACTTTCTGTACTCCTCCCTTTCCACTCGGCTCCAGTGTACTGGCCTCCTTGCTGTTCACTTAGCATTCCAAATAGGCTCCCCCATCAGGGCCTTTGCATTGCAATTTCTTCTGCCTTAACCATTCTTTCCTCAGGTATCTATATGGCTTCCTTCATTACTTCAATCAACTCTTTACGCAAACGTTATCTTCTCAAAGAAGTGTTGTTGATTGTCTGTTATGTACTTTGTACACTGTTAGACTCTGGTGAACAAAGATACAATCTTTGCCCTCAAGATGTTGTCCCCAGTCTATTGAGAAGTGAAACAGTAGATGTTGGGTGATAAGTAGTCCAAATTTTAAGTTGATTGATGCACACAGGAAAAAACTCAACTTAGTAATGTGGGTTAGAGAAGGCCCCTTGGAGGGACTAATACCTAAATAGAAACATGAAGGGTAAAGTGAGAATTATCCAAGTGAAAAAATACAGGTAGAAGAAAGGGTTATGCAAAATCCCAAGGTTAGGAGAGGTTTGGGAGAACTACAAATCGTTGGGAGTGACACAGTGGAGAAAAGTGAAAAATGACTTGGGCTGGTAGGCAGGAACCAGGTAAGGAAGGAGTGACTAAACATTATGAGCATGTACTCTATCTTAAGCATGAAGGAAAGCCATTCAAAACTAGCCAACAGAGGAATAGCGTTATGGGGTTTGAACTTTTAGAAGGTCACTCTGTCTGCAAAATGATACTGGAGTAGAGAAAAGGAAGATGGAAGACAGGGGGACAAATCTGTAATAACATAGGTTAGAACTGATGGTGGTCTGAGGGTAGACATAGGCAAAAGATTAAGGAGATGTTTAGAAGAGAAAACCAACATGAATTGTAAATGATTAGATTTTGGGTTTAGGGTGGTGGAATTCAAGAATGAATTGTAGTTGGTTAATGACTACATGTTGAATGAATGAAAAAGAAGGATTTATAACTTGGGCACTGCATGATTGGTGATGTAATCACTCAAGCTTTTTGATTAAGGAACCACAGAAAAATTTAATTTCCAAGGAGCAGTAAAGAGAATTTCCATTTCAAGACATGATTAAACTTTTTGATGGAATAAAGCTAATAAATTTGTGGCCTAACCACTGAGAAAGCTACAGAACAGTGTGAAAAATAAAGAAATCTAAATTTAACTTTCTTGTAAGCCACTAGAGCATTATTTAATTAAGCTTTCTAATTATTCTTAGTTCACATTATAATTAAAATTTGCACTGCTAGCTTTCAAAGGTTCCTTTGGTCACTTAGTGATATGAGGTCTCCAGACAATTCTAGTGCTTTTCATATATAACAAATTATAATACAATGCTCTGCACATTACAAGTCCTCTAAAGAGATTTACCCAATTACCTGGAATGATATTTGTTATATATTTGGAATTTGTTTCTTCCTGAACAAAGCAATTTATGAAACTCTTTCCAGATAATTAAGAGTCACAGCAAACAAAATGACTTGCCCAAGGTCACGCATCTTACTAGTGTCAGGGTCAATGGTGCTCTGAAAGCAGTTCTCTTTCCATTGTTCCTGTCAGGAAATCTGTAACTGATTCAAGAGATTTAGAGACTCTTCTCGCTCATTTTTGCTAAAGACTGAATTTGACTATGAGATACAAATCTCACATCTGCTTTAATTACAATTCACAAATCTCTCCATTCCTCTTTAAAACCATAGCATATGATGATTTATGTCCACAAATCATTTTATTCTATCAAGAAATAGATATCTTTGAAGACGGAGAGAAAATCATATAGTTTCTCTGTGGCATTTTCTCTTACATGTATACAATTGAAGCGTACTTAAGCAAATGACAAAACTTGCTTTGATTACTGTATAAATAGTTAGAACAGAGGTCTTAATCTTGGCTGCACATGAGAATTACATGGGGAACTTTGAAATATCCTGATGCCCAGATCTCTAGAACAATTAAATTGAAATCTTCGGGGGCACAATTCAGGCATCAGCATTTTTAAAGGTCACAGATGGCTTCAATGCGCAACCATAGTTGAGAACTCATGGGTATGAGCAATTTGATGAAAATGATGAACTCCCGCTCAAGCACCTCTTACTTAATGTTTGCTTTTTTTTCTGACCACAAGGTGGCAGCATCACAATACAGTGCACATACCAACCCCTTGATTGAGTGGATTTGGAAATTTGGCTCTTGTAATATTAATTACTAGCATTCTAAGGGTGCCTCCAGCTATAGAAAGCATTATTGACCTTTTCCTTGTTCTCTTTTGCTTTTTTAACTAAGGAAACTTTTAAGTATATTTATTTCCAAAGGGTGGATACAGCAGGAACTGTATTATAAGCCATAGTTGGTTGCAAAGAACATGGATTTTATATTCAGGTAGATTTGGGTTTAAACACCACCTCCACCACTTACCTATAGATTAATCTCTTTGTGCTTTAGCTGTATAACTAGAAGAGGAGAGTTGTTAGGACTAAATGAGATCATATATGAAAATCAGTTCTGTATGACTGGTGCTAGATGATGATCATGTTGGGGAGCCCAAAGTGACAATGCTGTGATAGAATCACTTACACAAAGTCCAGAAAATATCAGGATACAGTACTTTTTGTGTGTGGTTTTTCTTTTCTGCCTGTGGGTCTTTTCTTTCTCTGTATGCATCCTGTCAGTTTCCCCTGGTGATTATACCAATAAACATTGTCTAGCTCCCTTCATTTCAAAGAACAAAAAAAGCCAGTATTTTTTTTTTTTACTACACCTTTATCAGTGAAACGTGCCATTAGCAGTGGAAGTAGCTTCCACCTATATTGCCAAACTTTTTGTAAAAAAATTAGCCTTTGTTTACTCACAATTACTGTAGTTCACTTCTCAAACCTTGCAACTGCCTCCTCTAAGATCGCCAGTAGCTCCTAGGTGACAAGTCCAAAAAAACTGTCATCTCTTGTGTCTTTGCTATTTCAATAGGTTGACAACATTCTCCTTCTTGAAATATTTACCCCTTGACTGCTATGGTGACACCACTCCTGTTTTCCAGTCTCCAATGTTGTTTGTTTTCTCTTCCCCTAGAATTGTGAATCCCAGGAGTTCTCTCCTATAGCCCCAATTTCTTTTTACCCTGGGAATCATATCTTTGACTACAGCCTTAATTTTAATTACCACAAATGACTCTCAAATCTAGGCATGGTCCCATAAAGTTGCCCTGAATTCCAGATCTACAAATCTAATACCACTGACATTTAAAATGGCATCTCAAAATTAACATGTCAAATATTGAAATGGATTTATCCCCTATTCACACAAAACCACCACCTCCTCCTCCCCTTTTCTATTTTTTTTTAAATTTTTAACATTTTTATTCATTTTTGAGAGACAGAGCACGAGCAGGGGTGGGGCAGAGAGAGAGACAGAGAGAGAGACACACACACACACAGAATCTGAAGCAGGATCCAGGCTTTGAGCTGTCAGCACAGAGCCCGATGCAGGACTCAAACTCATAAACCATGAGATCATGAACTGAGCGGAAGTCAGATGGTTAACCAACTGAGACACCTAGGTACCCCTCTCCCCCATCCTCATGGTACTACTTTCAATCCATGGCACTACTTTCCACCCAGATGATTGAACCAAACCCTTGGGAGTTATCCTATACTCTTTCCTCAGCCCCCTTATATCCAAATTGTCAAAGCTTACCAGTTCTTTACCCTCTCCCACCCCCCACAAAATACTTCTTAAAGGAGTGATTCAATCTCACAAGTCTTCATTTCTTATCTCACACTTACTCTTTGACACAGAACGGTCTGGTTTCTGGAAAGCAGTTCTTGTTAAGGTCATTCTATTGTGCCATTCATGCCTGCTTGCTTGTCTTCCTTTTTGCTCTTCCAGGGTACTCCTGAGAGCATTTCTGGGGCTCTGCTTGGGATCTGAATGTAAGACAATTTAGGAAAGGAGAATTAATCATATTAGTTTCCAGAGACAGATTTTAATAACCTTTTATCTCCCATTGTGAAGTACTCTCAACTCATCAGACTTTTAAAGGACATTTACTTCATTTGTAGTATTAGATTGTTGAACTTCTATACAAGAGTACAACCATGGTTCCTAAAACTTGCTTAAGAAATTAAAAAAAAAAATCAACAGATAGTACATTACAAGTTGCCATTTGCCTACTTTTAGAAGGCACTGAAGTTTTTGGTAATTGGAAACCAAGTCATTGGTTACTGCATAGTAAGATTACAATGTAAGTTTACAACCTATGTAACTCTGGAAAATAATTATAATTTAGTCAGCTATTTTGATAAATTGTATACATTAATCTATTATACTTTTATTAGTTTAGAAGCTAGTTGGTAAGACTGGTAAGCAAATATTGAACTCCATTGTGGATAATAAACTTTTCTTGATGCTACCAGCATATAAAGTTTGAGAAAAAAATTGAACATCTTAAAAAGTGTCATTAGCCAAAACATAAATGTAAAATAGTACATATCATTTAATGCAATAGGAATAAAAATTATTCCATCTCAATATTTATTTTCCACTGAGGAGGTTAAAATTTTAGGAAATTCTCTTCATCAAAAAATTAAAGATACATTTGGAAAAGCTATTTTATATGTATAGATTCATGGAAATACAAAATCAAAATTTGCACATTTCTTTAAATGGGTTTTCTGTTCTAACGTTGTACTAAAATTCACCCTTCTTGGTTGAAACCTTACAATGAATCATGCATCTTTTCACATTCCTCAAGCTGCAAAAGTCAATGTGAAGAAACAGAGCACGTTTCAATAGGACATAATATCATTTTCTTTTATCCAGCTGCCAAATTAATAGAGAATGCACACACTGAAAGAAAATGCTATTTAAAGCTTTCAAATGAAGCGTTTTCAATAAGATGGCAGAACACATAGAGAAAAAGTGGAACAAAACTGTATAGTATGCTTAATTAGGACAAAAGAAGCAGAAAACAAACACCAAGTTGATGATTGTCGTATGGCTCAGAACACGAAGGATACAGAAACAATGTTAAATCCGGGCTCAAAAATGGACAGGAAAAACAACTTTGCGTGACTTAGATTTCTCATAATCTGGTTCTCATCTCTTTTGAGATTCACATGTATAGAGGTCTTGATGTTGTCCAAGATATTTTGACAAAAAGCATTCAGGATGTAAGTGTTGACCATTTGGGTGATATTTGCCAGATCTCGCTATGTGTGTAGGCTGACAGAAAATTGGAACAGAAATCAGAGTGACAGGCTCAAATTTGTCACTAATGAAAATCTTTTGTAAGTGTTGAATTATTCAACTTAACATTTCTGCAACCCATTAGAATTCCTCCATTCCATCTTTCCCCGTAAGAGATCTTGCATTTTCTTCCTAACTCTGCCACTAATTAACTCTAAGACCATGGACAAATCACCTGTGCAGTTTTTATATTCTCATTTGCAAATTGCATAAGGGTGGCACTAGATAACCTCTAAACTCTCTTCCATCACTAACATTCTATGATGCTGTTGAAATGGGGTTATTTTGAAGACTAAGGAAAGAATAAATTCATACATTTTAATAAATGGAATATTACTTAAATATGTGACATAAAATGAAGTCACAAAAGAGCAAGTTGTACCTTGGGGGAATCAATTAGGGATTTGAACAGATACTGATTAAAGAGATCCCTCCAGCAAGAAATCATTTCCAGCAACAAGAACTCAAAAGAATGCCAACAGAATCCATATTGCTCAATCCCAATTTTATTATGTAGCATTGCATTCCTTTAGCGCTTTCTGGTAAAAGCCATACTTTATAGTTAAGTTTAACATTTTTAAAAATGGAGAAAATGGAAGGAAATGCTGACATGATGTCTCAGAGCAGGAAAGAGTAGACATCTGCAATTGTTGAGACTCCAGTAGTAGAAAAAGTTGCCGTTCGGTTGTTTTTTTCTCATCCTGTAATTACTGGATACCTGCGATCTGCAATATGCCATGTCATAACACTGCTATGCAGCGTGCTCATATAATTATCCTCTAAACGCTGTGAGAGTAAAGGGCCTGAGGACTGTTAGTAGCTGTAAGGACAAAAAGCAAAAACTGAGATGGTTTTGAGCAAATTGAGACATACAATCTCCCCATTGGCTTGTGTTTCTATTTCTTATTTTATAAAGATGTTTACTTTAAATATTGTATCATTATCTCTTATTTTAGATTAATGTCTATTACCATTTGCTCTGAATTATTCTTTAAGTTTGGTTTCAATCAAAGATCTACCATTAATTAGTTATTAAGATAACTTCTTAAGATATCTTAAGAAGAATTTTTTTGAATCTTAGTTTCTTTACCTAAAGATTGTTTAAAAGTGCATATATAAAGAGCTTAGCACATAGTATCTTCTCAGAAAAAAATGACTTCTCTTAATTAGAGAACAGTGTTTTTCACTTATCAAACTCTTAAAGATATTTGGGAAAGAGCATTAGAACTCTTCTTTTCTTTTCTTTTCTCTTTTCTTTTTTTAGTGTCACAATCTGTTCTGCAGTTCCTTTTTTTTATTTGTATACAATATCCATATTGGTATTGAGGATATTTCTTCTATGTCTTTCTACTTCTTTAGGTGCTATCTGGCATTAAAATACTTCATCAACGATCTATCTGAATCTTTCTGAGTGTGGCGACAGTTTTGAGGTTTGGAAACCTTTATGGGGTTCAAAGTTATGCTTTTTATCATGCCCTTCTGATTCCTGGAAAGCTAAATTCTTCATTTGTTTCATTTATAAGAAATAGAGAATTACTCCCTCTTTTTGAAACTCTCTGAACACTTGACTTCTATAGCATTACAATATTTTTATTATCCATGTATTTCTTTAAGTGTTCCTTCTTTCCTTCTTCTCTTCTTTCCCCTCGTCTTCTCTTCCTCCTCCTTCTCCTTCTTAGTGCACTCCTCTTCCATGGGTCAACTTTTAAACCTTGGTGTCTGGCAGGGGTCCATTTTGGCCTTTTACTCTTCCTACCTGCATTCACTCTATGGGTGACCTCATGCACTGTCATGATTTCAACAAACATCTGTTGCTAATAGTTTTGAATCTATACATCTCTAACCAACAGCAGTCCTATGATCACCAGATCATCTATTTAATTCTCAAATAGACCTCTCTATCCACATAGCACTTGGCTTACCTCTCTACCAATCTCATTTCCCTTTTTTCATTTTCTGTCCTTTTAGACAGTCCTATAAATACCATAATTGTCCAGCTATTTAGCTTAGTAATCTGGGAATCATTCTTCTTTCTCATTATACACATTTAATAAAAAAAATTCTACCAATTTAATTTCTTAATCAATATTAAATAAATATTAATATCTACCAATTAACATTTATTAATTCTTGAATCTATATTTTCTATCCATCTTGACCTTCCATATTATAGTCAGGCCTTTTTAATTTATTTTCTAGATCATGCATTAGCTCCCTAAATCTTTCTGCTTTCAGTTGTGTCTTTCTTCAATCCAGCCATGGATTTGTCCATGCCATTCTCTTAAATTCAAGAAGTCTTTGCTCCATATCATGGTACCCAGGACCATCCTTGATCTAGCCTTTGCCTGACCCATCTCCTCTAGGCACAGCTCTTATTGCTTGTCACTTCTGAAGTATGTCATGTGTTACTTTCAAAGAATTGTTTCCAATTCTCTTTGCATGTGTGTGCACCCAAACAAACATGCATCCACCACCAACACGACTATGCTGTTTTCTAGGTTCTGTGCCTGGAGTCATCTTGTCCTTCTCCTTTTTTTTTTGACAGCATCCTCCACCACCTTTCCTCATGGAACTAGTACAGATGTCATCTACTCCAAGAAGCAAAATGTTTTCCTAGGGTTTGTTAAGATATCTTCACGCTATTCCTCTATACCACATACATATTTTTTTATCATGTTGTGTATTAATTTTCTGGTTTATATCAGTCCATTGAATTGTGAGCTCCTTGAGGTCAGAAGCCATATTATCTAGTTTTGAAGTTTAAATTTTTAATATAGTCTGGTGCATATTATGTGCCCAAGACCTTTACTGAATTAATGAGTTTAATAAACAAATACATTGATTCTAATATTCACTAACTCAGTGATTATGTATTTGTCTATGTGTTATCTCATTTAATTAAAACAATTTGTACATGTATATATAATAACATTAATATGAAACATCTAATCCATATTGTTATTTTTTATGTAATCCATTTGAATTCATGGTTCGATATCTATAAGAATTTCAAGCAAGGAAGTAGAGTCCAAAATCTTCAAAAATAACAGAAAGAGAATTTCAGTCTCTTGAGGAGCATTCAAAAGCATGCAAGTCACAAGCCCTACTAACTTTCCATATATTATCCTTAATTTCATCTTATCCTTGATTTTCCCACATCTCAAATTGTTCCAATCTAGTAACTTTTTTTGGAAATATTCTCTGGGGCCCTTCTCTTTATCCTCACTCTTCATTTCTTTTTCATTTAGATTGCTACCTGGAAAAAGAGAATCCTTTCTGTTTAATAAGCAATAAATTCTGTTTAATGAGCAATAAAACACTAGCTTCTCTTTAGAGGGTGGAGGCAGAGAGTGTTGTGGACAATTGCATCTAATGATTGCTGTGCAAGCACATATATGTGTGTGTGTGTGTGTATATATATATATATATATATATATGTTTAAATATGACATTACTCTCTTTAGATTATTGGTAAATTCCTCTTTTATATTTTTATGTAGAAGACATCTTTATGTGAATGTACCCTTCCATTGCAGGTGATTACATTTCCTCTTAAAACAAACAAAAAACCCCACAACTCTGAACATGTAGCTGTTTCAATCATAGCTATAATGCAAATATGTTTTGCAGCCGTTTTGGTTTGTTGAAAGGAAAAACCTTGGACTCAGTACTTTTTCTCTGTTTGTAGTTTGCTTGTGGTTAGAGTCTACGTACTTTATGCTTTATATACACTACCAACAGCTGTATGATGAAGTTCCAAGGAAAGCCTCTCTCAAAATAGTTTTGTTGCAGAGAA
Source organism: Felis catus (assembly GCF_018350175.1). Taxonomy (NCBI): domain Eukaryota; kingdom Metazoa; phylum Chordata; class Mammalia; order Carnivora; family Felidae; genus Felis; species Felis catus. The sequence goes on from NC_058371.1 coordinate 134,441,092, forward strand.
AAAATGGCATTTATGCACTTTGGCAGGAACTGTACTCTTGAACCATGTTCAGTTTTGAAATTTGAATGGAAAAATCCACTTCATGGAGAAGCCAGCCACACAAGATCCTGAGCTGAGTCTATTGTTAGAAGAAGAAAGAGGTGCCAACAAGGCATAGAGCTCTGGGGACCTCTGAAGAGCTTGTGTATGCTGTGTTTGTCAGAGGATGTCCCCTCAGCATTATAGGAAGAGGCAAAGCAGGAAACCTGCCACTTGGAAAAATGTCTTTACATAACCAGAATTTAGCTTTGCATTAGCTTACTTAGATGACAGTTTCACAAATTAAAAAAACAAAACAAAACAAAAAACTGTTTACTCATTACATCATAATATTCCGATAATTTGGGAATCCTTTGTAATTTGTGGTAGAAGATGATGCCTTAGTCAAGTTCTGAGGACAGTGCCTAATCACCCTGTCCCCCTACCTTTATATAATTGTATTTTTATGTTCCCTTTAGCATCATGGGATAGAGTGGGGTCTCATTTTGCTTAATTCTTTCAATAAAGACTACTCAGCCAGCCAGGTTTGAATCACAGTAGCTGGTTTAAAGCTTTTTGCTCCAGTAACAATTATAGGAGTTAAAAGAATGTCTAGCCTCATCAGTAGTTACTTCTCAATAATTCAGTATTGTGTTAAGTTGCCTGACCACAATGGGGCGAATTCTTTTCTTTTCATATACAGTTACTTCTGTAGTATGTGAGGCTACCCCAGCATATCAGGACTAGAATGAAAATTCATATCTGTCATGATTCAGGCTGAATGCAGTAAAGAAGGACTACTATAGTAGTAAGATGCTACCACTGGCCAACAACCTCCAACAGAAGCCAAGAGCTGTCTTTGAAAGTCTTGTCCAAAGCCTTCGTATGACAGCCATTTTTGAGGGATGCATGTCCATAGGCCTGAGTCACTTTATCAAGTAACTCTTTGAGTTTCTTACAATAAATATTGCTGTTGGAGTGTTAGGCAACATGAATTCTAGGGTCCCCTGTCTCATGGCACCAGAAATTGGTAGTTCTTATTTCATTCAATCCATCGCTAGCCGATGGAACTTCTTAGCCCCTTCTCCATGTATCTCATGGTGATATTTTTTCCCAAGAAATATTTTTTTTTTCCATCTCTTGGCCTGAGGTAGAGCTACCATAGGGAATCATGATATATCTCCCCTATCTGGAGATCTTATTCCTCTTCATCAGGAAGAAGAGATCAAGGAATCTGAGACCCTCCTTCCTGGAAGGCACCTAGATTTATGAAAATCTCTCCTTTTCCATCTCTGAACTCTTCATAGCAAGAGAAATGCTGATGGCATAAGTCAGACTGAAGGTCCTCTCATATGATATCCCCCAGAGAGGGCTAACCAAAGGCCTCTCAGAGGTTTACAGTGGCCCACCTCTATAAAAAACTGGCAGAGTCTTCTGCCTACGGGGAGAAAATATCATTTAAATATTGGGAATATAGCTATATGTAAAGGTATTTTATGATACTTCACAAAAAAATTTAAAAGTTTGATTAGATCTAAATATGGCTTTATACTAGGGACTATTACTATGGCCTATTGAGGGATAGTAAAGACTTCTTCAGGAGGGTCTGAGAATGGAACAAAATCTTATCAGTGGAGGATAGTTTGGGTAGGGTTCTGTTATAAAGCAAGTGAATGGAGGAAATAGCTTCTGGGTCCTTATAATCTAATGTCTTATTTGCTTTTTAAAGACTGGCTTTATTAGTTTCTTAGATTTGGTATCTGAATCAGAAGGTTTTGGGAAGTGACCTCTTAGGATTTGGATTCTGCTGCTTTACTTGCTCAGCAGCAACTATTGGCATATAAATGAGTCCTTCATAAGTCTAGAAATTTTAACTTCTGCACCACTGCAATTACCCCAAAATTAATATGTGAGTCTCCTCGCCACCAAAATCAATGAACAGCAAGTTACTCCATGCACTGTAAAATTTAGTTATATTTGGGTTATTACACAAAGTTTATTGTTTGTTTTTATTCTGCAGCCTCCACCTCAGATATATGACAAACAGTTGGACGAAAGAGAACACACCATTGAAGAATGGAAAGGTGACTCTACCACTTAAATATACATTTTGCTTTATTGAAACTCAGAAAATATCTTCAAGGCATCTCTCTTTAAAGCAATTTGGTAACAGATGATTTTATAATTGCTATCCTCAGACAATTTTCAAAGTTCTCGAAACGTCATCAGTCTTTTCATACTAATAACAATATTGCATTTACTCAAGAATGAAAGGAATTAATTACTGATACTTTTTAAAAGAGTACTGATTGTCAAAGTATTTGTTATGGTGGAGGGCATGCTTCAATTCAAAATTTCAGAATTATACATCCCATGTTTGTGTATAAAATTATCATATAAAATGGATTAAATTAAGCCTAAGATTACTTTAGACATTAGAAAATAAAAGATATTTAATGTATGAATTCATTTGGTTCATTTTTAGGACTTGAAAATCTAAATAGGAAATCTATGTATCTGAATGGCTTATTTATCCTTCAAAGTAAGAAAATAATGAATAAATACATTAGTTCACTTTTTTTCCACCAAAACTCTTCCAAACACATAATGAATAGTCAAGATTATACTCAGGGTGAAACAAAGCAGAAACTATGAAGAATTATTAAACTAATATAAATAACTACACAGTAGAATAAAAGAACTACAGAGTAGAGATAAGCAAATACAGATCATAACAAACCATTCAGTCAAAATGGGGAGGAACATAAAAGGAAGATCTGAAGAGAAAAAATATTTGAGCTGACTTGAAGGAATTAATCATTATAAATTGAGAAAAAAAGAATAAAACAGAGGAAAATACCAGTATGGGGACACATGGAGAAAACAAAGGATAGGGATGAGCAAAAAGTGTTATAAAGATAGCAAAGAGATTTCTCTGGCCAAGGGGTCCTGTTGGATAATATGGAAAAACGAGCATGTGCAAACAGTAGACCAAGTAAACAAAGATACTAAATGATGGGCAGAAAAGACTTGATATGCTCTAAATAAGGACAAGAAGGCACTCTTAGGGGTTTGTGAATAGGTAAGTATTACGAGATAAATATCACTTAAAAATGAACATGGATTAAATTAGAAACCAGAGAAAGAAATTATGGTGAAGGATAATGATTATATAAATTGGAACTCATTGCAAAGCAAGAATGAATAACACTGAATGATTTTTAGCAAAAAGGGGAAAATTAAAAGAAATGAAGGTACATAATTTAACTCTAGCAAAGAAAGAGCCATGAATGGATGCCTGTTTGGAAATAAATGTAATAATTGTTATCATGTTGGGTTTGAGGCAAGTTTAATTTTACAACTCCAAGATTTCAGTATGAAAAAAAAAATGAAGAAGCAGTTGGGAAATTGTTGGAAAGTAATAAAGTCAGGAGAGTATGTGCATCTCTTAGGAAGTGAATATAGAAGAAAACTGTATGCTCAAAACTGGGCCATTAAAGTTCTTAGGAGATAAAGTTAGATGGCATCAGAAATCCCCCCAAAAATTCAGAACCAAGTAGAATGTATATTCTTCATACATTTATTTGGTCAAATACTTTACTGAGCACTTACTTTTTCCAGGCTTTGTGCTTTTGCAAGACAAAGTAGAAATAGAGGAGTAAAGGAATCCTGATTGATTTTTAATTTACTCAACCCCATCAGAATGTTATTATTTTTCATTAATAAGTTGTCTCTGCATATTAAAGATAATTTTTTTTATGATCCTGACAACTGTTTCTTACAGAACTTATCTACAAGGAGGTAATGAATTCGGAAGAAAAGACTAAAAATGGTGTTGTAAAAGGACAACCTTCTCCTTCAGGTACTCACTCTCAGTGAATAACTAATAAACCAGTACTTGTGTATTTTTCTTAACCTTGAAGAGGGATTGCAGCCAATAACATTGCTAATAGAGCATATACACTAATATCACATGATTATTTCTCTCTAGTGATTTTCGTTCTATTCTTTTTGATATTCAGTGTGGCATTCATTTTGATCATGATTATTGATTATGACTAGGACAAAAGATAATAGTGAATCTTGAAGAAATGTTGACAAGGGCTGGTTAAAGGGTAACTGCTTCTCATCAAAACACAGAGCCATCATGCCCCCTGACCACCATGTCAATGTAGAGGTCAGGAATCCCTCCAGTCAAAACCTCTTTCCTCAGTCACTTGTGTTTGAACTCTTCCCAAGTTTGGCGTGACAGTAGTTGAAACATCTGCCAAGATGCGTTCTGATTAAAGTCAGCATGGAAAATCTTTCAGTTTGCCATTGACAGAAACAAATACACATTCGTACATATACTGTGCATATTTTGTTGATCCTAGTAATGTGCTTTAGGATTACTTGAGATAATTTACTTACACTCAGTGCTACTATATTCTTCCTAAGACCTATGTTCTGAATATAAGGAAAGTATGTATGTGTGTGTGTGTGTGTGTGTATGTATATATATATATATATATATATATATATATATATATATAATGCACTGAGCCACCCAGGCACCCCTCTAAAACTATATATATATATACACACACACATATATATATATGTGTGTGTGTGTGTGTGTGTGTGTGTGTGTGTGTGTGTAAAGAGTTTTAGAGGGGTGCCTGGGTGGCTCAGTGCGTTAAGCATCTGACTCTTGATTTTGGCTCAGGTCATGATCTCAGGTTTGTGAGATTGAGCCCTGTGTAGGGCTCTGCATGACAGAGAGGAGCCTGCTTGGGATTCTCTGTCTTCCATTCTCTCTACCCCTCCCTTGCTCTCGCGTGCACACTTGGTACACTCTCCTTCTCTTTCTCTCTCTTGCTCTAAAAAAAAGGAGTTTTAGAAAATGTGATGGCTTATCTCTAACTTTAAACTAAACTCAACTCATTCTGGCAAGAATGTAGTTTTCAAATGATTAGTTTAGAGAAAAATGGATTTGATGCCCTACCTTTGATAAACATTTTTTCCCCTATGGACCTTAAATTGTTTCAGGAAAAAAGATGTAGGATAAATAATAAATTCTTTATACTCATACTAATCTTTGAATAATTGGTTTGCACCCAAATCACTATGATATCCAAACAGATACAATTTAGTTAGGACATGTTTTCTCATTTGAGTAATGTCCAGTTTTATCCCCAAGTCTTTCCTTTCCTCAAAGAGGGTGAAAAAAATCATTGGGTTGTCTGTTCACCCTGCTCATTCATCCTAGCATTTAGACTGATGCAGGTCTGCAGAAGTGGTGCCTAACCTACTTGTATGTTCTGTCTGAATCTGATTCTGATTCTGATTAAGGAACCCAAACACTGAATCCAACAGCCTCAAGATGCTACCTTCTAAGGCAGAAAGACTCCTTGTTTTAAGGATTCCCCTAATGGTCAGAACATGTTTTTCTGTAATCGTTAAGAGGTCAAAATACCAGCATCCAGTGAAGGTGACCTAGGACCTCAGGCTCAGACTGGACTAAATTTTTTGCACGGTCTCTTCTATTCATCTTTAATTCAAGTTACAATTTATTCATCTCCATTCCTCTTTTCAAAGAGCTTGGGGTCATGCCACCCACTTCAGGGCACCCTATCTTCAGCTTATTTCATGCTCTATATTCTCCTCAGTCCCAACCAGATCTCTGCAATAGTTAATCTGTGATGACATAAAATCCACAATTCTCTTTTCAATACTTTCACAACACTTCCACAAAAATCTTATTCCCATGACCCATTTTATGCAAACTGTATAGTTCAGGGAAGGCAAAAAAAAAAAAGGACTGAGGATGATACATATGAGATTAATTAATCATTAAAGGGATGGGATGAGTGGTCTGCCATATGAAGAAGGGTTTAAACATTTGGTAAAGGAATGGAGTTTGTATAAAATCAAGGCATAATTCTTTAATCATTAAAACCATCATTCATATGCAAAAATAAAGTGAGTACATGTAGAAGATTCTTTTAACTCATTAGTGAGGGAAATGGCAGAATGGCAAAGAGTTCAATGAAAGTATGAGAAATTAAGATTTGTGTAGTCTGTGGGAAAAAAATATTTTTTTTAAAATTTTTTTTCAATGTTTTTATTTATTTTTGGGACAGAGAGAGACAGAGCATGAACGGGGGAGGGGCAGAGAGAGAGGGAGACACAGCATCGGAAACAGGCTCCAGGCTCCGAGCCATCAGCCCAGAGCCTGACGCGGGGCTCGAACTCACAGACCGCGAGATCGTGACCTGGCTGAAGTCGGAAGCTTAACCGACTGCGCCACCCAGGCGCCCCAGAAAAAAAAAAAGAATATTGAAATAAGATCACTAAATTAACCCAAAACTTATAAATGTCCTAGGGCAACCAAGCTTATCTTTGTGCTTGTCTTTTCTATGAGGCAGAAAAAAACCCTGATAATTTTATTTGATTAGTTTTATACAAGTTTACAGTGTATAAAGGATCATAACCAATTGAGAACATTAAGTCAAATAAAGTTATGTTCCATAAAAAATCAGATTATCCTTAGGTGGGCTTGTCAGAAAATACTCAAGTGTGATATTAGAAGGTTGCATAGTCATTTTTTTTGCCCTAATCCCAAGTGTTGGATAATATTCCTGAATAGTACCTAAAGTTACATATATAACTGCATGCTATGAATAGGCAGACCAAAGTCTTGATCAAGTAAACTCTCTTAAGTTTGAAAGAAATACATTTAAGGTGAATAAAACCAAAGGCTAGTTTATACAGCAGTTTGTTATTTCTGGAGGGGCTGGAAAATAAATGCATTCCACTAAAATTATTTAATGATAAATATAACCTAGTCTTAGAGAATTAGAATATAGGGCCAAGGTGTATGAAATTGCTGCCAATTCAGATTCGATTTGTTTAATTTTTTTTCATGTGTGTTTATTTTTCAGAGAGAGAGAGAGACAGAGTGCGAGCGGGGGAGGGGCAGAGAAAAAGGGATTCACAGAATCTGAAGCAGGCTCCAGGCTCCAAGCTGTCAGCACAGAGCCCAGTGTAAGGCTTGAGCTCATGAACCCTGAGATCATGACCTGAGCTGAAGTCAGATGCTTAACGGATTGAGCCACCCAGGCTCCCCTAGATTCAATTTGTTTTAAAATCAAACACATCACTCTATTTAGATTCACCCACTCCAGCAGTAAATTTTTCTCTGAATTTCCCCATTTCTATTATGGCAGATCTATTTTCTCAGCCTCCCACCCTGAAATCCCTGATTGACCTTTTATTCCACACTTGCATTATCACTGACCGTCACTTTCTACATCTTAAAAATTCTGCTTGCTGGATGTCTTACATCTAATTACTACCAACCCTTTCCATTAATACCACGATGATTAAAGTTGTCCTGAAGTAATCTTCCTGACTTTAGTCTCTACCTAAATTGATCTTTCAAGACTATAGGTTTGGGGGTTCCATGGATGAGTGCTCTCCAATGGCTTTGCGTCATCTACAATTTGAGTCTAGTAACCTTTTCCTGATATTGATGGCCCTCTATAATATACGCCAGGTTTTTCCACCTTTCACACTATACCTATTGTAGACTCCTATGTTCACTATTTTACTTGACTGGATCCTTGCCTTTTGGAATGCTGCCCATTCTAAAGTGTTGTCTTATCAAATACTACCTTCTCCCGAAATAGTGTTTATATGTGTCCTAAAAGACTTCATATCTTATCAAAGAGTAAGATCTTTCATTCTTATGGGTCCTAGTAGTCCCTATAATTTATTTTATTTTTTTAAGCTTTTATTGATTGATTGATTTTGAGAGAAAAAATGTGTGCATGGGGCAGGGGCAGAGAGAGAAGAGAGAATCCCAAGTAGGCTCCACGCTGTCAGCAGAGTCTGATCTCATGAACCACGAGATCATGACCTGATCTGAAATCAAGAGTTAGACGCTTAACCAGCTGAACCACCTAGGTGCCCCAGTCCCTGTATTTTAAATATTGTTTTATAACTTATTGGTTGTAAATTCATTTGAGATGAAAGACTGTATGTATCCATCCTTGTGTACCGTGCAGTGCCTAAGTGTTGTGCCTTGCATACAATAGTAGCTTGATAAACATTCATTAATTTGAAAATTGTTGCTGAGGTTCTCCCTTATCATGTTTCTTGGTACTATGCCAAAGGTGGAATTCAAGATAGGATCATAGCTTTGATACAGTATGCAAGTTAGTATGACTTATGCCAGGAAATATTTGTTCAACCTATTAATTGCCATAAAGATACATGGACCAAGTATCAAGTATATGAATTGGTGATATTGGTTTGGAGTTTGCCCATGCTTCAGATAAAGGTTTTCTTTCAGGTGGTTATTTGGTTATTTATTCATTCTGGGAAATGTATATTTCTAAATTTTTTGTGGGCCTGTTTAGTGTGTTAATGATTAACATGCCACTTATAATATGCCACGTAGGCTCTGCCTACATGTGAGAAGGCGAGCCATTTTTTTTTAAATCATTCTAACTACCTATAACAATCATGAATTATCTACCTTGTACACATGCCTTATTTGATAGTTGACTGGCTTAACCAGTTTATAGTTAAAATGATGTGGATTCAATCTTCCACTACATGATTCTAAAGGGCAATATTCATGGCTTAATTTTGAGAAGTCGTATGTATACTATATATTACATGACATAATTACATAGGATATGTTTGTATGCATCATGTTGAAGCATAGGACAGCCTAGTGCTGTGGCTGACTACTAGCTCATGAGAGCTACTTGTGTACATCTCTCCCAATTGTGAGTTTATTGACCTTGTGTTAGTCGCTTGGAATCTACCATGCAGGATTTAAGATGTGGAGATTGGCTCACTCTACAAATCCAGGGCATTTTTTCCCCCCATGGAGAGCCAATTGTTAAATTTTTATGGGCAAACCACTGTATGTGTGTGTTGTGTGCACGTGATACGCATTTATGCAGTAGACTGCTGAAAGAAAAAGCAATTACTAAGAAAACTTGAAAAGTCAGCTTTTTTGCTTTCTTCATTGTATTCACCATTTTTCATTAATGTTTGCATATCATATTTATTTTGCAAATAGCCAGGATGAAGTAACAGTACAACAACTCCCATAATATTAAGCCATGGCCACACCAGGAACCTGGAAGCAAGAGAATAAGTTAATGCAGTTTCTTAGTGAAACTAAGAAAACCTGAGTGAAAATTGTTCTCCTGCCCAAATGCATGTTTTAGTGATACTTTAAAAATGTAAATAGGAAGTTAAATGTGCATTTGCAGAATAATATGCAGGTTTGAAATTTATCGATGGAATTGTTGTATATCAATAAGAAATAAATCTAAACTTCAGATACATTTCTAAATAAATAATTGTACTCCCTTCTGCTATCTGATTTCACTTGCACAGTGATTTATTTTCAAGAATAGCATGGCTGCTTACTTTCTGAATTGATTTATAAAGACTGCTAAGGGAATAGCAGTTCATGAATAGAAATTAATTTTCTTCTAGAGCATGTTTTATAAAATGTTAGAGTTGGAACAAATATAGGAGGCTGTACATTCCAAAAGTTCTTTGTTTACCATTCCCATTCCACCCAAGAAGTAAGCCTCCTATAAGTAACAGTGACTCACCAAAATAAAGATATTTAGCATTAGGATGGGTAGAGATTTTTCAGAATCTCTAAATGGCAGATAAAACTCCCCAGGTGATTTAAATATACAACTCCCCCCCACTTACCCCCACCCACTCACCATATTCCACATACTATGGCAATGTGTCATTCCAAATTATAGTCACTAATCTAGTCCAATAGTTATTATTTTTTATTTAAAAACCTCATGGTTCCTGGGTGGTTCAGTCAGTTAAGCATCCGAGTCTTTGTTTCGACTCAGGTCATGATCTCACAGTTTTGTGGGTTCGAGCCCCACATTGGGCTTTATGCTAGCAGTGTGGAGCCTGCTTGAGAGTCTCTCTCTCTCTCTCTCTCTCTCTCTCTCTCTCTGCCCTTCCACCACTTACCATCTCTCTCAAAATAAATAAACTTAAAAAAATTTAGAAACCTCAGCCCTTAATAAGATGAGGCTCAAGATCATACTTAAAGAGAAGGCTATATCTCAGTGATTTTTTTTATTCCAGTACTTCTAATTCTCTGTGTCTACTTCTTTGTGCCTGGAAAATAATTTCTTTAAAAAAAGCAGAGCAGTGATGCCTGGGTGGCTCAGTTGGTTAAGCATTGGACTTCGGCACAGGTCATGATCTCATGGTTTGTGGGTTTGAGCTCTATGTCAGGCTCTGTGCTGATAGCTCAAAGCCTGGAGCCTGCTTTGGATTCCGTCTCCCTCTCTCTCTCTGCCCCTCTCCTGTTTGCACTCTTCTGTCTCAAAAATAAATATTTAAAAACATTAAAAGTAAATAAATAAACATTAAAAAAATTTAAAAAACAGAACATTTTCCCTGAAATAATATCTTGTGACTACATAACTTATAGTTTGAGAAATTTCCATTAGCATAAATTCTTTCCGTAAAACGTATTTTTTGGTCAGGTAGCATTGAAAGTAGTTGCTCTTCCTCATTTGCAGCCCTACTACTATTTTGTTCTTTTAATAGCATTTTTATTGACAAAAATTTGCAATGCTTTATTCATAGCAAACTTTTTTAAAAAATTGGATTTCTCTGAAAAAAATATAGAAGGTAGGGATGTTTCACATTGCTAGGACATCCTGGGCAGGTGAATGTTATAATCAAATTCAAGTCAGTTCAGTTCCATGTAAGAGATTTTCACAAACTGGCAGTAAATTAATAATTTGAAGCCAAGGTCCATTTCTTGACTCTTCCATTTGCGTTTGGTTTTATGGTTACAAAATTTATTTATTACCTACACAAAAAGAGACCTGAAAGGATCATTCAGTAAATCCAGAGTAGCTGCAGTCAAGAGTGTATTTATTATAGTGCAATAGAAGTCATATAGAAGCAAAGATTTTTCATGTAATAGTGGGGGACTGGTTGATGTTTAACAACCATCTTTATTAAAATTAATTTTTATTTTTATATTTTTAAAAATTTTTTAACGTTTATTTATTTTTGAGAGATGCAGAGAAAGAGAGACAGAGTGCGAGTGGGGGAGGGTCAGAAAGAGATAGGGAGACACAGAATACCTAGCAGGCTCCAGCCTCCAAGCTGTCAGCACAGAGCCTGATGCAGGGCTTGAACTCACGAACTGTGAGATCATGAACTGAGCCAAAGTCGGATGCTTAACTAAGCCACTCAGGAGCCCCCTATCTTTTCTTTTAAAAGGACTGATTAATAGCATTTACCAATTTCTGTGGTGTACTTATTCTCACTGTGACCAATTTCAAGCTACCTATGTGACATCAATGAAGGCAGAGTTGGAAAGAGATGCTAATGCTAATACTTGGCTCTCAGAAGCCACTAAAGGCCAGCTGTAGCACACTGCTAGACAGTACACACGATTGTTTCATCATAGTGCTATACAGAAAAGACCCAGTCTCATATAATAAACAGATGTAATGGGAATTTTGTAGAGGAAACGTTAGAAGAGAGGACCTCTCTTAATGAATTTGTGCTATAAAAAATCAGGAACAGTAGTCTAGGAAACCATAGAAATACAGTTGATAAAGAGTTTGAACCTTGAGTGATCGAACGCTAACTATATAATTTGCATTCAACATTGATAAAATAAAGGGCAGGCCATTCCAATATATAGAAGATAGCCAGCTGATGAACAAAGTGAGAAGAAAGACAACTACAACAAAATTATTTCCCTTAGTCAAAAATAGTTTAGCAGTTTCACCAGTTTCATAGAAAGGCGAAATTTGCTTTCTCTCACAAAACCTATCTAGAAGAGTACACACAAAAGATACTCAGTGCTTTGTTAAACTGAGTACTTATTCTGTGCTGAACACTAGAGATTGAGGAAGATAGGAGAAATGATGAAGTATGAAAGAAGTAAAAAGAAGCAAGGGAAACAAACATGAGGTAATCATGTAGCAAAACTATATATGATAGTGAGATGGCTCACATGGCATAAGACCTAGAATGTTCCACAAGTGTGTTGACAATATTCTGATTATTAAAACAGATATGGTAGGAGTGCTGTATATTTTAGAAGCATAATCTGCAGTGTGATTCCTTTTATATAAAAAGTTTATTAAACACTCCTTTCAGTTCTGCTACCTTCAGTTTGTGTGTTTCTGTGGGAATTTCCTCAATGTTGTTTGTAATCTCTCTAGCTGCCACATTGTTGTTGGTTTCTGTTTATTTGTAAACATCGAATTGTGTTGTTGAAAGGGAACCTCGGGACGCCTGGGTGGCTCAGTCAGTAAGCGTCCAACTTTGGCTCAGGTCATGATCTCGCGGTTCGTGAGTTCGAACCCCGCATCGGGCTCTGTGCTGACAGCTCAGAGCCTGGAGCCTGCTTGGGATTCTGTGTCTCCCTCTCGCTCTCTGCCCCTCCCCCACTCACACTCTCTCTCTCAAAAATAAACATTAAAAAAAAAGGGATCCTCATCTCAGGTAAGTCCTATCTCACCCTTGAGTAAAGTACTCAACTTTAACTGTGACAATCAAAACAGGTCCATATAACCAGCTCCAGCCAGGAGAGGAGAAAAACCCTATCTCAAGAGAAGACCAGGACTATTATGTAGAGATACTTTTAAATACTTTTTGATTTGTATTATGCCAAAAGTTTATTTAAAAATTTTCAAACTAGTTATTTTGTCATAATTTAAATAAAGCACAATAACAAAAATCTCCCTCATTAACTTGGGTATTTCGGTTAATTATAACACTCAAGAGATGTATATGTCATCATTTGAACCATTTGTTCTCCAATCCATTGACATCAAGACTTCTTCTTCACTCAATCATTTGTGTTTCTATATACTAACAATGAACAGAAAACAATCCCATTTACAATAACATCAAAAAGAATAAAATACAAATTTAACAAAAGAAGTGCAAATTTTTTACTCTGAAAACTGCAGAACATTGTTGAAAGAAATTAAATACCTAAATAATGGAAAGACATTCCATTCATTCACTGATTAGAAGATTTAATATTGTTAAGATGACAATACTCTACAAATTGATCTACAGATTAAATATACTCATCACAGTCACAGCTACCTTTTTCTTTGCTGAAATAGGCTGTTCTTAAAATTCACATGGAACTACAGGGGATACAGAATAGCCAAAACAATCTTGAAAAAAAAAAAAACAAAGTTGGAGGATTCACACTTCTTGATTTCAGAATTTATCACGCACTGCAGTGTTCATGACAATGGGGTATTTGCTTGAGGATATACATATAGATCAATTAAATAAAATTGAGAATCCAGAAATAAACCCTTACATTTATGGTCAATTGATTTGTAGCAAGGATTTTAAGACAACTCCATGGACAAAGAACTACCTTTTCAATAAATGGTGATAGGACTACTAGATATCCATATGCAAGAGATTGAAGGTGGACTCTTACCTCATATAGAATATAAGAATAAATTCAAAATAGATCACAGACTTAAGTGTAAAAATGAAAATTATAAAGCTCTTATAAGAAAACATAGGAGTAAATCTTCATGATATTGGGTTAGGAAATGGTTTCTTAGGTATGACCCTAAAAGCACAGTTGCAAAAGGAAAAATAGGTAAATTCAACTTCATCAAAATTAAAAACACGTGTGCTTCAAAAGATACCATCAAGAAAATTAAAAGATAATCCATAGAAAAGGAGGAAAACATTTGCAAATCTTATATAGTAAGAGACTTTGTACCCTGAATACATAAAGAACTCTTATAACTCATCAAAAAAAAAAAAAAGAAAATAACAGTTAAAAAATGGCCATAGGATCTGAATAGACACTTCTCCAAAGAAGATATAGAAATGGCCAACAAGCACATGTAAAGTTACCCAACATCATTAGCCATTAAGCAAATACAAATCAAACCACAATGCAATGAAATACCATTTAACATACACCAGATGGCTGTAATAAAAAAGATAATGAGGAGTACTGGAGAGGAGAAGGAGAAATTGGGACCCTCATACACCTCTGGTAGGAATGTAAACTGGTATAGCCAATTTGAAACAGTTTTTCAGTTCCTCAAATGTTAAACATGGAGTTATTCTATGACCCATCAACTCCACTCTTCAGGTTTAGAAATAAAAACTTACACGTGAATGTTCATACAACATTATTCATAATAGCCCAAAATTGAAACAACCTAAATGTCTATCAAATGCCCTTCAAATAATCAATAGGTAAACAGAAGTGACATATCCATACAATGGAATATATTTCAGTATTAAAAAAGAATGAAGTTTTGCTACATGCTACAGCATTAAGAACCTTGAAAACACTATGCTATGTGAAAGGGGCCAGTCATAAAAGTTCACATATTGTATGATTCCATTTATAAGATGTGTCCAGAATAGGCAGTTTTCTAGACAGAAAGTGGGTTAGTCATTGCTTATGGCTGGTGGGTAAGTAAGAAACAGAGTTTCTTACAGGGTTTCCTGTCGGGGTGATGAAAACATCACAGAATTGATTGTGGTGACAGTTGCACAATTTTGTGAATATCCTAAAAATGATTGAATGGTACAAATTAAATTTGTGAATTACATCTCAAAAAAGTTGTTACAAAAAGGTATATGAGCAATATTTCATATTTTAAGTTAAAAGTAAATCTAAATGATAATATCATGATTTGAAAGTTATGTGTGTAGTATAGGAGATATGTCACGCAGGAGATGAATGGACACTATGAACAAAGCCATTCACTCTGTCAGCCCACAGTTGATTGAGACTTTATTAGAGGTGTGTGTCCAGTTTTAATCTCTAACCTTTAATATGGATGTGGAGAATTGAAGATTCTGAGAAGTCAGTCATAGTGATGTTAAATTATCATTGGCCAACATTTATGAAAACACATGAGGGTGTTGGTGTTGGCATAATTTAATCCAGACTGGAGTGGGGAGGATAGAGCTGGGCATTTGAGTTATGTAAGGAAGTCAAAAGTTGTCTGCTAGTATATGAAATTTACTAGTATATGTCAGGAGAAGAAAGGGAGTAGCTCTGTATAATATCTCTAAAGGATGCAATTAAGTAAAATTGGAATAAATTGAAGCCAGGGAACTTTACATTACACATTGTTCTGATAATGAGAGTTAATTATTTATAGGTAGATATTAACAAGAGCCTTAAAAGTCTCGAGACATTCAAGATTAAGAGGTATTCATACTTTTAAGAGTTTAAAGAACATGGAAAATGCATAAGCTTTTTTGTATATAAACATATCTGGATACAAAAGAATATATATTAAATAACCACAATTAGAGAAACTTCATAGCAAAAACACTAGAAGGAAATATAGCCAAAGTTTAACAGTTATTATTTATTTGAGGATCAGTGCCTATTGTTATGTTCTTTTTTTCTATATTGTTTCACACTCCCATAATTTGTATAAATATGTTTATAATCAACAAATAAAAATTTTAAATACTTATAAGATACATATAATCTTTCTTAGTTTATGTGTATGTGTCCTCTCCACATAATGTCACATCTTTAAAAAAATTTTTTTTAATGTTTATTTATTTTTGAGAGAGAGAGCATGAGTGGGGGAGAGGCAGAAAGAGAGGGAGACAGAGAATCCAAAGCAGGCTCCAAGCTCTGAGCTGTCAGCACAGAGCCTGAAGTGGGGCTCAAACTCACAAACCGTGAGATCGGGACCTGAGCCGAAGTCAGACACTTAACCGATTGGGTCACCCAGGCATCCCAGAAAATGTCACATCTTAATCACATTTTTTTCATAGAGAAGAAATGTTTACCCCAAGAGCAAAGACATTGTGTTAGCCTCACCACTTCACAGACTTAAAAAATTTATTTTTTAATTTTGAGTATAGTTGACACACAATGTTATAGTAGTTTCAGGTGTACAATATAGTGATTCAGCTTCTCTATACTTCATGCTCTTCTCGCCACAGTGTTGTTACCCATCTGTCACCTTACAATGTTGTTACAATACTATTGAGTCTGTTCCCAATGCTGTGCCTTTTATTCCCGTGACTTACTCATTCCATAACTAGAAGGATGTATCTCCTACTCCCCTTCACCCATTTGCTGATCCTTCTACTGCTCTCCCTTCTGGCAACTTTCGGTTTGTTCTCTGTGTTAATAGGTCTTATTTGGCTTTTTGTTTCTTTGTGCACTTGTTTTGCTTTTTACATCCCACATAATGTGAAATCATATGGTATTTGTCTTTCTCAATTTGACTTATTTCACTTAACATAATACCCTCTAAGTCCATCCGTGTTGTCACAAATGGCACAATCTCATCCTTTTTAATGGCTGTGTAATTCCATTGTATGTATACATATATATATATATACATATATATGTATATATATATATATATACCACATCTTTCTTATCCATTTGTTTATTGATGGACACTTAGGTTGCTTCCATATCTTAGGTATTGTAAATAATACTGCAATAAACATAGAGGTGCATGTGTCTTTTCAAATTAGTGTTGTTTTCTTTGGGTAAATATCCAGTAGTGGCATTACTGGATTATATGTTATTTCTGTTTTTTTTTGTTTTTTTGAGGAATATCCATACTTTTTTCTAAAGCCACTGTACCAGTTCATATTCCCATCAATAGTGCATGAGGGTTAGTTCTCTGCATTCTCATCAACACTTGTTATTTCTTGTCTTTTTTATCCTAGTCGTTCTCACAAAGTGTGAGGTGATATGTCTTTGCAGTTTTGATTTGTATTTCCCTAATGATTACTGATGTTGAGCATCTTTTCATGTGTTTGTTGGTCATCTGTATGTTTTCTTTGGAAAAATGTCTATTCAGGTTCTCTGCCCATTTTTTAATCAGATGCTTTGTTTTTTTTGGTGTTGAGTCATATATGTTCTTCATTGATTTTTTTTTCTGATCTATTAGATCTTTGTGATAACACTATTATAACTTATTTTGGATTTGTTATTTTTCACCAAATGTACCTTGCTCAGATAAATTTGCTCTGATAACATTTTTAATGAGAATTCTTCCTCTTTAATTTTATTAGATGATTTAAACTATAGATATTTTTAATAACAAACAATTTCACAAAGGATGCGTTTTTATCACCTATATTGCTTAAGTATAAAGAATACATGGGGCTCCTGGGTGGCTCAGTCAGTTGAGCGTCTGACTTTTGATTTAGGCTCAGATCATGATCCCAGGGTTGAGGGATCAAGCCCTGGGTCTATTGCTTAGCATGGAGCCTGCTTGGTATTCTCCCTCTCCCTCTCTCTCTCTCTCTCCCTATCTTTTTTTCTTTCTCCATTTGTCCCCCTCTCCCCTGCTCATGTGCTCTCTTTCTCTCACACACACAAAAAGAATATATAAAGAAAAAAAAGTGAACTGTTTCCAATGGTTTCATTATATTTTGCAGTGCCTCTTGCTCATTTTTCCTTTGTAGTTCTCAAAGATATAACTCAGCAAGTATTTACTGAGTGATCATCATGAGCACGCTTCTTCTCAGAGTTTCAAAATTTTTATATCACCACAGAGCAGATAAATAAAATACTTTTTTCAAATTAACTTAACTCAGAGGTCTTGTTTTGTAGTTTGCCAGGTAAGCAAACCTGCTGGAACATAAACACAAAATCAAAAAGCATGCTTTTGCTGCTGCTGCTTCTTCTTCTGTTACTAGTAGTAGTAGTAGTATGTATATGGTGGTGTTTTGATGATGATGATGATGATGTCTACGGTAACTTTCACTGAAAGTCCCACTTAGCTCTTCTGTATGGAGTTTAAATTTGAGATCACTTTAATGACTATGACAAATTTACTTAATATTCCTTTATTTTTCAAGAGCTGTAGTCTTCCAAGTAATTCTGAGTTTTGGGTTTCACCTCAGCCCATATTTTTGGGATTGGACCCTTACATGTGTTTTTTTTTAAAGTCCTACATTAAAAACATACAGGTTGAGATCATTATATTAAAAGGTTTTCCTCATCTGCCTTTGCCATAGGACAGTGGTCTTTAACCTTTGACAGCACAGCATCATGGGAGCTTTAAAAAATGCAAATTCACTGGCTTCACGCAGGCCAATTATATTACAATATTGGACGTGGGAGGGGTGACTGGGGTTTTCAGTGGGGTATTTTTGTTTGTTTGTTTTTGTTTTCTGTTAAGAGCATTACAGGTGGGTTCCAAGGTTGAGTGAATAACTTGTGACCAGGGACTTACGTTGTTACATTTCGATTTTCACCATCAAATACAGAGCCCTGGATTAGTTGTGCTATGAAGGCTTGCCAAATGAACGATGGACTAAACATCACCTCTTGTATTTGCCCCTGCCTGCATCCTGAGTGACAATGAGTCTAGTTCCAGATTTAGTCATGTTGGTCTTCATTTTCTTAGCACAGGTGCAGCAGTGAACAGCAGTGAGAGTCTCCCTCCATCTTCGTCTGTCAATGACATCTCCTCCATGTCCACCGACCAGACCCTGGCATCTGACACTGACAGCAGCCTGGAAGCCTCAGCAGGACCCCTGGGTTGTTGCAGGTGACTAGCCGCCTGCCTGCGAAACCCAGCATTCTTCAGGAGATGATGCGATGGAACACACACACACGCAGACACTCACGCGCACACACAAACACAGACACGCAACTATAAGAAAATGGCAAGGGAGAGAATCCAAGCCTAAAATTGAAACAAATCTTTCAGCCTGCTTCTTCTCCAGAGTTCTGTATTGCAGCTAAGCTAAATGTATATTTAACTTCTAGTTGCTCTTGCTTTGGTCTTCCTCCAATGATGCTTACTACAGAAAGCAACTCAAATACAATTAGAAAAGCCTTTTCCATAAAGTGTAATTTTAATGGCTGCAAAACCAGCAACCTGTAACTGCCCTTTCAAATGGCATGACAAGGTGTGCAGTGGCCCCATCCAGCATGTGTGTGTCTCTATCTTGCATCTACCTGCTCCTTTTGGCCTAGTCAGATGGATGTAGATACAGATCCGCATGTGTCTGTATTCATACAGCACTACTTACTTAGAGACGCTACTGTCAGTGTCCTCAGGGCTCTACCAAGACATCATGCACTGGGGTACCACATGGTCCATTTCATGTGATCTATTACTCTGACATAAACCCATCTGTAATATATTGCCAGTATATAAGCTATTTAGTTTGTTAATTGATTAAGCTGTATGTCTTATAAGAAAACATGTAAAGGGGGAAAATATGGGGGGAGTGAGCTCTCTCGGACCCTTGAAGATGTAGCTTCCAAATTTGAACTGATTAAATGGCACCTGTATACCAATTTGTAGAAAGAACATATGTGATGCTTATGTACAGTGTGGGGGCGGGAGGGGGTAACAGTTTCCAGGTACTAAATGGTTTGGCTTTTAGAAGGAAGGTGGGGTAAAAAGTTAAGGGTCTTTTCTCTGACACTGAGCCTGTAGGAGAGACTAGAGTGTAGCATTTCAGTGTGGAGGAACACCTCAAAGAGATTATTACCCAGATAATATTCCGGAGACACCGACATCCACAGTTTACAGAGTAGACCTCATTGTCATTTACAAATCATGTGTCACATCTGGACAGAGAGTGGCAGGTGGTGAGTCAGGGTTATTGTGTCCATATCTGATGGTAAGAACCCCTCCCTGGAACGAAGTGGAATTGCCTCTGGATGATG
The DNA here is from genome assembly GCF_018350175.1 of Felis catus. Classification (NCBI taxonomy): domain Eukaryota; kingdom Metazoa; phylum Chordata; class Mammalia; order Carnivora; family Felidae; genus Felis; species Felis catus. Next base: position 134,460,818 of record NC_058371.1, read on the forward strand.
TACTTAACAGAAAATGAACCTATGTAGACTATTTTCAGATTGTGGGTTGTGTTTTCCATGAGTGTGCTACTTCCCAGGTTTATACCCTGCCATGGTTTTATTTTGAGAAAAAAATGTTACTTTCCTCTTCTGGAATAAAAAAGAAATGTTACTTAAACTTAAAAACAAACCCAAAACACGGGGTGATCCTCAGGTCAGCATTTGAAAACATTTCCACAGACGTTACTATTCCTCAGGGGTTTCCCTGACTCCTTAATATGGCTGATGTTCCATGTTTATTTTCATAAATTTGAACAATTCAAGAAGGGCTGATAATCTGAGTTTTGTACTGCAGTTGATGTGACAGCAATAACTCTTCCCGTAAGTTACTGCTGCTAAATAGCTTTAGCAATATGAGTTTGTCTTAAAAGCCATGAAGCGTATGTGTCAATGTTTAGCAAAATCACCTGAATTTAGCTCAAATCAAATGAAAGTGCTTTCCTGAGCACTTAAGAAGGCACTGTGAAACATCTTGGTTATATACAAGGCGATACCAGGGTGACTTCTTAGCAATAATAGGGACCAGGTGGAGGCTTCCCTTCTTATTCACTTTGGTGAAGTACCCATCACAGTTATTTGCACTCTGACCGTTTTGGTGCTCATCAATGTGGTGGTATTTCACCTGAAGAAGTGAAACATGAAATGGATGGTTGATGAGTGGGATATGACTGGCAAATGGAATCCCTTCAAAAATAGAGCAAACAAGAATGCTAGTGCTCTGAAAATTGCCTTAAATACAACAATGGGGAAGCTTTGTCTCTTTCAAGCAATAGAGCCAACCCCCACCATCACCATGTGAGCAATGCTGCCATTAATGGGATTGCTTCACAATAGGATTCATGACAACAGGTCATTTGTTTAAAACGGGGAGAAAAAAAACCCAGCCTGTGCAGCTTGTCCCCTGGAATAAAAGTGGCCCAGCTTCTTTCTCTTGCTGCCATTCTTTTTGATTAAAATTGCAGACAACTTGATTTTACAAATACCTCTGCATTCACATGGGCTCTCTCACTTTTCCTTCCGTCACTTCCCACTCCCCACATTAAAAAAAAAACAACTTCTCTGTATCCCTTCTTCTTTACTTACCCCCTTTTTCTGGATTTTTCTTTTGTTGCACCTGTGTCCTCTCTCTCTGTGCCTGACTTTCTAGCACATGTGATTAAGTGCAGGGAACAGGCAACTGTTTGTCGCAAGCATAATCTCATTAGCCACAAAATGGCATCAAAAGACAGAAGGAAATCTCCAGCCAGCATCTTAGAAGTGCATGACAGTTGGACGATCTCTTGGGTGTGCAGAAGTGATTTTTTTTTTTTTTACTCAAATTAAACCAAACAAGAATCAGGCTAATACTCCCTTGGTATTGCTTGCCTTCCCTAAACTCCGCTAGTTTGATCTCTCCTGTTGTATGGCTCTTGGGAGCTGATCACCGTTACCAGATATTCCTTATGGACAAGAAAAAATGGAACAAATCCCTCCGATTGAAATATCTGTACAAACACAGCTAAGAGTTTGGCTTCTTGAGTGCTTATAAGATTAGTTTTACTAGGTTATCAAAACAAGATAGGTCATAGGAGAATAAAGAGAATTTTCATTTCAAAAGCTCAACATTCACCATCTTGGGTCTACTTTATTATAATAACTTCAGGAGGTGATTCTGTTATTATCAAATTTTCAGAATGTATTATGTTCTGCATTGAGTATTTTCTTTAAAAGCAAAAACAAAAACAAAAACAAAAACAAATGTTTCCTGTGTAGTCACCTGTTAATTCCAAAGGACTTTCTTGCTTTTCAGACAAGGAAGTGGCAAGTCCGCTGGACTATATTCCTGGGAGAAGTGAAAGTCCTGTCTGTGGTTGGGGTTCATTTTGGATATGAGGTTGGCAGTCTGAGAGGCCTAACCTTCTGTCACTTCCTATAGGGCTGATGGTTTCACAGTGACCCTTAATGAAATATTTTGTAGGATTTTGTTAGAGGGAGAGCTGGATACCCACGTGCAGGAGGAATTAAATTGTTGGGAGAGAGTGGCAAAACCATACCACTCTGATAGATTCATTTTTCAGTGTGTTCGTTTTTAAAAAAGAGATGCATTGGCCTTCCAACCAAATTTATTCTTGTGAAATAAGAACTGCTAATAATCTTGCATCTTCAAGAATCTGATGACGGAGCTTTGTAGGAATGTATACTAGGGGTGGACCAGGACCTGGCCAATTCCCTCCAATTGGAGTAAGCTATTTACTTGAGGGCTGAGGAGGTAATAGTTTTTTGGTTTTTTTTTTCTTTTCAACCTGTTACCATTATCAGAAAATGATATATAAGGATACTGATAGCAGCTGACTGGTAAATCATAAAATAAGCCTTGACAAAGGGAATAAGTGGAATAGGTAAGAATACATCAATCCTTTAATGACCTGCTAAGGGAAAAATAAGCAAAACTGACTTCTAAATTTTAAATATTCATGCAAAATCTAAATTCTACAAAGTCTACTTCTTTTTAATTCTCTTAACATATGACAATCTAAATCTTAAAAGCATTATGCTCTGTAAAGAATGTTGTCAGATAGCTTTGCTGAAAAATTTATCTTCTAAAGCTCAGAGAAAGGAATAATATTGTCCCCATAATCTTTGATCCCAATCACTTTGGGTCTGAAGAGGGACCCCTCTCCCTGCCCACAACCTCCCCCAACATTTTACTTGTGAGTCCTACATTTTCTACAGGTAAAATTAAACCAAGCAGGAATACTCCTTTCTGTAAAAACAACAAACAAGTTACAGTGTAAATAGTTATATTAGTTATTTTCCATGTGAAATATAAGATTTTGTGACTTCTTTTGGCACTTAGACAGTTCTTTGTCTGAAATGGTTCATTTTGACCCATTTCCTTGGTCAGTCAAGCGGAAACGGAAGGCCTCTGTTTGTAAGTGGACTCCTGTATATCTAACTTTTGATTATGTGGGACCAATGGCCAGTATATTCTAAAAAAAACTCCCAACCCTTGTCTAGCATTAAACTGTTCACCTTGCCATGTCTATCTCGCAACAAGACCTAACTTGCACATGCCTGTTATTCTGCATGATTGGACTCAAGAGACTATTACCAATAAGAATTGTGCTGTGTCAGTGTTTATAAAATGGACTTAAAGCACACCCACATTCATATACACCTCACCCTTATAGCTCTAGGTCAACCCTGGAAGGCAAAACCATGCATGTCCAGTTTCTTTGCAAGGTCTTAGTGTGAGAACTAAAAGTCAGCCTGATGGATCAAATGCAATCTCAGTGATGTTTAATACGGATTTTAAATTATTTAAATCATATCTGTGTTCCTTCTCACTCTTTTTCATTTCTATTTATGCCCTTTATCTTCAAAATGTCGGTGGAACAAGAGGGTGAGTGGGGAGAACTTTGGCTTTTTTGGACTCTTTGTAGGTGGATGCTGAATCAACACATTGTGATTTCTGTTTCTTATGAACTATTAAAAACCAGAGCAAATCTGCTTCCCTTAACATAAAACCAAATCAAATCCAGACTTTGCCGGAGTTTGCCTGTTGAAAATCATTCTTGTGCTGCTTGTTGTCTTGGGTTTCGTGTCCTGACAGGAGCTCTGAAGCATCTCACATGGTTTCATTGTGTGGTCTGATCGTGCCAGGGAATAAATAAGAAATGAGGAATGACCCACCTTCTCACTATGGGTAAAGAGCATGTAATGTGTACGTGACCACGTAGAAGGCTGTGTTTCATTTGAGACTGGTTTCTGCTAAAAATGACCTTTATTTCTGTCTGCAGATATTAGTTGTATATCTGAAATTCAGTAAGATTCTTTTAAGGCATAACATTAATGAAGGGGGAAAATCATTTTCTGTGAGGATGAGATGAGAACAGGATTAAATATCCTTAAGTTAATTTATCAGAATTCCTAATCAGTTTAATTATTACCCAAGAGAGAAGGTAAGCAGGTTTTTTGTCCATACGGTAGGCAACCCTAATATCTCAAACTCCTTGGTGAACTAAAAATAATAATAATAAGAGAGTCTGTGGCTTGATACGAAAGTCACTGAATCTGTTAATTTAGCTGGAAGTGTTTGAAAATGTCAATGAATGGTCTTTCTATTTCTGTAAATAAAACATTTTATTTAACCAATTCACTATTAGAAAACCTGGAAGATAAACATATTTATTTTTGGGGGTTGGCACAATTTATCCTTTTATTTATAAGGAAAACACATGCCAAATGCCTTTTGCACCTCTGGCATAGCTTCTGTTTCATTTTTAAACCACAAATCTTTACCCTCTTAATATAAAAGTTTTAAAATGGTGACGTATAGGTACCTGAAAATCCCTGCAATATTAAGGAGGGAAATTGCATTCCAGTAGATTGCTCATGGAGAGAAAGGGTCAGAAGAAGTTATTGGTGCATACTAGGTACCATAAAAAGTTACCAAATATTTGGGTAATTTGACCTGCTTTGCATCGAGAAGAAAGGACTCTTGAAAATCATCTGTTTTGAAGCTATTTATGTAATGACCTAGAAAGATGGTTCTGTTTGCTCAATAACTGCGCTGGGTTTTACACAAGGTAGTGGTTTTCAATATTACTAATTCATCAGGATGGTGATTCATACCTGCAGCATGCCTTTCCCCCAAGGGTTTGAAAGGCATGCCTGGAAGACATTCGCAATTAGTGAAGCACAATGAAAATCCCACTATCTCAGTTCACATTATGTCGGGGACCACTGCACGGGACAAGTTATTTCTCTCAGCTCCAGACTGAATTCCATCTGCTCAACCTTTTACAGAAGTGTGTTCTGTGTTAGTTACTGAAATCAAGCTGTGGAAATGGACACTTCTCAGACACATAAAACGTGATGACATATACACAAACAAGATTCAAATGCCCGTTTGGGACTTCCCACCCTTTTTATGTCACATATTTCTTACTTAAAAGTCATGCTTATTCTGGTGTAAAAGCCAACATAAAATAAGTCTGAAATGTAATTTCAAAGGATCAAATATCACTCCATGGAGTGGGTGACTTCACCTCCTTGTCACTGACCTTCCCTGGATTTTGTCTGAAATCTTTCTGTTTACCCAGCAGTCTAGGCTGTTTTCAACTCAAAAGCAGGTGCAAAATGTCACTCATCTTAAAAATGTTCCATACTTTGCCTAGAAAAGTGTCTCACACATAATTGGTTCTTCTCCATTCACATTGGTGAAAATATTTCTATGAACTATTATGCACAAAATCAATTTTTATGACCCAAATAATATTAAAATTTTTTTTAATGTTTATTCATTTTTGAGAGACAGAGAGAGAGAGAGAGAGAGACAGAGCAGGAGCGGGGTAGGGGTAGAGAGACACGGAGACACAGAACCCAAGCAGGCTCCAGGCTCTGAACTGTCAGCACAGAGCCTGACACGGGGCTTGAACTCATGAACTCAGAGATCATGACCTGAGCCAAAGTCAGGCGCTCAACCAACTGAGCCACCCAGGTGCCCCTGACCCAAATAACATTTTAGATGGACTAAGAGAACTAGAAATGTTGAAGTATTTCTTTTATAAAAGTAAGGCTTTCAAAAGCTATTGCTTCTTCCTTAATATTAATACATTGCACACTTGGATTTGGTGCCAATTAAGCTCTAAGAAAACAGCTCTGAATATCTATTTTAATTTCGGAGCTAAAGTTTCGAGTAGTACCTTCATTCACTCCAAAAACACTTATGGAACATCTATGTGTCCTAGGTAGGAGACAAATACGGCATAGTCTCTTTATCCTCACAATTTCAGAGTAAATACATCTTTCAATGTAAAAATCAGTGATCAAAGCAAACTATTTTTATCTCATTTGTTTACTTTCTTTTAAAACAGCAATGTGTTGAAATTAGTGGTGTGACTTGAATGAGCCCATTTGTCTCATTCCCTTAAAGCAATGAAACAAGAAATCTGCTTCTTTCAATGTCATCATTGTGTCTAAATAAATCAGCAAAAGAGAATTTGGGATACTTTCCATGACATTACAGGAGATGAAACCATTTTTACAACACATTTTTGAAAAATACATGGAGATAAAAATACAAGTACACCTGTGCTCAGTGAGCAAATATGTATATCTGCACTTTTGTTCCTTTAATTGAAAGGCAGACTGCTATCTTTTGGTGTTTTAAACAAATGTCAGTCTCTGGAAAAAGGGAGAAATGTGATGACATCCTGAGACCTTATCTATGACTTATGATGTTGGTATCTTGAAAAATATAGATAAAAGTTTCAGAAGCTAAAAAACGAACAAACAAAACCAAAAAGCAGCATGATGTTTTTTTCTGCATCACATGAGGTTTATTTTGATACAGTTTCTTCTAAGGGCAAGTAATCTAGGAGGCTGAGCTTCAAGCTCATTTCTGGCCCCCAAATCTCCAAATCAGCAAATGACATCACAACAGATACTGGAGTCTCTCTGCAGCCACAGTATCATATGAAGCCAAATCTCTGAGATTTGTTCAGTCAGTGGATAATGACTGGAGCCCTAAAATGACTTATGAGAGAATTTTGTCACAATTTCCTGTTAAAAATTCCAACTCAGAACATCCCTGAATATCTAAACCAGAAATTTAACATTGAGCTCTGAACGTTCACTCACTGATTTGTGTCACAGATATTGATTGAGCACTTCAGTCTCCCAAAGAATGTTCTTGGCACACACAGTTGTGCTGCATTTGAGCAACCTTCCTGCCTTCATGTAGTCTACATGCTAATGGGGGGATAAGGTAGTAGAAAGCATTAAGAAACCGAAGAAGGTTAAAAGGATAAGGTATGATGGGGCACCTGGGTGGCTCAGTCAGTTGAGCATCTGACTCTTGATTTTGGCTCAAGTCATGATCTCACAGTCATGATCTCACAGTTTGAGCCCCGTGTTGGGCTCTAGGCTGACAGTGCAGAGCCTGTTTGGGATTCTCTGTGTTCCTCTCTCTTTGCCCCTCTCCCACTCATGCTTGCTCACTCTCTCTCTTAAAAATAAATAAATATTTTTAAATAAAAGGATAATACATGGTAAAAGATGCTATTTAGATGAGATGGTCAAGGAAGGCCTCTCCAAAAAGGTGATATTTGAGCAGAGACCCAAAGAAGGTGGGAGTGTGAGGCATATTAGTATCTGACACAAAAACAAGTGCAAAGCCCTTGGAATAAGAGCTTGTTTATATGTATAAGGGATGACAAAAAGGCTTATGCATGAAGCAGAATGTACAAAAGAAGGTGTGGTCATAAGTGAAACTGAAGAGGTAGGCAGGGGTCAGAGCATGGCAAGATCTTGGGGCTTTATTCTAAATATAGGAAATTGATGGATAGATTTGAGCAGGGAAATGATATAATCTAAATTTTCTTTTTTTTTAAAGGATCTCTCTGGCTGCTGAGTAGGGAGAGGAGTTTGAGAAGAAAGATAAGAATGGAAACAAAGAGGCTTTTGTAGGTACAAAAAAGACATGATGGGCCTTAGACTAGAGAAGGGAGGGACAGAGAAGGGGTTGATTCAGGAAATAACTAAGGATATATCATGAAGGCAGAATTGACAAAATTTGCTGATAGGCTGATATGTGATATGAAAGAAATGGATCAGGATTTTTTTAAAAAGGCAGACTTTTTAAAAATTTAAATCATGAAGTAAATTATGATGTGGTTGATTGAAATGGTAGATAATGAGTTAGGAGCATATCTGATAAGAAAATCATAACTTGTTTTGGAAATGTCAGTTGGAGATATTAACTATCCTAGTGAAGTAGCAGGAGTATCTACAAGGCTAAAGTAAGGGAAGAGGTTCAGCTGAAACATAAATCTGAGCATAATCAAGGGTACCTGGGTGGCTCAGTTGGCTAAGTGTCCGGCTTCAGCTCAGGTCATGATCTCATGGTTCATGAGTTCAAACCCCGTGTTGGGCTCTGTGTTGACAGCCCAGAGCCTGGCCCCTGCTTCAGATTCTGTGTCTCCCTCTCTCTCTGCCCCTCCCCTGCTTACTCTCTCTCTCTCTCTCTCTCTCAAAAATAAATAAACATTAGAATTTTTTTTTAATCTGAGCATAATCAGCTTTTACATATTATTTAAAGCCACAAAACTGTATCGACCACCAAGAAACTGAGTGTAAAGAAGTCCAAGGATGAGGGCATCTCTTGCTCCAACATATAGAAGTCAATAAACAGTTGTGTATCCTAAGGAATATCCAGTGATGTAAAAACCAGGAAAGTGTTATCCTGGAACTTAAATAAAGGTGTTTAAAAAATGAGGGAAGAACAAACTGGGGCAATGCTACTGAGTGCCTGAATAAGATGGGGGCTGAAGATTCACAAGTGGACTTGATTTTGTGAGGTCATTGCTGACCTTTACTAGAGCATGTTCTCAACAGTATTAAGAAAACCTGACTCCAGTGGGTTTAAGAGAACGTGGAAAGTGAGGAATTATAAATAGGTAGAGAAAATTCAATACTTTTTTTCTAGAAAGTGAAGCAGAGGAATTATGCAGAAATTTGACATAAATATGAGATGAGAGAATTTTTCAAAGAAGTTTTTATAGCATGGGTATATGTTGATGAGACTAATATATAAAGAGCAAATGAGAGAAAGAGTATTTATTTGAAGGAGTGATGTGCTTGAAAAGCCTGGAGGGATGCATATGAGAGGAGAAGTTGGCTTGGTTGGAGCAGGTGTCCCAGTCATTGTAGCAAGAGGTAAGGGGGTGTCTATAGGTTGCATGAAGATAGTTGAGTGGCTCAGTCAGTTAAGTATCTGACTTTTGATTTTGGCTCAGGTCATGATCTCAGCATGGTGAGATTGAGTTCTGCATTGGGCTCTTCACTGAGTGTGGAGCCTGCTTGGGATTCTCTCTCACCCCCTCTCTTGGTACCTCCTGTCCCCCTCTCTCTGTCCCTCCTTCCCACCCCCCTCTCTCAAAATAAATAAATAAACATTAAAAACAAACAGGTTATCTGTAAGGTTATATAAGTAATGTTACTAGCTGAGAATGAGGAGGGGAAGAGCTTATGGTGGTTTGAGAAATATGAAACAGACCTTGAGAAGAGTGAAGCTAAGTTACTAGGCAGTGATGAGAGCCATGTGAACCATATTTATTATACATATAAGGTGAGGCAAGTCAACATGGCGGTCTATTGCTCTTCAACCATATTTAGTTTCTCAGGTGCGGGTTAGGAATAAGCAGGAATTGGATTTGGCCAGAGTTGGGTTAGGTGTTTTTCCTTCCCAGATGAGTACAATGGTAGAAAAGGACATGAAGGGATTTAAGAATGAGGAAAAGAGAATTATGATGAGGAACCACAGAACCACAGAACCACAGAAGATGAGCATGGAAAACTTCAAGGAGGGAAGAAGCAATGGTATGAGAAGATGACAGCCAGTGAAAACTTAACAAAGTCAAAGGCTGAACAACAATTTGGGAGTATTTAAGAGTTGGAGTGGTGGTGTTAAGGGAGTGATCTAGGAAGGGCATAGGTGATGATGAGACTGTGAGTGCTTAACATGGAAGTTTTGGTGATGGTGCAGTTACTGGTAATGGCACAGTAAAAGGGAAACTGTGGACGTGGATGGTGGATGTTTGGGGCAGAGAGAGAGATAAAGATTTTCAGAAGTGAAAAAGAGCTGAGTGGCCACATTGGTGGGTGGCATATGAGTAGTGGCTTCGGGGGAAAATAACAACCAGAAACAGTTGAATAGGTGCTAAAACATTCGGGCATGTGACATGTACTCCACAGAGGTTATTAGGGAGGTGGGAGGATATTAGGTGTGGAAGTAGCATCAGAGAGCAAAGCAAGACCTAGCTCTCCTTCAGGTTGATGACATGCAGGTTGTGGAAAGGGAAAACAGCCATCCTTGGGAGGGTTGCAAGAAGTGGTGTCTTCAGGAGGTAACCATGTTTCAGATAAGGAGATTTAGGAGAGGATGTTGGCAGTTTTAAGATTCTAGAATGTATAATGGAAAAGTTTGAGGAGTAGGGAAGGAATCAGAGTTTGAAGCAAATGAGGGGATATACTGAACAATATGAGGCTAAGCATAATATCAAAGGCAAATGACATGGGGTTTGGACAATTTCGGCAATAGGTGGTCAAGGATGAGAGCAACTTAGCACAACCCTAGGGCTTGCTTCAGTGCGACAGTAATCGCTTCTAATGAATCCCAAGGAGGCAGGGAATGGGTGTGTGGGGAGGAGAGGGATGGGATGGGCATGGTGCTTTTACAAAAACTGGTAGTATGCTGGGGGCCAATTTAACTCCTTATTCGAACAAATCTGTACTTTCCACTTAAGAAAGGTAACTCTCCCAATATGGGCTGGTCTTACCTGGGCTTAGCCCTACAGGGGCCAGAAAAGTAGCAGCTACACATAGTCCATAAATAGAGTGTCATTCAGGCCAGGACCTGAGCCACAAATGGCTCATTAAAAAACACACTTTTCTCCTGCTAAACTTTCTACTCAAAGATCTACAGTAGGTTCTGTAGATTTCAGCTGCTTGGGGAGCTGTTAGTTTTTCATGTCACTTTGCAGCAAGGAGCCCTCAAGCCGGGCAGTCAACTCATTCCCCACTTGTGCAATTAAGAAGACCATAAAGAGAATAACGAAACAGGCCATTGGGAGCCACAATTCCAGCACTCTTTCGGTGGTTTGTGAGTTCAAACAAGGCAAAATGTGTCCAGGTCTGGCCGTTTCATTTGAATAAAAGAGTGGAAGCCACATGGGTCCTAAGCGTTTTCAGATCTCCTGGCGGTGTGTGGGTGAATTGTTATGCACAATGCCACTCTGATGGGGAACACTTGGTAGGTCATTTTAAATCACTGGAAAGGCTCCCTAAGGTCTTCACTGAAGGCACTTCTGCACATATTTTTCTGTGGACTGGGGAAGCCCCTGGCCAAACTGCTATCCTGTCTGATAACTTCCTACTTACCCTTTAAGAATTACATCATAGTCATGGCTCTACAGCGCCTTTCCCAGCCTCATTTTATGACCTGATGTACATAAGTACATCACCTTCTGTGGTAATTATTTATAAATAGGTGTCCCAGGCACCTAGTCTAATGCTGGTGTAGCATGTAGACATGTTCAATAAATATTCACTAATAGCGCTGCTGATGTGAGTCTAGACACGTTTACTGGTCATATTCTTATATTTCCATTATATTTTGCCCAGTACTTTTGATACTGAAGTTTTCTTCAGCGTCCACACAGAGTTGATGCAGGACAGTTACAGGTAGTTCTTTAGACAGTATTCTCAGATCATGGATGTAATTGTACTATCTCAAGTAGAAAGGAAGACTTGGCTTGCCTCTTCCTTGCCATCAAATCTCTGGCAGTTTATCTGGGCAAAGATAGAATTAGGGTCCCTGGGACAAGGACATCATTATACCCTCTGCTGGCGAGCATGCTGGCCATATTCTTGAGTCCAGAACTCTATATTCTAGAAGTTGGAACACCCTTTCAATGAAGTAATCTGAGGGCTGACAGCTGCCATTTGTTGAGCATTTACAACATATACTGTTGTAATATACTGCGAGTCACTTCATTTTTCATTTCTCAAAAAAACAAAAAAATGAGGAAGAGGCACTGGTATTATCCTACTTTACAGAAAAACAAATCGAGGCTAGTGAACATCATGTAACTTTTCTTACATTCTGATAGCTACGAAGTGGCAGAACTGAGATTTGAATCCAGGTCTCTGCTTCCAAAAGCTCATAGGTATCATTTTCTGTGATGCGACTCCAAGCAGGATGCAGCTCTCCAATGTGAGAAACACTGAGGTCTGTGGCCAGCAGCACCATCTTTAAATTATCCTCAGTTTCCAAGGTGAGATAATTATATCAATGATTTAAAGTATCTTACCTGGAAATGACCTCATTTTTTAAAGGAAGGCACAGCTTTTTAAGAAACAAAAATAAATAGGAGTGACCTTATTAAGTTTCCCTTGAAGTTTTTAGTCATTTCATCGTAAAATTACACATAGAAGCTACATAAAAAAGTATACACTTCAGTTGGCCTACTATCACACACAATTCTATTTTAAATGTTCTCTGAAGGACACCCAGCCATATGGTTTGGCTAGTGAAGCCAACATTGTAGACTCAACACTTGGAAGCAAATCCTTTCTCCTGAGCTCATAACTGAAGAATCATTATAGTTACCTAAACAGTTTTAAAGAAGTCTATACAGGATGTAGCAAATGAATTCTTTATACTACCTACTTATTTCCAATTCATTTTTATGTCAATTTGCATTTAATACTTTCTAGGCATTTAGCCGAATAGAAGAGCTAATGGAAACTCAGATGGACAAGCTACTCATAGTATCCATTGATTGAAGGTCATCACCACTGAGATCAATAATTAAAATTAATAACAGCACCCCTCATAGACCAAAGGCCAGAAAATTCTCTATGCTGGTACTCTATGGCATAAAGGGTAGAGACAGAGGGATTTAAGAACAAGAAGATAAAATTCTACTCTCTTAGGTTAGGAGGCTCCATTTATTAATAGAGCTATTAATAGAACTAAGTGGCAGGCACTCAGACAGTCACATTACATATCACTTTTAAGTACTACAACATCCCTACTTTGTAGAAGTTATCTCCACTTTACAGATGAAAAAACTGAGGCTCAGAAAGGTTCAGTAATTTGTCATTGCTGTGCATCTTGCCTAAGGAATGTTGAGATGCATATCTGGGTCTGTTTGGCTCTCCATTTCCTGCTATTTCCATTCCAGCATGCTGCTTCCTAAAACGTTTCTTATTTGGTGAAGATAATAATCAGACATGGACAATACTGAAAGAGAGATACACAAAGTGGGAGTGTCAGATAATTTGGCGTTGAGATCCTAGAAGGGGATCTGACATTTGATTTGGCTCTCTCTAAAAAAAGAAAAAAAAAGAATAAAGATTGTGCCAGGTAGAAGGAAGGTAGTCCAGATGGATGTGGTAAAACATGGTAGAAAGTTCCAGAGGCATGAAATGGCATGGCAGGGGTTGGGGATGTGGGAGGAAAGGAAAATAAAACTTCAGGTCACAACTTTATGCACCATGTGAAGGGCGTATCCTGTGGGCAAGTGAGAGTCTTTACATGATAGTAGCAAAGCTATGACAGAGTCAGATGGGTGGCCTAGAGGGGACAGCCTGCAAAAGGGGAGATGCTTTCACCAGAGATGAGGAGGAGCTGGTCAAAGAGAGTAGATTTAAAAGGTAAGGATGAGTGGAATAGATAGTACTTGGTGAGTGAATTTAAGGGTGAAGGAGAGAGAACAATAAGAATTAACATTCATGGCATCCTTTCTGTCCACAAGGTGCTGTGCTTAGCTTTAACAATCTACATCTTTGAAACCACATAAGTCCATGAGAGGAGTATCTTTATTATTCCCAGTCTATATGGAAAAAAGTAACACCTAGAAGTCTCAGTATCAGCTAGCAAATTATAGAAAACTTGAATGCAGGCGATTTGACTACATGATCTTTTGATTTTTACCATTGCATCTTTTGACTCACTGGATGAGTCCAAGGTTTTCATTCACTAGGACAGGGACCGGGAAGAGATGAAATGTGTATAGAGAGACTGAGATCAACATTGTACATTGCGAATTTGACTTTCTTACAGAACATACAGGTGGAAATATCTGGTAAAATAAAGAATTGGAAGGAGAACAGGAAACTAAAGGTAAAGAAGGTATCATTATACAGAGAGAGGTTAAAACCGAGGGCTCACATAAGTGTGTTGGTGGAAGGTGGATGGTGACAAGGATAGACGGTGTAAAGATTACTCCCCATTTGAAAATAAATAAGTACATACAGACATAGAACCTTCTAACAACTCAATCCTATAAACTCAAGCAGTCTTTATTTGCAATGATGCCTTTTGTGACTTTTTGTTCTAGTGTGAGAGATATTTATTTGCCTGACTTCTCAAAATCATTGCCTTATTGGAATGTGAAGAGTTGTTCTCCCCAAACTCTAGGTCCAGAGAGCGCTGGGCTTCTCTAGAAGGTCACCATTACTGATGTTCATAAATTTGTCTGAACTGGACCTTTAAGCATCCACGTCTTAAGATTCTTGTGAACAAATATGTTTTCAAGAGGGAAGAACAATATTGTAAAAATTAGAAACAAAATAGTTTGCTTCTTCCAAATGTGTCTCTTTCTCCTTCGGGTCTATCCACTCCATACCCAGCTCTTGTGGCACTGCCTCTGCCAGCAGTCCTGTGGACAGAATCCCAGGTGACAACAGAACAGTGGGCCTGAGCTAGAGAAAAGTGTCACTATACGGCACATACTCTTAACTGAGGGGTCACGGTCACACCATCACACTGACTGCATTGCAAAGTGCTTTCTGGAGGATGAAGGAAAAGTCTGAGTGGACAAGAAGTGTTCCTGTGGCACAGTGCAGCAAGCATTGTTTCCCCATCTCCAAACAGTGGAAAGAGCTTTTTTGGAAACCATCTAGCAGTTACAGAGACTCAGTCCAGAAAGTCAGAGTAATTCATGACATGACTCATTAAGTGCTTGTACCATCTCCCCCCCTAAAAATGCAGTCTGCACAGGAGACATGCATCTGTGGAACTGGCCAGGTAGACAATAGGCCTTGAGAAGGGGACTATTTTACAAAATCCAAAATTTTCTGTGTCAGGAAACCTCGAAAGAAAACTGAGCAGTATCGAGGGAAGAATTTCAAGAGCAAATCAAAGGTTTCTGGTGATTCTATTGTATTTTATAAAACCATTACATTTCTCTTTTTGGTCATGGCGAGGTCTATTGGCACAAACAGCACAGCCACAAAGTATTCTTTTGATTTTAATAACTCATCTGATATATATTTATATATATTTATATATCTGCTCATCTTCATTTCCTCAGCAAGAGGGGAAATAAAAATATTGATCTATAAAATAAGCTGATGAGAACACAATGCCAAAAATAGCTTATGTTAAGTGCAAGGGGTGAAGCTTGAAAGCAAGCTAAATTGCAACGACATATTGATTTAACATTTTAAATACAAGACTTGCAATAAAATAATTCTTGAGATATGCTTCTCATTTTTAGTTTACTTTTTAAAAACTACTCTCTATACACAAATCCAGTTGTAACACTTGACAGTAGCATTATGGGGCATGATAGAACTTTGGTACACATTGCAGATATGGATGGGTAATGTCTGTAAATGATATTCCTTCACCAGTTAGAGCACTGTACAGCAAGGAACCAGCCACCTGATCCCGTAGAATGTTCCCACCAGAACCGCAGAGCCCTTCCCAGATCCATTGGAGACAGCGGGAAAAAGTGGGCTCACTGGATCCATATCGTGTTTCCTCTCTCGGTTCTCCTGGGTTCCACTGTCAGCTCCCCAAAAGTGGAAAAAAACTGCTCCATTTCTTTCTGAAGCATGTCGTTTCTTTTCTCTGCATCTTCTTTTGCTCGCTCTGCATTTCGCATTTTGATTTCTATCATTGTGAACTTTTTCCTTTCTTGATCCAGTTCATCATGGAGGCTCATCATTTCTGTTTCCAAAGTCAAGTTTCGCTGTTCTAAGCTAGATAGGATGGGTGAGGGAATACAAGATAAAGCAATTTTATTCACTTGAAATGTGACAGGGATACAAATATTATCTGAACTCTGTCTCTGCAATGCTTAGGAAATTGTAATGTGCCCTTTCAAATCAGTGAGGCTAGGTCCAATGATATAAAAGCTGTTAGTTTCCTTCATTCATTCATTCATTCATTCATTCTGCTAGGATGATTTACTATCATTTAAAAAAAAATTAATTTTTTTTTTTGAGAAAGAGAAGTGTTGGGGGAGGGGCAGAGAGAGAGGGAGACACAGAATCCAAAGCAGGCTCCAGGCTCCAGCTGTCAGCACAGAGCCTGATGTGGAGCTTGAATTCATGAGTCGTGAGATCATAACTTGAGCCTAAGTCAGACTCTTAACCAACTGAGCCACCCAGGTGACCCAATTTACTATCATTTTAGCAAGAAGACCCCAAGACCTCTCTTGGAAGCACTTAGTCGTCATTTGATTGCAAATGAATGAATGTCAGCACAGAGAAGCCAGAGACTGATATCTGCACAGAATGGCAGATGCAGAAGGCAGCCTGAACCACAAGGCTTTCTGGAGTCATTTCATGTAATGTTGGCTTTACTAGAAGAAAGGGGGGAAGTGATGAAGCTGGGGGGAAAAAGGACATCATATTTGCTTTCTATCAAAGGAAAAATAATGATAGTGAAAATATCATCAAGAGATAGCTTAAGTCTCTTATGTCAGGAAGTAACTAATCAAAATAAAAGTGGTATAACAATATGAATACCAGAAAAATTGATTTTTAGCAAAATCATTATTATAATTGAAGATGACTATTAATGATAAAAAGACTGATTCATCAGGGAGATATAAAAAATTCTGAACTTTATTCACCTATATTCACCTAGTAGTCTAGCCTCAAATTATTCAATATAAAATATAACAAATTTATAAGGAGAAATTGATAAGTCTACAATAACATTAGGAGATTTTTTTCTCAGATATTATAGATCTGTCTGATAGAAATTAGAAGAAATGTAAAAGATTTGAACAACTTGATTAACACACCTGATCTATTAGGCATGGGTAGAATCCCAAACCAATAATAAAAGAATAGTTTTTTTTAAATTCTTTAATGTTTTATTTTTGAGAAAGAGAGAAAGAGAGAGCATGCAAGCAGGGGAGGGGCAGAGAGAGGGAGACACAGAATCTGAAGCAGGCTCTGAGCCGTCAGTGCATAGTCTAACATGGGGCTCGGACCCACAAACTGTGAGATCATGACCTGAGCCGAAGTTGAATGCCCAACCGACTGAGCCACCAGGAACCCCAAGAATAGTTTTTACCAGGCCAAATAATTGATATCATACAAATGAATTTCTCCAACCACAGTACAACAAAGTGAGAAACTAATGTGTGGGGAAAGAACATCAAAGTCATGTGTTTAAAAGCTAAAGAGCATGTATCAGTGATTGATAACTAAACAAAGTTAAATAGTATCCATCTATCTATCATCTATCTATGAATTCTATTTCACTTCAATATTGGTGGGGTGTAATTTAAAAGAAATTGAAAGAGACAAATATGACTCTGAACAGGAATGATCAGAAATTAAATAGAATAGTTAACCTCTTTTTTTTTCAATGTTTACTTATTTATTTTTGAGACACACACAGAGAGAGAGAGAGAGAGAGAGAGAGAGAAAGGGAGCAAGCAAGGGGCAGAGGGACAGAATCTCAAGCAGGATCTGCATTGTCAGTGCAAAACCCAACATGGGGCTCCAACTCACTGTGAGATCATGATCTGAGCCAAAATCAAGAGACAGATGCTTAACCAACTGAGCCACCCAGGTGCCCCTAGAACAGTTAACCTCTTCTATTTCTGTGGCTTGGGTATGGGGCAGCTCCTCGGCCCCATTTTTCTGTGGCCCTCTCCTTCTGGCTGTCAGACAGGTAGGAATGCTATAGTGAAATTGAGATGGCATTCTATGGGAAAGTTTTATCATTTTATCAAAGTCTCTGAAATGCACTATACATCACAGAACATAAATACGTCACCAACGTTCTCATAAATGAATGTGTACATCGGCAGCCATTCAGAATGATTTTTTTTCCTCTGCTAATACAAGTTTGAAGTGATATCTCTTGCTTCCCAGTGCTAAGTGCTAAGTTATCATCATGCATTGGCAGAAATTCAGAATTCTGGTTGCCAGTGGTTCCAAAAACTACATTCACAAATGAGAGTCTTTCTTCTTATGTAAACCTCCTGCCACTTGGCATTATAAAGAAAAATTCAAACCAAGTTTCTGCTTACCAAGGTTTACAAAAACTACTTTCTAAGAAAGTAATTTTTCAACTTCATGGATAAGTAGTGCTTTAGTTTATATTTACTTTACCAAAGCTCTTGAAAACATATTTCTTTTGGCCTGAAAATTGACAAATGGATTCAACAAATATTAAAATACATTAAAGTTGACTTTCTGTGTAATGAAGAAGCCATGTGGGGTTTGGAGGCATAGCAGTAATTGAAGCTGGACAAAGAATGGTGTTCACTGCCATGAGGACCCTAGGACACCCACACAGGAGGAGGGCCACCAAGTCACACAGCCTGAATCTGGGGTGGAGACCACAGATGGGCAACTGCATGCTGAACTGAGCCTTGGGTCTTCTCCTACTTGAGAATTAAATCTCCTACATTATGCTGAAAGGAGAACATAAAAACCATCAAGTCTGTAATGTCCGTAACCCTAGTAAAAACACGGGGTGGTGACATTCTGGTTTCTGGCACAGGGTTCTGTTTGTGAGCCCTGGGCTCCATTGTCTGTATTCCCCGCCTTTCAAGTCCACGGAAACATCTGACAAACGCCCCTGATCCTGCCTAGATTGCTTCCCTAGAGAAGATGCTAGGTAAACGTCTACCTTGATCATCTTATTAGTAGATGTAAACTGATATAAATTAGGTTTTACCGTAAGTGCTTCCTTATAAATTGTAGTTTTTGCTCCTTGTTTCGGGCCATAATTTCCCTTGTCCATATGAATGCACATCATGTCATTGTTTTTCTCAAAAATCACCATGGATTCTAATCTCAGAATAAAAGCCAGACTTAAGGGGCACCTGGGTGGCTCAGTTAGTTAAGCGTCTGACTTCGGCTCGGGTCATGATCTCAGGGTTTGTGAGTTTGAGCCCTGGATTGGGCTCTGGGCTGACAGTGCAGAGTCTGTTTGGGATTCTCTCTCTGTGTCTGCCTCTCCCTTGCTCTCTGTGTCTCTCAGAAATAAACTTAAAAAAAAAAAGCCAGACTTAAAATGATCTCCAAGGCCTTCTCTGAGTCCCTGCCCGTCCCATCTCATGGCATTTCCACTTGCTCTTCCCCCAAATGTCTGCACAGCGTCCTCTGTGACTTCCTGTAAGGCCCTGCACATGACCTTGCACCTCACCAATGCTTCTTACCCTCTACCCTGCATTAGTCTTCTCCTTAGCATCTGATCTATTCTACTACTTGATCTGTCTCTGTAGTAGAATGGAAGCAGGTTCCACGAGGGCTGAGTTTTTGCCTATTTTATTCACTGCTGAATCTTCAGGGCCTAGAGTGGAGCCTGGAAGAGCACAGACACTCTCTCAGCATTCAACTATGAAAAGAATGAAAAAGAAAGGTCTGTTTATTTTGATCCTTTTTCTTCACCCTCATTTCATCCTCTTTCCATCAGTGAAAACAGGCTCCTTACTTTCCATTTATCCTCGCCCCTCTCTTTCCAGCCCTTAACACAAACCCACACGTTTACTAGCAGAAGATAGCACCATCGAGCACCTATTCTGTGCCAGGGACAAGGCTCAATGATTTCTTACATGCTTTTGAGGTAAAACCTACTCATATTTACGTTTTTCACAGTACGAACCTAAAGCGCAAAGAAATGAAGCAAACTGTCCCCAAATCCCACAGCTGACAAATGGTGAAGCCTGGACTTGAACTCAGGTCTGTGACTCTGGAGCCAGCATGTTTAACCCCCTGTGTGAACCTGTCCTGCAGTAGGGGGCTGTCGGGCCCTCTCTGGCAGTTAGGAGCTCCAGATTTTCCTCACCTCTTTATCCTGGACTCATACTCTATCTTCTGTTTGGTCATCTCCTGTTTCAGGCTGGACACTAAACTGTGCAGGGCACTGTGGTTGCTGGTGTTGTTGCCCACAAACGTCTCACTGTTGTCGCTGCTGCTGGTGGCACGACTGCTTCGACCTCCCACACTCCTCCGGTCACTTTTGTTTTCATAGTCCCCAGGGTGGGAGAGGTCATCCTGTGGGGGCCCATCCAAAACAGGGTCCTCAAAATTACTCCCGTAAAAGTCTTGCTCTGGGCAGGTGGTGGTGGAAGAGCGACAGGAGTTGGAATTCTCCGGGAGGGAGATTTCACAGGAGGAAGTGGACCAGGTGGCGCTGTCGACACTCTGCTTGTCATCAAGGTTCATCATGGAGAACTGCTGATGGACGTTATCATAGGTGGAGAGTCTGTTGTGCTGGCCTGACTCCCCTGCTTGTTCTTTCTGCTTGTTGTCCCTCAGGGTCACGTAGCCATTGGGCAGCCAGCTCATGCTGCGACCGTTCACGGGGTTCCCAAGCATGTCGGGGTTCAAAATGCCCATTCTCACCGTTCCATTCTGTACACTGTGGGTGCCCATTTTGGTACCAGACCCCTTCAGTGAAGAGGTCCTTCTGGCCTGTAAGCTCCCATTGGGAGTGGTTTGGGTTTTCTCCAGGCCTTCGGCATTACTGCTGCTGAAGGACCCATTGGTGACTATCCCACTGCCCTTATTGAAGGCAGGATTCTTTTTGACCATAAGAGGGGGGCTTCTAGAGACGTCCAGCTTGTGAACGCTGTTCCTTGGGCTGTTGGTTTTACTACCTGGTAGAGCTGTGGGGGATCCATTATCCACACCACTTCTCTGGGGAGACTCGGACTTGTCCCAAGAGCACCGCCTACCAGGACTGTCCTTGGTATTATTGTTCTCCTTATTCTGTAGCTGGCCCATGGTGGCTTTCTTCTGAATTTCATTGTTGTTATTGCTCGTGCCATCTTGGGGTTTGCTTTGCAGTTCTGCATCTTTGGGGAAGAGGCGATCATGTTTGCTAATCATCATTGACATCAACTGCTGGACCACCACCGTGCCTGGAATTGCATAGAAAACACAGCAGTTTATTTTCCAATTTGAAAGTGACTCTTAAAGAACCACATTCAGATGAACATTCAACATTTTTAGTAGTAGTGCTGAACATTCAACATTTTTAGTAGTAGTATGTGCAATGAACTGTACCTAGCACTTTACTTTCATTAGTTTAGTCAGATTTTAAAACAAATCAATGAATGTAGTTATTATCACTGTACTGTAAATGTTAAGTAACTTGACCAAGGTCACAAAGCTATTAAGGAGCAGATTCAGGGCTTGAAACCAGAGTTAGCTGGTACCAAAGAACAGGCTTTTAATCATTATGCACAATTTCTTGCAAGTTTGAGATTTAATTATGAGAAATCTTCCTTAGGAGGAGGTCAGCGTGATGTCTCATCTGACAACTGCCTGAAACCATCAAGACATTTTAGTAGCATTTCTAAGTGGGACCCTATATGATCTCTGGTGGATACATGGTCTGTCTTTCTCATGTAGCAAGATACTGAAGTTCTTTTTTTTTTCTTTTCAAATTTTTATTTAAATTCTATTAAGTTCACATGCTATATGCAATATTGGTTTCAGGAACAGAATTCAATGATTCATCACTTACATGCAACATCCAGTGCTCAACATAACAAGTGCCTTCTTAATACCTATGCATCTAGCCCATCTCCTACCCACCTCCTTCCATCAACTCTCAATTTGTTCTCTGTCTTTAAGAGTTTCTTATGCTTTGTTTCTCTCTCTCTCTTCCCCCCTCAAGTTCATCTGTTTTGTTTCTTAAATTTTATGTGTAAGTGAAATCATGTTATTTGTCTTTCTCTGACTGACTTATTTTGCTTAGCATAATACAGTCTAGCTTCATCCACATAATTGCAAATGGCAAAATTTCATTCTTATTGATGGCCGACTATTATTCCATTATATATGTGTGTGTATTATTGTATCCTTTAGGTAAATACCAATAGTGCAATTGCTGGATGGTACGGTAGTTCTATTTTTAGCGTCTTGAGGAACCTCCATACTGTTCTCCAGAGTGACTGCAGCATCAGTTTGCATTCCTTCACAGTGTAAGAGGGTTCCCCTTTCTCCACATCCTCGCCAATACCTGTTTTTTCTTGTGCTGTTAATTTTAGCCATTTTGACAGGTGTGAGGTGGTATCTCATTGTGGTTTTGATTTGTATTTCCCTAATGAGGAGTGGTGTTGAGCATCTTTTCAAATCAGCCATCTGGATGTCTTCTTTGGAAAAGTGTTCTCTATCTTTAGGAGTTTCTTAAATGGATTTCTTAGATGGATTATTTGTTTTTTGGGTGTTTAATCTGATAAATTCTGTTTTTTTTTAACTTTGTAATAAGTTTTTTTAATTTTATTTTTTATTTTTTTAAATTTACATCCAAATTAGTTAGCATATAGTGCAACAATGATTTCAGGAGTAGACTTCTTAGTGCCCCTTACCCATTTAGCACATCCCACCTCCCACAACCCCTCCAGTAACCCTCAGTTTGTTGAGTCTCTTCTGTTTTGTCCCCCTCCCTGTTTTTATATTATTTTTGTTTCCCTTCCCTTATGTTCATCTGTTTTTTTCTCTTAAAATGAATGAATGAAGTCATGATTTTTGTCTTTCTCTGACTGACTAATTTTGTTTAGCATAATACCCTCCAGTTCCATCCACATAGTTGCAAATGGCAAGATTTCATTCTTTTTGATTGCTGAGTAATACTCCATTGTATGTATGTATACACACACACACACACACACACACACCACATTTTCTTTATTCATTCATCCATCGATGGACATTTGGGCTCTTCCATACTTTGGCTATTGTTGATAGTGCTGCTATAAACATGGGGGTGCATGTGTCCCTTCAAAACAGCACACCTGTATCCCTTGGATAAGTGCCTAGTAGTGCAATTCCTGGGTGGTAGGGTAGTTCTATTTTTAGTTTTTTTGAGGAACCTCCATACTGCTTTCCAGAGTGGCTGCACCAGCTTGCATTCCCAAAGATACTGAAGTTCTATACGACTTTTGTCACTATTCAAAAGCTTTAAGGCATTTTAAGTGACATCAGCCAGAATGGTAAAATGAAGATCTCCAAAAATCCTCGTCTCCATAAAAGCAACTGACACCTGTGTTATGAATCAACATTTTTAGGAATCTGTAAATTAAAGACTTGGTGCAGTCTGGAGAGTGTTTATTCAAGAAAACTAGTTGACTCTTGGTAAGAACAGCAACCTCTGTGGTGTTTTACCTTTCTTCCCATCCTTTTCTCCCTAGATTTGCAACAGCCTTGAAAACTAATAGCCTAAAATCACAGTGAGAACCAGCAGCTTGGTAGACCCTGCCATGAGCAGAACAGGGTTGGAATTCCAAAGCTCCATTACCAGATATTGTCATTGTTTGACATACTTGGTGGTTCCCTTGAAGACCCCACTCACAATGCACATCTTTGTTTGATCTGACTAGTAATTTGACCAGTATGAAGAGCATTCTTCTCAGGAGCATTTGTCAAAAATAATGAGGCACTTTTGTTTAATACTATCATGGCTGCCCGAAGCAGTGGATAACAGTTGGGACAGACAGTAGGCTGTCTTAAAAAGACACAAAGCTTAAAAGGAAAATCTGAGGAATGAGATTTCCACAGGATGTAAAGCTTGGATCTATTCCTGGGAATCTGGAAGACTACATGAATGTTTAAGGTTATGTGTATGTCTACAGCTATGTGCATGTTCACACAGAAATTAGGAGTCCCTAGTCTCTCACCTCTGGCTTATCTTGAGGATCTGCATGAGGAGAAACTGAAGGCTACTGCAGAGTTGTAAACTACCTGGCTGAATGTCGAAGGTTTGCCCCAACATGCATACAGAGCCTTTTGGTAAAAGATGGGAAACTTATTGGCCTATGAAATTTAAGGAAATCTTTGCCAATAATTAGTTGACAACTAAGCAAACCAAGCAGAGACTTCAGTGGCCACAAATGGCAAAGAATATAGACTTTATAGAATTAGTCCAGAAAAATCACTAAACAAACAACAACAAACCCTAGGAGGGGGAGAATCTGATATCCAATGTTCTCATTATTATATTATTAAAAATGTTCAGTTTTTGGGGCATCTAGGTGGCTCAATAGGTTAAGCGTCCGATTTCAGCTCAGGTCATGATCTCACAGTTCATGAGTTCGAGCTCCACATGGGGCTCTGCGCTGACAGCTCAGAGCCTGGAGCCTGCTTTGGATTCTGTCTCCCTCTCTCTCTGCCCCTCCCCTGATCACGCTCTGTTTCAAAAATAAATAAACATTAAAAAATTTCTTTTAAAAATGTTCAGTTTTCAATAAAAATTATGAGACATGCAAACAATAAAGACATTATGGCCCATATACAGGAAAAAACAAACTCTGAGGAAGCCTAGACATGGCACTCACTAGACAAAGACTTTAATTCAGTTATTTTCAATGTATTTTATTTTATTTTATTTTATTTTTTTAAATGCATTTTAAAAATTAAAGGAAACCATACCTAAAGAAACCAGATGAAAGTGAAAATAATGTCTCACCAAATAGAGTGTATCAATAAAGAGAAACTACAAAAATGAACAAAATAGATATCCTGGAGTTGGAATTTATAATAAGTGAAATGAAAAAAAAAATCAGTAGAGGGAATTAACAGCAGATTTGAGCAGGCAGAAGAAAGAATTGGTACACCTGCTAACAAATCAGTAGAGGTTACCCAATCTGAGGAGCATAAAAGAAAAAGAATGAAGAAAAATAAACAGAGCCTCAGAGACCTGTGGGACACCATAACGTATACCATCATATGCCCGATGGTAGTACCAGAAGGACAGTCCCAGAGAAGAAAGAATATTTAAAGAAAGAGCTGCTGAAAATGTCCCATTTTGATGAAAACCATGATGTGTATATCCAAAAACTCAGCAAATTCCAAGCTAGGTAAATGCAAAAGGATCCAAACCTAGACTCATCATAGTCAAGCTGTCTTAAACCCAAAACAAAGAAAGAATCCTGAAAGTAGCAACAGAGAAGCAACTCATGCACAAGGGACCCTTAATAAGATGAACAGCTGATTTCTCATTATTTCTCATTGTCAGAAGGAAATGAGATAAAATATTCAAAATGTTGAAATAAAGACTGTCAGGCGAGAATTCTATATTCAACAAACCTATGTCTCAAAACGGAGGAGAAATAAAGACATTTCTAGATAAACAAAAACTGAGAGAATCTGTTACTACCAAACCTAGTTCAAGAAGAAATAACAAAGTTCAGGGCATTTTAACTTTTTTGGGGGGGTGGGGAGGAGGGAGAGAGTGAGCATGGGAGTGTCAGAGAGAGAATCCCAAGCAGGCTCCGCACTGTCAGTGCAGAGACCTAATTGGGCTCAAACTCACAAACTGTGAGATCATGACCTGAGCTGAAAGCAAGAGCTGGACACTTAACCAACTAAGCTACCCAGGGGCCCAGAGTCAGGGCATTTTAGATGATTAAAAGACCTTTGAGAAAGAAAATAATTCTCTTACACATATTAAAATACTATGATTTCCATTTGATTCTCATATTTTCACTGTGCACTGTAAAGTATGAATTAGAAATGAATAACAAGTTTCAGACAGAAAAATAGACACTAAAGGACAAAAATGTTGACCTATTATTAAAAATTTTTTTAACATTTATTATTTTGAGAGAGAGAGAGAGAGAGAGAGAGAGAGAGAGAGAGAGACAGAGAGACAGAGTGCAAACGGGGGAGGGGCAGAGAGAGAGGGAGACACAGAATCCAAAGGAGGCTTCAGGCGCTGAGCTGTTGGCACAGAGCCCAACACAGAGCTCAAATTCATGGACCCAGAGATCATGACCTGAGCTGAAGTTGGACGCTTACCCAACTGAGCCACCCAGGTGCCCCAAAGTTGGTCTATTATTAAAAGCAGCAATTTATTAAAAAATCAGTGGATTTTTATGGTTTTATGGCATATTATCTGAAATCTCAAAATGTATTTTCACATATTCCTCACTGACTTACAAGCTGAGCTCCCCATCCCTTACAACTGGCTGACACCATTAAACAGGCTTCTCAACTAGTTTCCTAACTCGGAGCCCCTTCTCCCTCAATAATATAAGACTTATTAAGTATTAACTTATTCATGTGCCCACAATAAAGTGGTAATAGGTTAATGTAAACCTCAATCATCTTTGCCTTAGCTTGAACTATACTAATTTGATGTGTTAATTGGGGTTTATATGATGTTGGTAAAAGCTCCTGGGAATAGTCTCTGAGAAATAAACATAGCAAAACAACTAAAATGTAAATGTAGTTTCTACATAAATGTAAATGTAGTTTACATTACGTTAGTTAATGTAGTAAATGTAGTTAGTAAATGTAGTTTCTATATAAAATACCTAAATTGAGATTTGGTAAGGAAAATGATGACAAGGGCTTTTGACAATGCGGATTTCTGCCGAAACAGCTACTAATTGTGTAGCTGTCAGAGAGTAGAGGCCTGATATGGAGTGAGGCCACTCTTCAGCTTAAAGCAACGCCTCAGCAAAATTTGACTCTGTATAATTCAAAATCATATTCTGAATATTAAAGAATGTGTTAAATCCATCTGTATCCTGCACACTTTTGTGATCATCCAAAACTTAACGATATATTTAGATCAAGAATCTTCAATGTGCCAGGTCTGATGCTGGGCCAGTGTTGCTCAAACATTAATGTTCACTAAAATTTCCTGGAGATTCTGTTCAAATGTAGGCATTAAGCGGGCCATAAAATTTTACATTTCTTTTTTTTTTTTTTTTTTTAATATTTTTTTAACGTTTATTTATTTTTGGGACAGAGAGAGACAGAGCATGAACGGGGGAGGGGCAGAGAGAGGGGGAGACACAGAATCGGAAACAGGCTCCAGGCTCTGAGCCATCAACCCAGAGCCCGACGCGGGGCTCGAACTCACAGACCGCGAGATCGTGACCTGGCTGAAGTCGGACGCTTAACCGACTGCGCCACCCAGGCGCCCCAAAATTTTACATTTCTAACCAGCTCCCAGATGACACCAGTAATGACAGAATAATATAACTGACATCACCTGGAAGCTCCAAAACTGCAGATCTGAATAGAACCTACATGTTAACAATATCCCCAGGTGATTCCTATGTCTGTTAGAGTTTGAGAAACACTGTGTTTGGTGGAGTTTTTTCACTTATATCTCTTAAGTTTCTCAAAAGGCTATGAGATAGGACTTAAAATTTTTCAAATGAGGTTCAAATTGAGGTTCTGAGAGGTTAAGGTGTTTGTTCAAGGCCACATAGATGATAAATGACCAAGGTTACCAGTTTTATACTTCATCTTTTTACTCCAAAGCATGCACTCATCCTATTATGTTTCAGCTGTTGGAATTTAAACTGTTGTAGTATCAAGTAAACTTGGGGTTGTTCTAAATAAGAAACCAAATAGGGGCACCTGGGTGGCTCAGTTGGTTAAGTGTCTGACTTCAGCTCAGGTCACGATCTCATGGCTCGTGAGTTTGAGCCCTGCATCAGGCTCTGTGCTGACAGCTCAGAGCCTGGAGTCTGCTTCAGATTCTGTGTCTCCCTCTCTCTCTGCCCCTCCCCAACTTTCATCCTGTTTCCGTCTGTCTCTCTCTCAGAAATCAATAAACATTAAAAAAAAGAAAGAAACTAAATAAAAGACATCTATTGAATCAGAGTTGTGGAAGAAAAATGACTCAATAAAATTAATGGTATCATAAACCCATCTTTCCTTTTGAAGCAACCTCTGACTTTGTCATCCCAGTTTCAGTGCATATAGGAGTGAATCTGACGAAAAAATTTTAATCGAGTTAAAATGGCTGTCAACAATGTCGCTATGTACTATGTAAAGACATGTGTACTTAGTCCTATTTTACTATTTGCTCACATGACAGACACACTTTCAAATATTAGCAGCCTCTATTATACATGACTTTGCCTAGTACTTTGGGAAAATGGAGGTTTTTCCCATCACTGGAATATTAACATTTGAAGCATTTCTGCTTCTCACTATAGCTATGAACTATGTGGGGCATTTAATTCATCAAAGAGAGATATTCCCAAGGTCTCCGTGATGAGTCTGTGAATAGCCATGCCAAAGTTACCTGCCACAATTATAGAGTGAGTGTCAGGACCCGAGCAATTTAGAAATCTCTTTCTTCTATCTTGGGAGGCTTTGCTTTCATCTAGTCTTAAGAATAAATGGCAATAGTTCTTGTAAAGGGACTTTCTTTCAATTTTTATATCTATTTAGGATAGACTAGCTTAGTAATGATGAAGTATGTGTCACTATATACTCTATCTTTTTTCCTTTTTATTTCCTCCTGTCATTCTCTTCCTTAGGATGCTAATGAAAAACATGAAGCCCAAATAATGAGGTCAGAGTTGTTATAATCACCAGCCCATTCTGAAGAGTCCAAGCAGATTTGGGGTGTCCCACTGAGCTACATGATCCAGAAATTCCCCCTGGCTCGTATACTTTTATAAAGGTTGAATACCACATTATAGGTACTTCTTCATGAGAATTGGATAAGAATTCAATTTTCCTTGCAAGGTAACTATGCACATTAAGATACACTTACATGTACACAGAAATATATGGCAGTGTTCTATGAAAGGTAGTTTCAACTTGTATTTTTTGCAACGAATAATCTTGTATATGTGTAATTTTGTACATGTACAGATATATGATGAATTTTGATAAGTGACAGTTCTGGAAATACCATCTAATCATGAAATAGACAATTCCCTTGTGCCTATTTGTAGCCAATTCCCTACCCACACTTCCCAACCATGACAACCACTGATATGCTTTCTAATTCTATAGTTTTTCTTTTTTTAGAATTTCATATAAATGGAATTATACTATATGAAGTCTTTTGTGTCTAGGCATTACTCACTTAGTGTAATACTTTTGACATTTATCCATATTATTGCATGCATCAACAGTTCATTCTTTTTATTGCTGGGTAGTATTCTATTTTATGAGTGTACCCAAAATTGTTTATGCACTAATTGATCGACAATTGGTCTGTTCTCAGATTGGAGCTATTAAATACAAAATAAAGTTGATATGAACATTAAAGTTTGGTTGAACATGTTTTCTTTCTATGTGGGTAAATATTATCACACTGCTCTGCTGGGTCTTATAGTTAGTAAATAATTAAGTTTGTAAGAACCCACCTACCTCTTGCAAAATGGCCCAAACATTTTATATTTCTACCAGCCAAACTTAACATTTTCAGTCTTAATTTTATACTTTGTAGAGGATGTGGAATAGTAGTTCATTACAGCTTAAATTTGCATTTCCCTAATGACTAAAAATGCTGAACATCTTTCCATGTGTTATTTGCTATTTCTTTATCTTTGATGAAATGTCTAATTCAGATCTTTCACCCATTTTTTTTCATTGGGTTCGTTGTCTTATTATTTCTATGAGTTATTTATATACTTTTAAAACAAATTCTTTAATCAAATATTTGATTCACAATATATCCCCATTCCTGTGACCTGGGTTTTTGTTCTCTTAAGGATATCTTTTTGAAGAGCAAAAGTTTTAATTTTGATAAAGTCCAACTTATCAACTTATTTTTATGGTTAGAGATTTTTATGTCCTAGTAAGTCTTTGACTAACACAAAGTCATAAGGTTTTTTTCTCTTCTGTTTTCCTCTCTAAGTTTTATGCTTTTAGCTCTTACATTTAGGTCTATGAACATTTCAAGTTAATTTTCTGAGTGATGTCAAGTAAGGATAGAGGACTATTTAATGAATATGCAATTTTTCCAGCATCATTTGTTGAAATGACTATTCCTTTCCCACTGAACTAACTTGGCACATATGTCAAAAACAAATGATGATGTGTGTGCGTCTATTTCTGGACTCTCTTTTCTATTGATCTCTATGTCTCTCTTTATATTGGTAAGACACTATCTTGATTATTTGTGGTATTATATTGAGTCTTAAATCAAGTATCATATTTCAACTCTTTTTTCCCTTTCAAGTTGTTTTTGCTATTCTAGATAATTTTTATTTCCATGTAAGGTTTACCTTCAGATTGTCAATTTCTACAAATAAATTTTTTTCTGGATTTTTTGGTGAGAATTATATTGAGACTATAGTTAACTTTAAGAACATTAATATCTTATTGATTTTGACAATTCTAATTGATGAACATAGTATATTTCCTGATTTATATAGTTCTTTTTTCATAAATGTTTAGTAGTTTTCAGGATATGTGTCCTGTACATATTTTCTTAAATATATCCCTAATTTTTGACATTTGTGTTGTCCTAAAATAATATTTTTTATTTCAATTCCAATTGTTGAATGTTAGTGCATAGAAATACAAAGAATTTTTATAAATTGACATTGTATCATGTGACCATTAGTTCATTTATTATAGTAACTTCACTTGTAGATTCTCTAGAATTTTCTATATAAATTATTATGTTGTCTGTGAATAAACAGAGTTCTACATCTTCCTTTCCTAATATGTATGCTTTTTATTCCTTCCTATTACTTTTTGCTCTGGCTAGGATTTCTAGGAGTGGTAGAAGGAGGCAATCTTACCTTATGTCCTACCTTAGGGGGAAAGCATTCCGTCTTTCACCAGTAAGTACAATATTCTAACTAAACTTTTTATAGATGAACTTTGTTAGGTTAAGTTCCTTTTATTTCTAATTTGCTAACAATCTTTATCATGAATGGCATTATATTTTGTAAAAAAATTTTTTTTGGTATCCATAGAGATGATTTTTTTTTAATTTACCAAAAAAAAAAAGATTAAAAAAAATGATTTTTAAATGGCTAACCAAATTTTCCTTCCTGGGATAAAATCCACTGGCCTTGATTTATTATCCTTTGTATATGAAGCTGAAGTCAGGATATTAGGGCCAGAGACTTTAAAATATAGCAAATAAAATAAGAGTAAAGATTAAATATGATGCCTAGGGAACCTATTTGGTTGATAAAACTGTCAAGAAATGCAAGGAAGTGATTGATACAAATGTCTGTGTAGTAAAATAGAGTTATAAGTTATAAGTTAAGTGGGGCAGGAAGATGGAGCAACAGGGCACAAGAGAGAGACTTCTGTGATGCCTAAAATGTTATATTTCTTGACCTAGGTGGTGATTTCTAGAGTATCTGTCTTATATAAATTCACCAACAGGGCACTGGGTTAGCTCAGTCAGTTAAGCATCAGATTCTTGATTTTAGCTCAGGTTATGATTTCATGGTGATAAGATTGATCTCCTGGTCAGGCTCCATGCCCTTCCCATGCACACACGTACCTGCTCTCACTCTCACGCTCTGTCTCTCTCTCTCTCTCTCTCAAAAAAAGTGTGTGTGTGTGTGTGTGTATATATATATATATATATATATATATACATACATATACATATATATACACATGTATATATATGTATATATACATGTGTATATATACATATATACATGTATATATACATGTGTACATATATACACACATATATGTACATATATATACGTATATGTGTATATACATGTATATATACATGTATACATATATACATGTGTATATATACATATATACACATGTATATATACATATATATACATATATGTGTGTGTATGTATGTGTATATATATACGTATATGTGTGTGTGTGTATGAGTGTGTGTATATATGTTATTGATGGTTTTCCTTATCATATGCATTTTATAATAAAAAAAATTTTTGAGAAAATAATAAAGTATCTTTAAGCTTCCTATAGCTTCAAATTTTATATTTTCTACTGTCTGCTAAACTCTTCCAAAAGAAATTAAGGTTTCTGGACGAACTAACTATCTTACTCCCAAAAATCTGATGTTAAATTGACATCAGACTAAATATTTGATGAAGGAAATGAAGCTTTCTTTCTTTCTCATAAGACACAGAAGAATGAAAATCTTAGAATTTTCAAGAAAGGAACAGTATCAAGAATATGTTTTGTTCAAAATAACAGAGTGAAGCTAAAAATAATCATTCTTTCTCTTCCCTCTTCCTTATTAAATTCTTAACTGTTCAATTAGTCCAAACTTTAGAAAACAACGGTATACTAATGGCCATAGGTAAGAAAGGTACTCAAGCAGGAAGGCCTGCTGGAAACAAACAGAAGTAGAAGTTCATTGTGGAAAAGAATCTGAAGCATTTTATAATCTAGAAAACAAGAATTCCCTCATGTTTCAACCCACAGATTAATAAGCAGCATTATCTTACAGAGGACCATATTTTTCTACCTCTTGAAATCAGTCAAGCAAAACCAAAATTAATAAAAATATATTAACAAAATAGTAACTTTTTGAATTTTCTGAAAATTGCATGGGGCTAAAAAAATGAACTAGATATTTCCAGTTCTCTTGCATAATACTTTATGGATGATTTATGGAAACTCCATTTATTCTTGTAAGGCCATCGAGGAATCTTTTAGTAAATTATTATATTTAGTAAATTCAAAAAATGCCTGACTTTCAAAGAGAAGATTTTGCCTTAGAAGAACTTGAATCCATAAATGGAGTTACCATGGAGTTACTTATTTCCCTAGTTTCCTCAGAGAATAGGTTCAGACCAATCAAAAACTAGGTGATTGTTCTCTTGATGAGAGTGTAAGATAATCATTTCCTTACCCTCCATGATGGTCAAAGGATCTTCCACTTTAGGGCGCAGGATATTAGGGCCAAAGACAGTGGCCAAGTTCTGCACACTCATTTTGTTAACTCCAGAATAGGATTGCACTTCATCCAAGAACCTGTTGGATATAAGAACATGAACAAAACAATGGGATCAAACTTGTCAGTGGAAGAAAATGGGTTATCGGGAAATTTATTAACTATAATATGTTCAAATACAATTATGGAGGCAAAATTATTTAGAAACTCAAACATCTCTCAGTCAAATGTGGAGAAAATATATTGCAAATGATTAAGGATCAAACTTGAGGGATCATATCAAATATCACCTTTGGCCTGGCTTGGCTTGGTTTCCTCTGTCAATCACAGAAACAGGTGTGTTTAGATAATGCTAATATGGACTTGAGATTCAGGAATATGGATTTTCTTCCAATCCTTAAATAAACATTAAATTTATAAATGTATTCAATTCGAGAACTATAAATAAGATCATATGGTATAATCCTTTATTTCAGAGAGGCAGATCAACCCTCTTTGTCAAGTAATTTGTGAGCTTCAAATTTATAGTCTATTAAAAAATGAGATCAAACATGGTTTAAATTAAAACCTTACTTCCACTGATATGAAACATTCTAAGCACAAATTGCTTCAATTTATTAGGTGTTAAAGAATAAGAGGCATGAAATAGACTTTTTCCCGAATGATTTTAGTAGGAGGGATCGTTTCTATAGTCTTTTGGCCTTTTTGCATTCCGCATCCCCCTCTTCATTTCTAGATTTCATGGCTTACTAATTGTACTTATGAGACAAAGAAGAAGTGATAAAAAAGAACTTATTATTATTTAAAATAATATATTTTATGTGTCAGTCATTGTGCTAACTTATTAAATTCTCAGAGAACTCTGTGAGGTAAATGATATGATTATCTCCATTTTACAGATGAGACACATGAGGCACCAGAAAGGTTAAGAATATTCTCCAAGGACACAGAAGTAACAGGTGGCAGACCTGAGATTTGAACCCAGATTGTCTG
Organism: Felis catus; assembly: GCF_018350175.1. Lineage (NCBI taxonomy): Eukaryota > Metazoa > Chordata > Mammalia > Carnivora > Felidae > Felis > Felis catus. The sequence goes on from NC_058371.1 coordinate 134,494,236, forward strand.
ACTCTAGAGTCTGTGCTCTTGACAACTCCCCTGTGACTTTAAAGAAAGGCCCCTATTCCACATATTCATTACTGTTATACAGTGTCAGCTATAGTAAAACTGAAGGACAAAAACCTCAAACTACTATTTCTTATTTGAAATAGCTGAAATTAAAAGCCTGCTTAAATGTTTCAAGAGAAGTTAAGTTTTCCTGTTGAGGAGCTAAAGATTTGTAATATGGTTCTCAAGAAAGAGTCTTTATCCCTTTTACTTGAAGAGATTGTTCCTCTTTCTCATCCAACACAACAGCTTGAATTAGTCCAAAGTCTTGGGACGGAACCCCTATGTGTTAGTGAATCTATGTTATCAGTGAAACTCATTTCTTTCCTTTTTAAATTATGAAACCTAAGCTCATATTTGCTTCCTACCATCACCAGAAAAAGTTATGGTAGAAGGTTTTGGAATTTCTTCTCAGCTACAGTTGACAGTGAACTCCTCAGTGTCCAGCATTAGTCTTAAACTACATAGTTCCCAGTCTGCTAAGCATTTATACAATCATGACACAAAAAGTACATGTAAATAATATAGTGTACTGAATTAAAAAAATTGAATTACTTTAAAATAAACTGGGAAGCTTCCATTTAAGATACCTACAGTGATGTATAGTGCCAATCACCATCTCTCTTTTAAGATTTAAGATGCGTCAATGTTATATCTTCATTTTTTTTAGGTTTAATTTAAGTTCCAGTATTGTTAACATACAGTGTAATTAGTTTCAGGTGTACAATTTAGTGATTCCATGCTTACATAACCACACCCGGTGATCATCACAGCAAGTGCCCTCCCTAATCCCCATCACCTATTTCACTCATTCCCCCCACCCACCTCCCCTCTGGTAACCATCAGTTTGTTCTCTATAGTTAAGAGTCTGTTTCTGGGTTTGCCTCTCTCTTTTTTTCCTCCTACGACTGTTTTGTTTCTTACATTCCACATACGAATGAAATCATATGGTTTATTAAACAGGGGCAGACACGGCACATACCAACCCAGGCCATAAGTTAAATGGTCATGAGTGAGAGATTTACCAGGTACAATTATTGTCCTAACAGAATTGAATAATGTCTTTTCAATGAGTCTTGAGGTAGGAGAGGAATAGAAAATAATATTTATGCAATTTAAAATACAATTTAAATTTAAAAACAACTATGTGAAATGTGTTTTCAGGACTCTTTTACCTAGGGGGATGCATGGAAAGGTTAAGAAAATTGTATAAAGACACATAAGAAGTCAATGGTAGAAACTGGACTCCCACGCAGGCCTTCCTTATGCCAAGGGAGATGCTCCTTCTCTTAATTAAAGGTACATGCAGCAGGTACAAACAACTTTGATGGAAGTTCAAAGCAACATATCTTTAGTATGTAGAAGTAAGTCAGACTCAGAAACAATAAATTATAAAATCGAGCAATTTTCATGGTCAAAGAAACCTTTGAGATCATCTTGCCAAACTTCTTAATTTTACAGAGGCCAACACCAGAGCTCAGAGCAGTTCAGTGATTTTATTCACTGTCAGAAGTAAATTAGTGTCAGGCTAAACATAGTCTTCTTCTGTTTAGTTTCATCTTTAGGACTATTCTTACCTGCAAATATACTTCAGGAGGTTGTAATTGACCACAGGCAAACTCTTCACCTGCTTTGCTAATTCCTTAATGCCCTGAGTACAAAGAAATGGAGAATAAATGTTATTGAAGTGTTAGCCTTGCAATGAAAACAAATACAAATGAGCACACAGGTTTTTTTTTTTTCATTAGTTTCACATATTATCAGTGAAGAATCCTGTCCTGAAAACTTGCCACGATTACAGAGAGCGTTTCACAAATATTTTCAAAGATGGGAAAAAGTATTTCAAATATTTCCATAAGCACTCTTTGTGGAGAAATAAATTTCAGTGAGGACTTTTACCATTCTTAATACTCGCTCACAACTGATTGAAAAGGGAGGACTGCCTCATTTATAATAAGGCTATCTGGGAAAAAAGTAGCTTAATGTGGTGAGAGTCTTTCCCATTTCTGGCATGCCCCAAACATAGACATGTGTCTACTGACAAATAAGTCTCAAGATGGCCCACGTCTAGGATACGCTGTTAGGGGTGGGATGGAGAATAAAAAGTCTACTCTTCCTGGAAATTTCACAAAGGTATTAATTGCTTTGGTTCTTCCCATTGTAAAACTTCTTCCAAAATGTAAATGGTCCCAGAAAAGCTAATGGATAATGTAATCTAATCTGTTCTTCTTCCTGAAAAAGGCCAGATGGTAAATATTGCAAGCTTTCTGGGACATATGGTCTCTGTCTTAACTACTCAACTCTCCTGTTGTGGAGCAAAAGCAGCCACAGACAATATTACATAATAGAGTAAAACTTCATTTATAAAAACAGGCAGCAATTTCTATAAGAGTGCCAAGAAAATCCAGTGGAGGAAACAGCAGTCTTTCCAACAAATGATTTGGACACAACTGGATATCTATATGCCAAAGGATGAAGTTGGACCTTTCCTCATATCATAAACAAAAATTAACCGAATTTGGATCATAGACCTAAATGTAAGAGCTAAAGCTACAAAAGTCTTAGAAGAAAATATAGGAGTAAATCCTGGCGACCTTAGTTAATGCCTTCTTAGATATGACATTAAAAACACAAGTGACAAAATAAAAATAGATAAATTGGACTTCATCGCAATTAAAAACTTTCATGCTTTAAAGGACATCATCAGAAAACTGAAGAGACAACTGATAGAATGGGAGAAATACTTGCAAATCATATATGCGATATGAGACTTGTAATCTAAACTGTAAAGAACTCTCGCAACTCAGTAATAATAAAACAAATAATCCAATTAAAATGGGAAAATGATTTGAATAGGTGTTTTTCCAAAGAAAATATGTGAACAGCTACTAAATACATGGAAAGATGTTTAGCCATCATTAAGCATCAGGGAAATGCAACTCAAGCTCAATTAGATATCAGTTTACACACATTAAGATGGCTGTGATAAAAAAGAGACATAACAACAAGTGTTGGCAAAAATGTGGAGCAGTTGGAGTCTGCACATATTGCTGATGGGAATTTAAAATGATAAAGCCTCTTTAGCAAACATGGAGTTACATATGGTACAGCAATTCTACTTCCTACGTACATACCCAGGAGAAATGCAGACATATGCCCATGCCAAGCTTTGTACATGAGTATTCACAGCATCATTTTTTTTTAAGTTTATTTATTTTTGAGACAGAGAGAGAGCATGAATGGGGGGGGGAGAGAGAGGGAGACACAGAATCAGAAGCAGGCTCCAGGCTCTGAGCCATCAGCCCAGAGCCCGACGCAGGGCTCGAACTCACGGACCGCGAGATCGTGACCTGGCTGAAGTCGGATGCTTAACCGACTGAGCCACCCAGGCGCCCCCACAGCACTATTTTTAATAATAATGTCCATCAAACAATGGAAACAATACACATACTGCAACTGATGAATGGATAGATGAATAAATAAATAAAAGGCATGAAATACTGATAGGTGTTTTAGGGTGGATGAACCTTGAAAACAGTGAAAGAAACTGGTCACAGAAGACAATATAGTGGATGATTCCATTTATATGAAATATCCAGAAGAGGCAAATCTATAGATACAGAAAGGAGATTAGTAGTTGCCAACAGCTGGGGAAGGTGGGGTCAGTTATGGAGTTTGTTATAGGATGATGAAAATGTGCTAAATATTCTAAAATTAGATTTTGACGGTGGTTGCACAACTCTTGAGAATACAGTTCACCCTTGAACTGTGGGGGGTTAGGGATGCCGACCACCCCACACTCAAAAATCAATGTATAACTTTTGACTCCCCCAAAACTTAACTACTAACAGCCTTTTGTTGGCTGGAAGCCTTGCTGATAAGCAGTTAATTAGCAAATATTTTGTATGTTATATGTATTATATGTTGTATTCTTATAAAAAGTAAGAAAATCACAAGGAAGAGAAAATACATTTAGAGTACTGTACTGCAAAAAAATCTATGTGTAAGAGGACCCACACAGTTCAAACCCCTATGGTTCGAGGGTCAACTGTATACTAAAATGCGCTGAATGTACACTTTAAATAGGTGATTGTATGATGTGTGAATTATATCTCAAAGCTGTTTTAAAAAATGGTAGATAAGATTTGGTAGAAGGCATTGTTGAGAGTAATTTAGGGGGTACATAATGAAAAGGGGAATATGAAATAAGACATCCACTTTATTCATGGAATGTTTGACCTGATGTAGCCCCACAATTAACCAGTTAGAGGAGCAAAGTGGGAAGGAGAGGTCACTTCATTTATTCAGCAGCACTTTTCTTGCTGATAAGGGAGGGGATTAAAAATGGGACCTGTGTTGTGTATGTAATATCTAAATGAGTGTAATGTCAATAAATAGAATGCTGGAAAACAATCCAAGGATGGGGCAAGGGGAAATTTACAAATGAAAAACTAAGAACATTGACAAAAACCCAAATTAAGGCTTTTTTAGAAATAAATGTACCAACTTACAGCTTCCTCTTCCTTGCTGAGCAGTTTGGCACAGGACAAAAAATCTTCATACTTTGCATAAGGAATAACTGGTTCTGGAAGTTCTCGGAGATACAGTTTAAGAAGTGATGCCACTGTGTGTACATCTGTGTTGCTGTTGAGATAGAAGTGGGAAGATACTCTTTGCAGTAAAATTTATACCATCTGATACATTCTTTCATCAAATACACATCTATAACTCAGAATTCTGAGTTGCCAATGAAATCCATAAATTCAACTTTCAAGAAGCATACACTTAGCTAATGCCCATGAAATGCTACAACAGGTGGAGACGACAGGGATCTGGAAGGACTCTTAAAGCTTCAGTGTGCTTTGAAAATATTCAAAAGTTCAAGCATTTTTCGTTTGTGTGTACTTGATGTTACTACACTTGATCTTAGCCAAAGGCTGAGAAGCGATGTGTGTACTTGATGTTAAGCCAAAGTGTTAACTTTAGGGGCTCCTGGGTGGCTCAGTCAGTTAAGTGTCCAACTCTCAACTTTGGCTCAGCTCGTGATCTCATGGTCATGATCAAGCCCCACATGGGGCTGCACACTGACAACACGGAGCCTCCCTCTCTCTTTGCCCCTCCTCCCTCTCAAAGAAAAATAAATAAAAATTTTAAAAAGTGTTAAAAACAATGCCAATATACCAGACTCTAAATGAAATATAATACAATTTACAAAAAATACCAAATCCACCTCTATATGCATGTATGTATTCAGTGTCACAATTAATCACTTCTGAGGCTTAGGTTCATTTCTTATTCTTTAGAAGACATTGGTGACTGGTTATAGATATCAGAAACTTAGTATGACATGTTATAACTTTTTAAGCAGAACTTATTTTGAAGGTGATTGATTTTCAGCATGATTTCTTGTCTAATATTCTAAGATAGTTGGAAATCCTTAGAGTCTTCTAGAAATAGAAGGAATGTACTACAAAAACAAACAATGAAAACACAACCTGTCCTTTGTATAATGTGCAAAATTTATTTTTATTCCCTGCTGACTACCAGAGTGACAGGATAATTTCCTAAAATACTAATTTACATTTTATGCTTTCTATCTCCACGTTAATCCATGAAGACGGCAGACAGTAAAGATGAAAATGGGTGGTTTTATTTACATTTATTTATTTATTTATTTATTTATTTATTTATTTATATGTGTATTTATTTATTTTGGGGGAGGAGAGAGAGAGTAAGTGGGAGAGGGACAAGGAAAGAGAGAGAGAGAGAGAGAGAATCTCAAGCAGGCTCTACACTCAGTCCAGAGACTGACACAGGGTTCCATCTCTCCATCTCAGGAACCATGAGATCATGACCTGAGCTGAATCAAGAGTTGGACACTTAACCAACTGAGCCACCCAGACACCCCATTTTATTATTTTTATTTTGGGTGAGGAGGACAGGTGTAGCAAAGAGAAATTGGTGGGCAGGGAGTGAAAGACCATCTGGCCCTGAGAAGTGGAAGAGAGGTAGTGAAGAAGGTCAGGAATCCTGTAAATATTGAGAATGAACGTCTCACACCTCACTCCCAGACTGTGCGGCAGGAAGTGACCTGTCCCCAGAGGGGTATTTCTTGAGGGCTGGAACACAGTTCAATTTCCTGCCTCAGTGAATATTCTCTTGCCCAAAGGTGACACAGAAGCAGAGTTGACATCACAGAACTACATGGGCTGGGACAATGGTCATCTTAGTTCTCAATTTTGAAATCAAATAGTTGATTTCATCAATGATTTCCCACACGCCTGCTCTGTATTGAACATTATAGAAAACACAGTGGCTAGAGCCTCAAAGAGTTAAAAAAAAAGAGATTATTCCAGCCTGCTCGCAATTTATAATCTAGTGAGGACAGGAAATATGAACTAGATAATAACACAAGTGTATAATTGCAAAGTGTGGTAAGTAGTAATAAGGAGAAGTGTTGGGTGATATCTAATAGCAAGACAGGACTAATAACAAGACAGGGTTGGATGGCTTCTCTGAGGAAATGATGCATAGACCAAGGTGTAATAATTAACCAAGTGGGAGCAGAAGCACCAAAGAAGGCATTCCTGATTAAAGCAAGGCAGGTAAGCAGAGCCCAAAGTGGGAGGGAACGTCCTGCCCTTGAGGAGCAAACAAAAAAGCTAAGGGAGAGCCAAGCTCAGGGTGGGCCTGCATGAGGTTTGCGTGTACGCAGCATCCTTGGAATCTGGGTCTCTACCTTCCCCCAAATCAGATGGGGCAAAGGCTGAGCTTTTTCATTTCAGTGTTGAGGTCAGTCAGAGTGGGCATTTTGTTAACCTTCTTGCAGATGTTAAAATAATGGAGGTGATCTGATAGGGCCTGTCTTAAATTAATTCTGTTCTTTCACAATTAAACATGTTTTCCCTCTTAAAATTCTGAATTGATAAGCAATATAGAAGTCAACTCAAAGGCTAGTTAAGGAAATAAAAATCACATCTCTGGGACATCTTGAAAACTGTTTCTAAGCTCCTTAACTCCTCAAATTACTTTCCACAGAATTTTTTAAAAAGAGATAGTCCTAACAAAGTACCAATGGTAAGACAAGGAAGACACTATTTCTTCTGTTTTATGGAAAAAACACTCTATTTCATGCGTATCAAAGCTCTTCTGTGTTTCTCTTGTTATCTAGTGAAGCACAGCCATCAGCAGTAAGAGAACCACAACTCGGGGCAGAATATGCAGTGCAATCAACTATTACAATAAATGATTCCATGTTTTGATTCCACTCTAACCCAACCCATGACTAGGTTGGATGTGTTGCCTTCAAAGACAATGACCATTTTGTTAGGGTTATAGGAAGGTATAGAGAAAAACAGAAAAATAAAATACGAAATAAGTATAACTTCAATACATGAAGTAGGTTATCCATCATTTGCATGACTATATACATAGAATATATACAAATATTTGTGAAATAAATGCAACAAATAAGACAAATAATAATAAATAAGAAATATATATTTAGTAAAAAATCTGTTCTAGTGTTTCAGTGATTGACTTTGCGTTGCAATGACTCTCCCCAGTACACTGTTCTTGAGGGAACTTGCTTGATACTTGTATTATTTAGTTTCTAATGAAGTAGAGCTGTAGTACTGAGGACGTGTGAACGCTAGATGGCACCATTGCAAAGTTAGAGTAATCAGATGGCGCGAAAATTATGAAGGATGAAAGGCTGCAGAATCATTCTTCATCCACCAGCAATTTTCTTAGCACAAGAGCTGCAGTAATACTCCAAGAATAGAAATATTTGAGCTATGAATCAAGGTAAGAGATGTGGATAGGATGATGATTTTATTCCTTCCCTAAAGTGATACATTACATTAGCTTTCTAGCATTATAGTATACACCTACATTTTGTTAATTATATAGAAACGATGGAGAAAATATACAAACAATGGAGAAAAAAAATGACCAAATGCTTTTCCTCTTTTTTTTCCCAATTAACGAAGGGTTAAGGGTTTTGCTTCAGGATCAAAACTTAAAAATATATTACCTCCTTTTTGGGGCTTTATTATACTTAGGTTATTTTGTGGAAATGGAGACACCTACATTTCCCTGGTGTTCTCATTTTTAGCTTTATCCTTTCCTACTGAATGGAAGAAAACAATTGCTTCTGTGAAGACTTCAGCATGTGTTCTAGTTCACCTCAAGGGTCTCGCAGTCTGTCCGCCCTTCTGGCCAGAACACCACCTACTGCAACATCAAGTCTGGTGTTTGAAAAACCTTTTTGTATATCTACTGTACGAAATGGTGGCCGTCCGCATCTCTCCGCCCAGCCTGTCTTTTACTGAAAACCCATAATTTTGCCTGTTTAATATTTGCTTCCTATGGACAGTCAAATAAGTATATACTAACATTATGTGCTAATTACCCAATGTACCAGGGGAACGTGCCATCTTTGTCTCAAAGAAATACATTTCAGACTTCATCAAAGTGAAGTGAAGTGACTGTACTGTGGCAAAAGTCAATGTACAAGGGAGAATTAAGATACCTAACCTGGTTAACAACAACAACAACAACAGCAGCAGCACCTCTAGACATGTATCACTCTATGTCAGGACTTCATAGCAGTCCAGTGAGCAGGTCCTGCTACTAGCCCTATTTTGGGTACTTGGACAGGAAACCACACTGGTATGAAATTCTTTCTGGCTAAGCACTAAGATATGAGAGGTTTTAAAGTCATGCTCTTTTGGTAGAAATTCAAGACTATTTGTTAATGTGAAATCATTATACAGATCTCAGGTCTCTTTCCCTAACCTGGTGGTAGGATCTGTTTTCAGAAATTAAGATAAGGAATCATGTACATTCTATCCAGTGATCCTGAATAAAGAAGCTAGAATAGCAGGAGATGCCCTGGAACATGTCCCTTAATTGATCGATATATGATCAATTTTTGTTTCATTTTATATTACACTTGGACGTTACTTTTGAGTCCTACTTCCTCACTTACAGTCCGTTTACCAAATTAAAGGGAGGATTTCATGAGACTTTCAAGGATCAACCTAATTTTACAGTCTCATGAGTGTGCCATTGGTCATTCTGGAATCTTTCTATCAGTAATAGTTCCTGAAACTAATGGTGGGCACGGCTTCATGAAACATGCTGGGTGAAACAAATGAACAACATAGATCTTTTTGTCCCCCATGGGCTTATATTTCTAACTAATCACCATCAATACTTTTCCATATCACAACATGCCTCATTTCGTTCTACTTTGTAATACCTCCTGTATATTCTAGCTGCTAAGTCCCTGTCAGGTGTGAGATCTTAAGAATATTCTTTACAGTTCCTGGAAATTGTCTGCCCTATTTATAATCTATGTACGATACAGGCTTCTCACTAATCTTAACAGGGATAAAAGAAGTCTCACAGAAATCCTTCCTTGCTCATCTTCTATCCCCACACCCTCTTCCCTGATAAACAGACTCTCATACATGGATCAGTCCAAATGCCACAGTAATTACAGGTATAATACTACACAGACAAAACCTTGAAACTTGTAAGCCTCAAAATTAGAAATGGGAATTTTTCAGGGCACCTGGATGGCTCAGTCGGTTATGTGAGCGACTTTGGCTCAGGTCATGATCTCACGGTTCGTGGGTTCGAGCCCTACATCAGGCTCTGTGCTGACAGCTCGGATCCCAGAGCCTGCTTTGGATTCTGTGTCTCCCTCTCTCTCTGCCCCTCCCCCATTCATCCACTCGCTCTCTCTCTCTGTCTCTCTCTCAAAAATAGATAAACATAAAAAATTTAAAAAAAGAAGTGGGAATTTTTCACTCTGGATACTATGCACAGAACACAATATAATCTGTTGATTTTACTTCATAGAGTCAATTTCCAGTGCACCCACACAGGAAATTATTGAAGATATTGTGTACTTATTTGCAATACGTGCACATGCGTGTGCACACACACACACACACACACACACTAAGATGACCTAAAATTTGCTTTGGATTAAGAAAAAAAAAGGTCATATCCATCAAATTCCTGGGAAAACATACAAGAAACTGAAGACGTTCAGATGCAATACAAAGTTGAACACTGCTGCTCAATTGTCTTAAACAGCATGTTGTTCTTTCCACCAAATTCACCATGGCATAGGAAAGCACATCTGAAGGTGGTAAGCAGCTCCAAACTAAACTAAATGTTTACAAGAAAAGTCTGATTCTGTTCAAACTTATTATTTTTTCTATTTATCTGTCAGTATACTTATACAGTATACTTATCAGCAGTGCAAAACTGATTCTGTCATGGCTCATTGTTATTATGTGTCAGTGCTGAATTATATACAACAACAGGACGGTTGTACCTGTCTGGATTACTCTGAATTAGTGCTTGTGCCAAACAAGCCTCCTGGTTTAAAAGCAATGGTGATGGCAGAGAACTGCCTGGTCTCTACTATGGACTGAGTTGTGCCCCCTCCCTCATTCATGTGTTGAAATTTTAACCTCCGATGCGATGGTATTTGGAGATGGAACCTTTGGAAGATACTTGGGGTTAGATCAAGTTATGAGGATAGGACCTCTGGCTTGATGGAATTGGTGCCCTTATAAGAAGAGATACTGGAGAGCTTGCTCCCAGCCCCTTGCTCCCTTGTACTTATAGGGAAAAAGGCTGCATGAGCATAGGGTGAGAAGACAGCTGTCTACAAGCCAAAAAGAGAGCCCTTGTCAGAACCTGACTGAGCTGGCACCCTGATCTCAGCCTTCCAGGCTACAGGGCTGTGAGAAAATAAATTTCTTTGTTTAAGCCACCCACTCTGTGGTGTTTTGTTATGGCAGCCTGAGGTGACTAATAGAACTCCCAAATCTGCATCCTGTGAGCTTACCTATAAAACCATTAATAGTACTATCAAAGTACTAGGTAATGAAACATTAGCAGAAAGTTAGAAATGTACTTGCAGATAACGTGACTGATGGATTAATACAACATTAATAATGTATTTGAGGTAGACTTCCAAGGAAAGGAGGCAGTTCTGATATGGAATAGTCACAAGGACACAAGTTTAAATCTGGCCACTCTCTTACCCACTGGAGCATACTAGTTATGCTCCCGTCTGCCCAGTGTTCCCTGATGGAAGACAGGTGGGAGAAATGTTGGTCAGGAGACTCTGTTAAACCAAATTGTCACACTGACCTTTCCTTTCCTACTTCTAGAATTACTTATGTGCATAGATATATGTGTGTATAGACTTCCTTATAATGCCAGCTAAACACATACAAAGAATATTTGATAGTTTGATATACAATCCAACATACCACACACGTGAGCACGTGCATGCATGCACATATATGTGCCCACACACACTTACGTGTGTATAAGACAGATAAAGTAACAAAATACTCTGCTGTGTAGCTCTAGGAAGATATTCCCTTGAGCAATATGAGTTTGGTGATTCCAAACAATAGACCCTTCAAATAGAAAGTAGCTAATATCCCCAAACAGAAAAAAAAAAGAGATATTTGTCCATTTGTTATTTCTTATGAATATTTCCCATAAGCAAATCTCTCATTTTATTATTATTATTGGCCACCTCACTCTCCTCTTCCTTAACTGGCCATCATTCTTTACCAGTCAACTCCCCAGTTTTTCTTCCTCTGCTGGCCTCTAAGTGCTATTTTCCTGGATCCTATGCAGACTCTCTGAGTTTAGCTATCACTTTTCCACAATGACTACAAAGTACACCTCTCCACACCAGACCTTTCCATTTAATTCATAGATGTTCCCTTTCACACTTTGAACTCCATGTAAACACAGTTGGATAAAAACAACAAAAACCTTGCAATAAAATTATTCTTCCTTTACCATTTTCTCGACCATGGATGGCATCACTAGTCACACCAATAACCAAGAAACCTAGAAGTCAGCCTAAATTTTGCTCTTCCTGAGACCCTAAATCTAACCGTGGTTAATGATTCTTAGACTGAACTTCACAGTGGAATCCTCTGGAAGGTCTTAAAAAATACTGGATCTTATATATTCTGGATCTACATATATACTGGATCTTATGAATCAATTCCTTCTTCAGCAGTCTCATTGACACTGCTCCAGTTCAAGTACATATCACTCACCTCCATTAATGTAACAGCATGCTAGCTGGTTTTTCTGTTGCAAGCCTGTCTTCCTACACCCAGTCCCCTGATGTACACTTATAGGTGGTAATCATTAGTAGCAAATAAATATCAATGACAAACAAAATGCCCTTTTGCATAGCTTTTGAATGCTATGTTTGAATACAAAGGGCAAATGCATAAGCACAGAGATAAATAAATATATATATATATATATATATATATATATATATATATCTCACAAAGAAACATACACTTAATAGAGAGTCAGAGTTGTCATCATTTAGTTAGTTTGGGGTAAGAGCATTGATTCACTTTATAAATAGGTGATGTGTCCTAGTAAATTAAAGTAAATTCTTGTATTAATGAATGAAAATAAAATCTGACTTTTTTCCATTACAGTACCAACATGCCTTCATTGGAGAGGAAAGGCTAGTGGGATTGAGGCATTTATAAGGTTGATGTAGAATATTCAGAAAAGTTTCCTTAAAGCAGTATTATATTAGTATAGTTTTTTTTAACAGATTACCTTGTACATACACACGCATTCACTTCCAACAACAACAAATGAAAACCTTAAGTTGCAAGTAGTAGATAAGTTCTGGAGATCTAATGCACAACATACTGAATATAGCCAATAATACTACTTAATAAACTTCAAAGTTGCTAACAGCACTGATCTTAATTGTCTCACCACAAAAAAGAAAGTGTAATTATGTGACCTGATTGGGGTGTTAGCTAACAATATGGTGGTAATCATATTGCAATATATAGATGTATCAAACCAACACATTGTATATCTTAAATTTTTACAATGGTATATGTCAATTATATCTCAATAAAATAAATTAATTTAAAAAGAACATAAGTGTAGTCAGCTACAAAATTAATCAACATGGCTATTAAAATGAGTTAATATGTTCCTCCAAGTCTGGTGATTTGGGACCTAAGTATCAATGTTATATATTAATTTACCTTAAAAGCAATATTCAAATGCACATGGTACATTCTTGTATTTTAAATGACATTAATATTGTCCAAACTTTTTTAAAGTTTATTTATTTATTTTGAGAGAGAGAGAGAGACTGCATGAGTGGGGTAGGGGCAGAGAGTGAGGGAGAGAAAATTTCAGGCAGGCTTCATGCTGACACAGTGCAGAGCTGGATGTGGGTCTTGAACTCATGAACTGTGAGATCACGACCTGAGCCGAAATCGAGTTGGGTGCTTAACTGACTGAGCCACCCAGGCACCCCGTTATTGTCCAAACTCTTAAGAGCCAAGTTATTAAAATTTTTTCCCTTTAAATTTTTCTATATAAATTAAATCTGAAGTCAATGAAGCTACAAAGATTCTCTTATTAAACTGAGATCCTACTCATATCAATAATGTATATAATTGCTTAGAAAAAGTATTGGCCCCACGAATTCTTTGAAAGTCACTAGAGATAAAGAGATTAGAAATAGTCTGTTTACATACCACAGAGATTCTATTTTAAGGGTGTGGGTATCTCTACATACCATATATACACATACCACACACACATACCCCCCCCCACAGACATTGTATACATTAAGTCTATATTTTGTTCTTTGTAGATTAAAAAAAAATGTATCCATGGTATGAAGTATGAAGAATGGTATGAAGAAAACTAAGACTCTTATTGATTGATTATGCATGTTGGACTCTGTTCTTTTCCTGGTGCCAGCTGATAGTCATTGCATTTATTTATTTGTTTCAGGAGAAAGTTCAAGCCTTTGAGGTTCCACAGTGTGTCTATAGTTTCCAATGGGCAAACTAGATAGTTTTCTCAGGATTTTTAGTAAGCATGAGCATTCTTAATCTAGGTTGGGAGTTCTGCTGAAGTAATATCTACATGTTAACACTTTCTCTGGCTGTTCTGTGGAATGTAATTTCCTAAATTCACCAAATGTAAAGTAAATGCCAAAAAAATCTAAGAATGATGAAAAAGATGAGAAGATTATTGTTGACTTAGATGACCTAAGGCAGATATAAAGAAACTATTCACAGTAAGAGATATCTCACATTTCCTCTAGGATTGGCTCATTAAGAAAGACAGCTGGAAGAAATACTACACATTATCTAAGTATATTATGATTATGCATTTATATAATTAAATTTCATAAATGGTGAGCCTTCAGTTCTTACTTAAATGGGATATGCTATCTTTCCTAACATTTGACTCCTGACATACTGAAATTGAGGGCATTCTTTCATAGAGTTTACGTGACTCTACCAGTTTCCATGTTGTAACATTAGTAAATGTGTATATCTGACATTTTATCACATAGCCCCTTCTTGTTTCAATTGTACCCAGGACTTTAAGTGCTATGGGTTCTAATTTCAGTTAATAGGGTCCTCAAAATCTGGGCAGTTAATGAACTTGGCTTAGCTACAATAGAGAAGTTACAGCTATGTCTAGTTACTTCACAATTTTATATTGTTCACTTACATTTTTTTCCCTTACTAAACTCTGCAGATAGAATTTCAGGAGAAACAAAAAAAATGTGATCATCATAATACATTCAACAATTTATTTTTTTTCTTAGAGATTTCAGATTATGAAGCCAAGGATTTCCCAGAGAAACATTGTTGAGGTTCTGATGTTGAGGGGGTATATTTATGCTAAAAAAATGTATTTTAAAATTTTCCTAATAGCATTTAAAACCCACATACATACTTTAATCTTTGTATTTTAAAATAAAAAATAAAACATAGCCAAATACACAATAATTTTCTAGGTAACAAAGACTAAATAGATAGTAATCAAAGTTCTATATATAATTATATATATAATTAATGCATATATTATATATAATTAATAATTTATATACATACATATATATCTGTGTGTGTATATATATACATATATATAATTAATATATATTAATAATATATACATATATAATTTATATATATTAATTATATATTAATATATATAATTATATATTAATATATATAATGTTAATATATAATATATATAATTAATGTGTCCCCAACACTAACTCTATTGCATATTGCCCATTTCCTTCCATTACTGCCACAAGTTTAGAGAATTCTGATGATCTAATTTTGGGATAAACAATCAAGGATGAAACATTCTTTTTCAGAAACTTTACTTTTTTCCAATAAAGTCAGTAAGGTAGAAAACAAAATCTTTGATGAGTAAATAGAGGCCTTGTTTTCCATTGCTGAATCTCTAACAGTATCAGAAGGAACTTAAAAGGATTTGCTGATACATTCAGATGAGTCTACAAATCAACACCCAAACCACCCAAGTCCAATGCAAAGGCATTCCTTCTCTGAACACTTCAACAGGCATTTTTTTAAAGTTTTTTTTTTAAAGTTTACTTATTTATTTTTGAGAGAGAGACAGAGACAGAGAGACAGGGAGAGAGCAGGGCAGGGGCAGAGAGAAAGGCAGAGAGAGAATCCCAAACAGGCTCCATGCTGTCAGTGCAGAGCCTGATGAGGGGCTTGATCCCACGACCGTGAGATCATGACCTGAGCTGAAATCAAGCCAGATGCTCATCTGACTGAGCCACCCAGGTGTCCCTCGGTCCCTCAATAGTTTTTTGTGAGAACACTTTTGTGTTATAACATTTTCAACATATAGGCTAAATGACTCCATTCCAGTTTATGTGTGTATATATATACACACACACACACACACACACACACACACTATATATATATATATATATATATATATATATATATATATATAACTATATATATAAAACTGTGTATATATATAACTGTGTATATATATATATATATATATATATATATATATATATATATAAAACTACACACACACACACACACACACACAGACACACTGAGGGAAAGGAAAAAAATCCAGCTGTATATTTATTGTGAGTCTCCTATTAAAATATGTCATGCTTTTTGTTGGAAAGGACACTTTGCTTCCACATATACAGAAATTTATTATATTCGTGGTGTTTTCTACTTGGACTATTTTTAGAGTGTAAGTGGGAAGAAAGAGAGACAAATAATTTTATTGGGAAGTAGGAAGGGTTTTTTTTTTTGGTTGTTATTTCATTGTTATTGTTTTGTTATAAGTCAAAATCTAGTTCACTCTGGGAGTATGATACATCCATATTCACAAGACCATTTCTGGAGTACAAAAAAATAAAGGCACTGGATTTAATTTATAGCTGTGACTTTTAAAAAATTACAAGCTTGGGGCGCCTCGGTGGCTTAGTCAGTTAAGCGGCTGACTTCAGCTCAGGTCATGATCTCGCGTCCATGAGTTCGAGCCCCATGTCGGGCTCTGTGCTGACAGCTCAGAGCCTGGAGCCTGTTCCAGATTCTGTGTCTCCCTCTCTCTGACCCTCCCCTGTTCATGCTCTGTCTCTCTCTGTCTCAAAAATAAATAAATGTTAAAAATTTTTTTTTAAAAATTACAAGCCATTCATAAGATTATGACTCTACATTGACACAGGCAGGCATTTTGCTTTAGTTGACAAAAATGATATCCTGACTGAATTTTAGAAGTTGTTTTGACACATGACAATTTCCAGACTTCCTATGAAAATAAGCACATGAATTGTCTACTTATTGAGATATCAGAAATATTGGCATTATTTCATTCAA
Source organism: Felis catus (assembly GCF_018350175.1). Taxonomy (NCBI): domain Eukaryota; kingdom Metazoa; phylum Chordata; class Mammalia; order Carnivora; family Felidae; genus Felis; species Felis catus. The sequence continues at coordinate 134,511,029 of NC_058371.1, forward strand.
CAAGTATATTCAAAATATACTCCTTATATCCATTTATTCAATAAAGGTTTATTGAATGACTAGACTATGTCAGACATTGTTCTAGGTGTTAGAGATAAAATAAAAGGTGATCAAGATTCATAAAATTCTCTACCTTCTTTAAGCTCACATTCCACATAAGTGTAGAGTTCTGCTTTATGAATACGAGTTTTATTTTTATTGTTATTTATTTATTTTCAAAGTCTATTAATCTGAGAGAGAGAGAGAGAGAGAGAGAGAGAGAGAGCATGTGCGTGCAAAGTGGGGGAGGGGCAGAGATAGAAGAGAGAATCTCAAGCAGGCTCTGCACTGGCAGTGCTTGAACCCAGAAACTGTAAAATCATCATCTGAGCTGAAGTTGCACATTTAACTGACTAAGCCAGTCAGGTGCCCCTGAATACAGAGTTTGAGATGAATATTCACAGTGATAGCTTCATATGCTATCCCAGAATGCATATGAAGATGCATGGTCCCACGATATCATAGTTACTTATCTCAAACCTAAATAGATACTCCCAGAACATTATTATTGATTCTTCAGCCATTTTCAACCATTTCTTTATAATAAGTTATCAAGATAATCAGAGAAATCAAATATTTTAAAACCACATGACTTCTAAAGGGCATATATAAATGGTTCATAAGCACATAAAAAGATACACATCAGTAGTCATGAAGGAAATGCAAATTAAAACAACAATACCATTTCACACTCACTAGAATGGCTAGAATAAAAAAAATTGGCACACTCATACATTGCTGGTAGAAATATAAAATGGTGCAGCCATTTTGGAAAACACTTTGGCAGTTCTGCAAGTGTTACACATAGAGAAGACAATTCTATCTCTAGGTATATACCCAAGAGAAATGAAAATGTACATCCGCACAAAAACTTGTACATGCATATTCACAGCAACATTTTTCATAAAAGCCAAAAAACAGAAATATCTACCAACCGATAAATGGATAACCAATATGTAGTATAGCCAAGGAATGAAATTCTATTCATCAATAAAAAGCAACAAACTACTACTGATATATGCTATAACATGGATGAAACTCGAGAGCATTACGCTAAATAAAAAAAACTGGATGCAGGAGACTGTATATTGAATAATTCCACCTATGTGAAATGCCCAGTAAAGGGAAAATCTATAGAGACAGAAAGTAGATTAGTGGTTTCCTGGAGAGGAAGGGCTGATGGAAATAACGGTAAATGACATAAAGGATGGTATTCAGGTGATGAAATGTTCTAAAACCGGTACGTAGTAATAATGGTTGCATAACTTGGTAAATTTGTCAAAAATCACTGAATTCTACCTTTGAAATGAGTGAATTGCATGACATACAAATATGACTCAATAAGTTTATTTCAGAAAATACATGCCTTTGAGGGACATACTTTCACCCAGCTCATGCAAGAATATCTACAATCTGACTTATAAGACACACACAAGCGCCCACCTTCAGAATGTAAAACATTGCAGGTATCTTATTTCTTTCAGTAGGAATTGCCATGGAGATTTCAAAACAGAAAAATATCCTAGATTAAAAACACTGAAGGGTTTAGGTTCAAGCATAGGTTCAAGCAGATTACTTTTCCTTATCATATAAAATGTTAGAATCATCATTATCATACACATGATACCTACAATGGCAATAAATGTTAAGTGTCTTATTCCATTATATCACTTGCTTCTGGTGTCTTGTTCTATTTTGGTTTATTTATTTATTTAGTTTTTTTTAATTAAGTTCTTTTATTTCAATTCCAGCACAGTTGACACACATTTTGTTTTATTTTTAAGTGCATTAATGAAACAATTCTGCGGGTTAAACATTATTATTTCTGTGTTACACATAAAACTAAGCATTTTGAGAAGTGAAGTAACTAGTCCCAAATTGTTAACTTAGGTAGTAAATGGTGGGCCCAACTGAACTCTCTTATTCCTACACTGCTTCCTTACAAATAAGTACACAGACACCAACTGATACGCCAAATACTGGGAAGCTTCCTGTTAATTGACTATTTTTATTCATAATCCAATCAGGTTTCAGTGGAAGTGAGCTCTAAATTTATTAAAAGATAAATTGAAAGGAAAGTGAAACTCATGTCCTGGCTTCCAGTGTACAGGCTTTTAGATACATCACCAAGAGTGAGCACAATGAAACATGACAGATTTCTAACTAACAACCTGTACTACATGAAATATTTAGTAAATACCCATTCATGTGAATATCTTCCACATACAAGATATTTTCCTTTAAAACAGATTAATTTTTCCGACCCTGGTATGCTTACAAAGGGGTTTTGTGAAACCCTAGTGAGTCACATTCATTGTTCAAATTAGGTAAGAAGCCACGTGTTCAGGGAAGTGGGTCTGTCAGTGTTACTGAAGAGTAATCTGACTGTTTTTCCCAAAGTGTGGGATATTCCAAGTATGATTCCACACACAGAGATCACTAAGTGACATCAAATCACAGTTTGCTGATTATCTTTCACCTCTTCTGATTACGTCACATAAGAAGTACCAGTTGGAAATGAGTGTATATTGATCAAAATTTACAGAAGGCCTTAGGGTCAGTCTTTGGAAAGCAGCTGTATTCAGCTGGCATTTAATAACATGTTTTGTTGTTATTTCATTTATGCTATATTGACCTTGTAATTTATGGCATGTGGCGCTGGTTTTCAACTAACAATAATGATACGCATATCCTTTTACAAGAAAATTGATGAAACAGTGAATAAATTTAAAGAAAAATATTAGAACTAGTACAGATGTTATATGGATATTGCTAAAATCATGACGGTACTATGTGAATGACAGAAGTTTGAGATGTACTCTAAGGCGATGGTTATCAAATCCGGTCACACCATCATAATATCTAAGAATTGCATCAAAAAATAGGAATGTTAAGAGTCACCATAGTTAAACAGCCGTTCAGGTCATTGGAGGGCTGGCTCTCTCCTGGCTTAAGAGAATCATTTAGGGTGCTGAAAACAGATAACCAGTTGACCACCTACACATTCAGGGCTTGCCTTGGGCAAACTCCTGGGAGACAGTTTTTGCTTTTCCAACTCCACATGCCCTGAAGCTACCACTTGGTTTCTTCACTTTCCTCCATCAAACTCTACCTGTGGAGCCTTTATTCACACTGTGATACAAAGGCTCTATAACTGTGTAGTTTGCTACTGAACTCCCCAATGTTTGATTTTTCACATGGATCAAAGGATAAAGGTGCAGGAAAGTTCTTTTTAGGTTGTTCTAAAATTTCAGGCCCATTTCAGGAGGTAGGAAATAATATATTTTACACATTAATTGTACACCTCAGAAAATAAAATATCCTTCACAGTAGATTAAGACATGCCCTGCTGAGTCAGAAGTAACATGTTGCTTTCAATAATGCCATGAGGATGATTTTTTTTTTCATTTCATGTATGAGAAAACTGAGGCACATCACTTCAAATGAGCACTTCTTCTGACCCCACATTATGACACCCTAGAGCCTGGCTAGTATTACCCAAGTTATGAGTTGAGAACCTTGCATATAATAATTACTTGGGGATTTGTTTGAAATTCAGATTCCTACACATCCTCCACCCTTTTAAATAGCAGTGAGAGCCAATGGGGTCTGAGTATCAGAAGCTTGAGACACCTCTTTGGGTCATTCTTATGCAAATGAATGTTTGAGAATCTCTAGGGACTATAATGTTCCCCTCCTTTCAAGTTCACTTTTTATAACTCAGGTCAGTAATGCTCAAAGCTGTATTGCTACTCAGATGATAAAAATTAAAATATGTCTGGTTTTTCTGTCTTCTAAATTTTAGACTTAAAAACATTTATTTCTACAGACTTGCAGTTTGTTTAGTGATCTTAATTCAGTCACCAAAACAAATTCAAAAATAAACAAAATGGTAGAAGAGGAGTAAAAGGATTGAGGGCAAAATGAACAGAGTATGTGGGAAGGTGTCTGGGGTACCTTGGACAGTAGTTGTCTTACGGGATTCTTGAACAGAATGTGTAAAGTCATTGACTTCTACAAACTTCTGTCCTTGCTCTTGAACACTGTGTGGTAAGTGCATAGTTTTTTTGTTGCTGAACAATTCATGTTCTTTTGGTGACGCCCACATGGTCATTCTTTTTTTTTTTTTTTTTAATTTTTTTTTCAACGTTTTTTATTTATTTTTGGGACAGAGAGAGACAGAGCATGAACGGGGGAGGGGCAGAGAGAGGGGGAGACACAGAATCGGAAACAGGCTCCAGGCTCCGAGCCATCAGCCCAGAGTCTGACACGGGGCTCGAACTCACGGACCGCGAGATCGTGACCTGGCTGAAGTCGGACGCTTAACCGACTGCGCCACCCAGGCGCCCCCACACGGTCATTCTTAACCTTATCTTCCCAGCTATTCCAAAATGCATCTTCTTTAACAGCTGATGCCACCTGGAGAGCTTTGGAAAGAACATTCCGCTTCTAATCTGATTTAACACATTCTATATTTCATTTTTATCCCCTCAAAGTGAGAAGTTTAATATAAGATATTATACTTTAATTTGTTTTCATTTCTGAACAGAAATAATAGAGAAAAGAATGGTTAGGAACTATGATATCTGTTGTTTTTTACAGGTGACATAAATTGATAAATACAAATTCTTTCAGGTCAAAAAAAATGTCCTTTCTCACAAAATTCAGTTTGGTCAAGGAGTCTGTGGGAACACGCCATCTAACTGTAGAAACAAAAAGCCATGCATAGATAAAAGTCTTAAACTTGAACCTTAGAACTTGAAAAATATCATGAGATAATTAAAGAGCAGAAAGTGCCTGATTTAATAAAAGCTGGTGCATGTGCCTGCAACATCTCTAAATTCAAATAATGTATGTTCCAAATTTCTTTTTCTCAAGTAATCTTTTTTTTTTCCTCCCATAGGACAACATATGAAAAGTCTTCTAAATGAATCCATAGCTTCAAAAACACAGGCTGATTTATGAATACAGATGGTTGTTAGCATTGGACTGATGTGTGCAAAACACTGAAAACAACAGGTAGAGTGAGACAAAGCAATGCACTGATATGATGAATTATTACACAGTCCTTGAAATCAGGTTTGTGAAAGCTACTTAGTGATATGAAAAGTTGTTCATGATATAACATTAACAAGAAAAGGCAAGACATAAAAGCCATGTGATTCTAATATTTTATATATATACATATCTGTATTTAGATATATCTGTATGTTTAAGTCTCTACATATTACCTATTTACACATTATATATTTCAAGAACTCTCTGGGTTATTTAATTTTGAAATATCCATCCTACCTTCTTATATTCTTCTATATTCTAAACTGTATACAAAATGTTATAATTTAAAATATGATGTTAATAATATTTAAATTAAAATTTAATAACACTTTATACTGTTATAATTTTTAAATGCTATTAAGAAAGTTCACTTTAAAGTCAAACTTTAGGGCTTAATATTGGAGCTTCAGTAATATTAGGTCTTAATATCAAAATTAAAGATTACGTTTGTAGAATGCCTGTCAGAATTCCTTTCCATATTTTAATACATATGGAGATGAAAGCTAAATCTTGTTGACTCTTTAGTGAAGTATAAGCATTATGAGAATACACAGGGGAACATATTTACTCATTCTCACTCTTTTCATGTATTTCACAATGAAAAATTTCTGTACTTTGCTTTATATCCTACTATCTATAGAAAACATTATACACAATCTGTGTTTTTATTTTTTTTTATTTTTATTTATTTATTTTTTATTTTATTTTTTTTTCCAATGTTTATTTATTTTTGGGACAGAGAGAGACAGAGCATGAACGGGGGAGGGGCAGAGAGAGAGGGAGACACAGAATCGGAAACAGGCTCCAGGCTCTGAGCCATCAGCGCAGAGCCCGACACGGGGCTCGAACTCATGGACTGTGAGATCATGACCTGGCTGAAGTCAGACGCTTAACCGACTGCGCCACCCAGGCGCCCCTCACAATCTGTGTTCTTAAACTTACATCATTTTAAAATCATTTTAATAGTGAGCATTGGTGAAACTAACTTGAACTAGCAAATGTTCTAAGGCAGTCTGTCTTCACATTTGAAAAACTGAAACATGAGCTAGCTAGGACTTGGCCATGAGAAATTTCAAATTCAGACAATTTATTGAAAAAGCAGATAGGGTAGAATACCTACTTGGACATTTTCTGAAAATAATCTTACTCTCCTTGGGAAATTATGGATTATTTATTCCTCTACCAGTGGAGTCGATAATTACATTTTACCACAAATATGTACCTCTCTTCTTTATATTTCCGTGTTTATGGATCTGGAAGTTCTTTTTTTTTTTTTTTTTTTTTTTTTTTTAATCAGCAGAATCCAGTAATTCGCATTTGTGCCTCCCTTTGACTGCAGGACTTGAGCTTGACAATTTATTTATCAAAACAAGGATATTTAGATTGCCAAAGTGTGATATTGTGATGAAAAAGAGAAATATACACATATACATTTTTCCTGGTTATTGGCCAGAACTCCTAAAACCTTTGTAATTCCCTAATGGTACAAAGTAATAGAAACATCTTTTGTTATAATATTTGGTTTTTATCCCTAATTCCTGAAGTAGTTCTATCGAAGAAGATGAAAGAAAAGTCTTCCTTATTCATAAGTAGCCTTTTTCGGGCCACTGGGGTGGCTCAGTCCATTGAGCATCTGACTCTTGATTTCAGCTCAGATCATGATCTCACAGTTCGAGTCCTGCATGGGGCTCACTGCTGTCAGCACACAGCCAGCTTCAGATCCTCTGTCCCTCTCTTTTTCTGCTCCTCCTCCACGTATGCTCTCTCTCAAAACATTAAAAAAATAAAATAACAAGGTCCTTTCAACCACACTGGAGTTTATGTTAATGAGGTCACTTTTGGGAAGCCCCTAAAACGGGAAGGGCTGGTTGCCAGAGGAAGCAACCTTGTAATTAGGGTGTTGGAACTTTCACTCCTCAATCTCTGGGGAGGGAAGAGGGAACTGAGGGAAGAGGGAACTAGACATTCAGTTCAATCCCCAATGGCCAAAGATTTAATCAGTCATGACTATGCAATGAAACCTCCATAAAAATTTCCTAACTAAGAGGTTCGGAAAGCTTGTGGGCTAAGTGAACACATCCTTGTGCTGGGAGGGAGGCAGCATGCCTGACAAAGTCATGGAAACTCTGCACCCTTTACCATACTGCCCTATGCATCTGTTCCTAAACAGATCTATTCCATCTGGCTGTTCCTAAATTGTATCCTTTTAAAATAAACTGGTAATCCAGTAAATAAACTGTTACCCTGAGTTGTGTGAGCTCTTCTAGCAAATTATGAAGTCCAAGGAATCTCCAGTTTAGAGCTGGTTGATTAGAAGTACAGGTGCCAACCTGGCACTTGTGATTGGCATTTGAAATGGGAGTGGGGAAAGGGCAGCCTTGTGAAACTGAGCCCTTAACCTGTGGAGTCTGCAATAACTGGACAGCTAATATCAGAACTTAATTAAATTGTAGGACACCCTGTGGGTGTTCACCAAGAATTAGAGAATTTCTTGCTGTGGAAAGCCTATACATTTGGTGTCAGAGTGCTCTGTAAGTAGAGTAAAAATAAATAAATAAAAATTTAAAAAATCCCTTGTTTTCCTTTATAGAGTGGGCATTTTTTAACATGTAAAGAAAATTATTCCATTTACTTGTTAAAAATATGTCAATGGATTTCCATTTCACTTGAAAAAGAAATTAAATTCCTTCTCATAATCTATTGGACTACAAAGATCCATCTCTTCCAGCTCATCTCCAAAAATTGTACTTGTCACTCACTGTACTCTAGCCACAATATCCTTCTTTATGGTCTAAGCTAAGCTATGCTCATCTCAAGGCCTTTGTACTTGACATTCTACCTACAGTGTGCCTCTACCATATCTCAGATATGGCAAACTTCTTTTTTTTAATATGAAATTTATTGTCAAATTGGTTTCCATACAACACCCAGTACTCATCCCAACAGGTGCTCTCCTCAGTCAGATATGGCAAACTTCTTCCTGTCATTCCAGTTAAACCTAAAAGTTATATTCCCAGGAAGGAGATGTGTGTTTCCACCACTTCACTCAACATACTAGCAGCTCAACTTTAACATTCTTTGAAATTATTTACATATTGACTGCTTACTGTTCATCTCCCCACCACTAGTGATACACACCCAGAAGAGAATTGACTTTGTCTTTTTTACATAGAACAGGGTCTAAGACATACTAAATTCTCCAAAATTATTTGTTGAATGAATGAATGAGATGGACTGTCAGATTGACAAAGGTAACTGTCAATAATTTGTCTCATCCCTATAACATTCATGTCACTCCTTCCATCAAGAAGTAGAACCAATTTTTAATCTCTTTTGATCTGAACTGGCCTTATGATTTACTTTTGACCAGTAGTATTCAGTGGATGTGACATCATGCCAGTTCTGGGCCTCACCCTTCAAGGGCCCTGATAGCTTCCACTCTTATTGTCTTTTAGTCCTGGGCTACTGTGTAAAAGGTTCTAATAATTGGTTAAAGAGAGAAGCTCTGTAGGATGCCTGACTGCAAAGAGAAAGAGAAGCTCAACTCACCATCAGCCATTTCAGCCAGCCCAACCTAGACACCACACTTGGATACTGCACCTACAGGAGGTCATGGCAACTGTTACCGTGCCTCTGCCAACACTCCCCACATGAAGAATCTGAAAGGTTGCTACTGTTTTAAACCAAAAAGTTGGGACTGGCTTGCTATACTTGAAACAGTCACTGGATCCAGAAATTGCGTGCAGATGCAACAAAACTCTAATGGTATGGCGTTGGCTTTGCCCAGGCAGTGTCTGGACAGTTGCAAGGGGACTATTAGATGATTGGAACTTGAAATGAGAAAATTGCTCTTAGAAGCTAAAGAAAAATAAAAGCTTATTAAGCAGTGGTGGAAAAATTTGTAAGACACGGAATACAGAATATAGAAACTCAAAATATAGAAAATGTTCCTGATGAAGCTAATTAGAAACTGTTGAACTCTGAAGGAGGATTTGAAGAAACTATAGTGGCCCTGGGATAGTGTCTCCGGCTGGTAAAATAGTATTAAAGTAAGAAACAGCCACAGAGCAAAGATAAAATCCAGAGTGCTGCCATAATAACATGACCTGAAGGTAAAGACCCACTGATGGTGTGAATGTAAGACTCCTGGTTAGAACTTCTCTGAAAGACTTAGGGTAGCACCTCACAGATTCTCTCAGCAATACAAAAGGATTTAGAAAGAATCTTAAGATTGTTCCACAGCACTCTGACTCACAGACGCAATATTGCAGGACCTAACACAAATGCACTTATGGGTGTGACTTTGTTTCAGTGAGAAGATTATAATTGGACACTTCCAAGGTTTTTAAAGGAACTATGGCAACTTGGAATAAAAGGGACAGTATCAGTTCAAAAGGAAAAGAGGCTTTGAGACCCCAACTTTTTATGGGCAGGAAGCAGGCTAAGAAACCACTTAATTAGAAAAATGAGCCATTTCTTGTTGGGGTTGGGGTGAAGAAAAAAAATAAAAGAAGTCTCATGGAGCAGAACCAGGGGTCTAGAGGGCAGCCCAAAGAATAGAGAGGAGCCAAATGTTAGAGAACCAAACCCTAACCGAGGCCCATTTCCCACCCCCCCCCCCCCCAGAGGAGGGGCCCTGACAACATGTGTCCAGCAGGATTTCAGAACTGCTATGGATGAGAATCTGCTCACAGTCCTCACAGAGTAAACAGATACCATACCATATCTGCTATTAAAAATGAGAAAACTAGGGGCGCCTCAGTGGCTCAGTCCGTTGAGCGTCCAACTTTGGCTCAGGTCATGATCTTGCGGTTTGTGAGTTTGAGCCCCGCGTTGGGCTCTGTACTGATGGCTCGGAGCCTTGAGCCTGCTTAGGATTCTGTGTTTCCCTCTCTCTCTCTCTCTCTCTCTCTCTCTCTCTGGCCCTACCCTGCTTGTGCTCTCTCTCTTTCTGTCTCTCAAAAACAAATAAACATTTAAAAAGTATTTAAAAAATGAAAAAAAAAAACCTAGATTATATGAAACAACTGTTTTTAAGATACTGGACAATTGTACAAAAATGTGACCCTTGAGAGTATGGAATCAAATGAGGTAAGTGTTACAATTACTCCAGCCTTTTACATTGTCATTTACCAGAGCCCGGGACAGGGATGGGAACCCTAAATAGAAAACAGCAGTCTCACTGAGCTAAGAAGACAGAGAATACGGTTTGGAGGGCTTGAAGCAGCTGGCATTTGTGATGTAGACTACTAGAGAGGAGGGAGCTTTGCACAAAATGACTTCTTGAAATCTACATACAGGTCTTCTGTCTTCATCTGAATACCAACATGAGTCTGCAGAAAGTAACACGCTATAGGGCTAAACACAGAACAACTACCAGGGAAAGAACAACTATCAAGGATAACAGAGTATAAGAGAGAAATTTTTAAAAAGAGAGAAAATCAACGACACTAAAACTGGTTCTTTTTAAGGTTTAACGAAATTGATAACATCTAGATAGACTGAATAAGAGAAAAAGATGTAACAAATTGCTAATATCAGAAGTAAAAGAGAACACTTTACTAAAAAGCCGACAGACATTATTAAAAGAGGAATATTATAAACAGCTTCATGACAATAAATTTGAAAAGTTATATGGAATGGGAAAATGTCATGAAAGAGACAAATCACCAAAACTGGCACAAGAATTAGAAAAGTCATCTCTCTCTCTCTCTCTCTTTTTTTTTTTTTACATTTACTTATCTTTGAGAGACAGAGTGAGACAGTGCACGAGTGGGGGGAGGGGCAGAGAGAGAAAGAGACACAGAATCCAAAGCAGGCTTCAGGCTCTGAGCTGTCAGTAGAGTCTGATGTGGGGCTGGAACCCACAAGCTGTGAGATCATTACCTGAACTGAAGTCAGGGGCTCAACTGACTGAGCCACCCAGGTGCCCCCAACTCTTTTTTTTTTTTAATTTTTTTAATGTTTATTTATTTTTGAGAGGCAGAGTGTGAGCAGGGGTGGGGGGAGGGGAGAGGGGTGGGAGGGGCAGAGAGAGAGAGATATGAAATCTGAAGCAGGCTCCAGGCTTTGAGCTGTCAGCACAAAGCCTGACACGGGCCTCGAATTCACAAACTGTGACATCATGACCTGAGCCAAAGTTGGACACTTGATCGACTGAGCCATCCAATCACCCCAAGAAAAGCCATCTCTAAAAACTTCCCCACAAAGACACCGTCAGGACTAGATGACATCACTGGTAAATTTTACCAAATATTTATGGAGGGAATAATACAAAACACACATACTCTTTCAGAAAATAGAGGTAGGGGGGACACTTTCCAACTAATATGGGGACCAGAATTTCTCTGATAACAAAACTAGTCAAAGATACTATAAGAAATCTACAGGTCAATACCCTTGATGAATATAGGTCCTCAAATCCTTAACAAATTATTTGCAAGTCAGATACAGCAATATATAAAAAGGGTAATGCATCATAACCAAATGTGGCTTATCCTAGCACTGTAAAGTTGGTTTCACATTCAAAAATAGATTAATGTAATTCAGGACATTAACATAACAAAAGGGAAGAATCAGATAATTTCTGTAATAAATGGATTTTATAAAATATGATCCTCATTTGTTATTAAAATTGTAGCCAAAGTGGAAATAAAAGGACATTTTCTAACTTCATAAAGGTCATCAGGAAAAAACCTATAGCTACCATCACACATAGTAGTGAAAGACTGAAAACTTTCGTCTGCATACAAAAAGAGTATGTGTACCTACTATTATGGTAGATGAATTCTTAGCAAGTACAAGCAGGTGAGAAAAAGAAATACAAGGCCTACATATTGCAAAGGAAGAAATAAAACTCTCATTATGTACAGTTAATAAGATTATGTACGTAGAAAATCCTAAGCAATCTACAAAAATCCTGCTAGCACTAATAAATGAACTTGCCAAGTTGGTAGGACAAAAATCTATACATAAAAAAATCAATTGCATTTGGATAATCTAGCAGTGAGCAATTATAAAATTAAATATTAAAAACAATACTATTTACAGGAGCATCTATAAATAGCAAATACTTGAGGATAAATTTAACAAAATGGAGCAAGATCTTACATCAAAAAATACAAAATGTTGCTGAAATACAAAAAGTCCTAATGAAATGGAGAGATTGGCCATTTTTATGGATTAGAAGATTTCATAGTTTTAAGATGTCAATTTTCTCCCAGTTGATTTCTGGATTCAATAAAATTTCAGTCAAAATCCTAACATACTTTTTTTTGTAGACATTGACAAGCATATTGCTAAATTTCTTTATCTTTTTAAAATGAAGATGTAAATGACCTAGAATAGGCAAAACAAATTTGAAAAAGAACAAAATTAGGGGATTTGTTCCACTTGATTTCAAGATTTTGTTAAATTTTAATCTTTATTCTTGAGAAAGAGAGAGAGAGAGAGAGAGAGAGAGAGAGCGAGAGAGAGCGAGAGAGAGCACTGGCAGGGGAGAGGCTGAGAGAGAGGGAGACATAGAATCCCAAGCAGGCTCCGAGCTGTCATTACAGAGCCCGATGAGGGGCTCAAACTCACGAACCATGAGATCATGACCTGAGCCAAAGTCAGACGCTTAATGGACTGAGCCACCCAGGTATCCCTCAAGACTTTAAAGCTATAGTGATTTTCTCTCAAAATAGCCTCCTACAAATCCTTCCTTCTCTGTATGTGCTTACCCCTCTTTCCATCAAATGGTGTTTATTTTCCTTCTCCTCAAATGTAGGCTGGCCTGTTTTGTGACTCGCTTTGACCAAGAGACTACACCAGAAGTCACACAGTGTCATATGGACCCAGCCCTTGTGAGGCTTACAAACTGCCATTTTTATTTTCTTGGAACCCTGAGGTATCATGTCAATAGGTCTGACTAATCGGCTAGAGGTAAAGGCCATACATATAAAGAGCAGCTCTAATAATAGATGTGAGATTTACAGAGAGAGATAGAGGGAGAGAGAAAGGCCCAAGTGGACTTCAGCCATGTTAGCCATGTCAGACAAGGCTCTGCACATCTGAGTAGAACCATCTTGTATCCTTCAGACCTAACTGAACTCCATGAATCAACATCATGTGCAGGAAAAATGAGCACATCCTGGCCAACTCCTGCCCAAAGTACAGAACCATGAGCAATAACCAGCTGTTATTACTTAAGTCACAAAGTTTGGGGGTGGTTTGTTATACAAGTGTAGAAACCAGAAACACTGAATGACTGAGCAAATGAATGACACTCTCCTTTTCCTCCTAGGATGCTAGCAACATTACCGTATTGTGCTAACATTGAAATACTCTATGCAATTCTCTTCTATAGCTTTTCTAGTTGACAGGTAGCTTCCATAATTACTCTTTAGAAGTTAAAAGTTAAGGACATTTTTATGCAGCATGATATCAACAGGTAATTAAAAGACCGTTCAGGTTAAATTTCTGATTGTAAAACGGTGCTTACTGGAATCACAATATTTAAAAAAAAGTCATTATCCCACAAAATCAATGTTCATCTTTTGTCACATTTTCATCAGTCTGTTTATGCATTAGTGCATTTTACACAAAAAATGCTTTTTATAAGTGAGATAATATTTTACATAAAGATTGCACAATATTTCACTCTCAGCTCAGCTATTAAGAACCTGATTTGGAGATAATTAAGAACCTGATTTGGAGATAATTGCTCACAGAGCATACCTTTTCTTACAGGTATCCTAAAATTTATAAAATATCCTTCCATTCTTTCTTATTAGTGAGAATCTTGTTATAAGAACCAAAAGCATAAATGCCTATGGCAAAATAATGTTTAGTAAATATACTTTTCTATAATGTCATCTGTGGTTTTTGGCCATATATAAGAAAAAGCCATTGAAATTTATCAATGTCACATGAAGTTTATGGTAAAAGGTTTTATTTATCCCATTATATGATATTTTATTATGAGGATCCCACTGACAAATTTCTTTTAATTTTGAAGCTAAAAAATTACATTTCTTCTAGATAAACCATTATGTATATCCTGTGAATAGACTTGAATTTGCAACTATTATTTAGTGTTGTTTTTCAAAGTATAGAATAAGACATTGGGCACCCCTGCCAAAAGTATATCTGTATTCTTGAAATTTGTTCTCTGATTTTGGTTTTGAATTCATTTATTTGCCTCCACATTTAATTTTTATCTCTCAGAGATAATTTATGAATGTCTATAAACTGTAATACTTCTGTAAACAGGTAGGATTTTAATCAATTAATTGATCCTGTCTTATTTTTCCATTTATCATTTCCACTTATTATTTTATAATTAGCATTTTTCTAAAACTTTCATAATTGTATAACATTTTGTTATATTAATGCAGTATTATTTAATTGACCATACTCTACTTCTGGAGATAATAGATTGGTGTTCATTTTTTACTATTATAAAAATTGTAATAAGCAACTTTATACTTGTTTTTTTCCACAGATCTGATTTTTTTTTCTAAGACTAGAATATCTTGCTAAAACGGTCTTGAAATATATCATCAAATTTCTTTAGAAAGACTACAACAATTTGCTCTCTCGCCATCAGAGTGCCTACCTTAACATACCTTGCCAGTACTGAGTATTATCATTGTTCAAGATTTTGTTATTGTGATTAGTGGGAGGACATTAAATGATTTAATGTGCATTTCTTAGATTATTAGCAAAAGCCCATATTTCCAATAATGCTCCCTTTGTCTCATATCATGTATTCAAGTGTCTTCTTGTCTACCTGTTCTGTAGATCTGGCTCTATCCATGTGCTAATTCTATGATTTCAAAGAAATAATAGTATGCAATTGTCAGTTTTCAAATAATATGACTGTTCTTATCCACAAAGTCTAATACTGAGAACCTCCCCTGAGGAAATTATCAAAATATAGAAAATACTAATGTGAATGTATACCCCCTACAACACTATTTATAATATAAATATAAGTGATATAAGTGATAAAAGTGATCATATAAATATCCAAATTGTTGAAATAATTATGAATAATATACATGTAGAATGAAATATTAGATGTGAAAAATTATGCTTATAGAGGTTGCCAATCATCAAACATTAAGTTAAACTATACTAGAATGTTGGGGATATTTCAAATATTAATATGAAAATATCAGCTATACTATACTACATTAATAATATTAGGAGAAAAAATATTATTTTCTACTAAATTAAAAAAAGTGAAGAGAAGGAGGTAATTTATAAAATATTATCATAAGTGTTTAATTCTTAGTGGAGTTATGGATGCTTTATATTTTCTTTTCTGGAACTTTCATTATTTCCTGAATTCCATCACGCTATATGTTTCTTGTTTCCTTATAAATCTATTCTAGATTAAGGTGGAGCTATATATTTAAAAATATGATGCTTTCATTATTATTAAAAACAGTTATTGTAACTACATTGCTAATATCCCGATCTCTGCTTATTAATACTTTCAATATCTCTTAGCTGAGAGAATTAGGAAGACACTGAACAAGAAAGACTCCTATTTTAAAAATTCACTTTTCTGATGCAAAAGCTTCATAGAGTGTTAATTTAGTTCCAAAGGAAAAGAATACATAATGTTTTAAGGGGGACAAAAAGTATGGAAGAGAAAGACATCTAAAGTGTCAAATTTTTGACTCTGTAAATTAATAAAAACAATCGACCCTTGTGTGGCTATAAAATCCATATTCTAAACTATTACAACATCCATTAAGGTTATATCCTCTCAGCTCATTGCATCTCTTCTGTTCGGTTTGGATTTCTCAGTGAAGGATGATTAGGAAAATCTTGAAAGCTACCTGTCAAATGATGGCTTCTCTCCACAGTCAAAGGCATCCTGGAGCTCCTTAACGAGGTTAGCCTGGCCTGGCAGTCGGAACAGACCCTCTTCCTTCAGCCCCCTTTGTCGGATAAAGTCCACACACTGCTCCACCAACATTGGAGCCAGACGGTTCCCATATCTCTTCTCATAACGGACAGTGTCTTCAAGTTTCTGTCCAAAAATGCCTGGAGGAATAAAGGATTACAATGAATGTGAAGAATCATTTCATTTTGTTACCTGAAAACAAAAAAAAAAAACAAAACACAGAACAAAACAAAACAAAAACCCAAAAAACAAAAAACCCTCAATGTTAAGGAAAAACAAAGATTGAAATGCTGGCAAGCATGTAACAATTGGTACTTCACATTTTTACAGAATCAAATCCATTATATACAATTCTTCAAATGGAAAGGATTTGTTGTATGCTGTTCTTTCCCCCTATATTCCATATTTAACCCCCAAACCAAATAGAAATATAAAGTTGGAGATATCCACTTGGATGTAAGAAACACTGCAATAAATATAACTTTAGTTTTGGGTTTTCTTTTCTTTTTCTTCTATTTTGGAAAAGGAATTGTATTGAAAAGCAGAAATATTCTGCAGAGAATAGTCAAATTCTACTGTTGTTACAGTTGTAACTTTACATCCAATTTTCATTTAATTTAAATATTATTCATTTATTTGTTCACCTTTTGTTTTCAATCAAGTGATGATGCCATGATTATAATCAAGATGATAAAACCAGGAAAAAACGCCCAGAATTTTCATCCACATAAAATATTTCAGGCATTGTTTGCCTTTTGAAACCTTAAACTGTTAATTTATTTGAAAGGGAAAAATCTAAACTATGAAGCAGTGCATACCACAAGTGAGGAGGTGGGATCATGGTGGTTTACCCTAACAGATAGGAAGGAATATTTCATCACACATTGTCTAGAACTGCCAACACATGGTGGTAATAAAAAGCAGGCCAATTTTGATCAATTTTATTACTGATTTTAAAATAACCACAAGGGATGAATTCCTTGCTGCATGCATTTGGAGCTGAACATCCATGATTTACCCTTGCTACCCCACTGATTAAGAAACAATTCCCTAGCTATTTGTAGTTGGTGTGATCACTTCAGGATTAAGTCATGGAGTTGGAGCGCTGTTCGTGCAGGCCCTCAGGGCCCACAGTCCCAATGGAGTCACTGTTGTGTGTTCCAAGGCATCTGGAAGTGGTGTTCCTACTGATGATGAACAGGTGACTGGGCTGGAAATGGGAGGCCATGATGGTTGCATGGAGGGGACTGGACCCATAAAATATACTAGCCCCAAAGACCGTGTTGGGCACCAAGGAAGACCCTAATATTGTTCCTTCTGTCACCAATAATCAAATAGTGGGCTGTATGTGCGAAGAGGACAACAGTGCTATCATCTGGGTCAAGTTGCACAAAGGTGAGACCCAGTGATGCCCTAGCTGTGGACTCCATTATAAGCTGGTGTTCTACCAGTTAGCCCACTGAGCCTTTCTTTACACTAATTTACTCAAAATGTGCTGTAAACTTTTCTTCTTTCCAAAAAAGAATGACATTGTATTGGTTCTTCTCAAAAGAGAAAGGGAGAGAAAGAGAAAGAGAAAGAGAAAGAGAAAGAGAAAGAGAAAGAGAGAAAGAGAGAGAGAAAGAGAAAGAGAAAGAGAAAGAGAAAGAAAGAGAAAGAGAAAAAGAGAAAGAGAAAGAGAAAGAAAAACAATGCCTCTAAAATATATTAGTAGAAGGTGGTAGCTTGGCAAAAATGATCAACCTATGAAAAAAAATGTAGGAAAAGCCAAAGCAAATGTCACTCCAATGTTCCCAGATGGCATGAATATCACTAAATAGTTTTAATGGTCTACTGATTTCATAAAAGGGAAAGAAAAATTAGTGTTGCATGTTGAAATTATGTGAGACTCCAGAACACTTGGAGAATTATTTTGAAAACATTAGGCTAAGAATTTGGCAATAAGAACACATGTTTTACCTCCCTATCTGTAAAATAATTTATGTATGGATTCAGCAGTGCAAAACCATCACATGCCAAGCAATAAACACTGCTACCAAAGAGAATATTTTCAGCCCTGCTAGAAACAATAACACAACAAACCAAACTATTCAACACCTGATATCAGATCTAGCATTAATGGAATTAATTTCCTTTTAGGAAAAAAGGTTGACTGAACTAATATTAAAATTCAAATACATTGAAAGCAAAATTAGAAAATGGCATCTTCTAAGGGCAGGCAAATTAATGTAGGTAACGGTTCTATCCAGTCGACTGCGGACTTTCGAACAAGCAGCTTCTCAGTGGTGTGTCAAACATTGTTTGTTAACTCAACAGACATTCATACCCCCATTTTCTCTTGTCATTTCCATTTTAGGGGATGGAAAATTAAATACCTCTCCCACTTTTTAAGAAGCCTTCTAGAGTCTCTCGGAAGGCTTTGTTGTTGTTTTTGTTGTTGCTGCTGTTGTTTGATGAAAGAGAAAGACAGCTGGAATTGCCAATCACTCCTTTTTCCTATCATGAACTTGGACATGCTCTTTACTAATCTAAGAGTCATCTTTGGTCATTAGATAATCATTCATGAGGGAAAGGTTGAAAGATTCAGAGACAAGAGGGATGAAATCATTGAACCACTGACCCAATAACAGAAGCATCTTCTTCATGATTTTTTTAATGTGAGAAAAATGCATGTTTAATCACTGTTAGCTGAGTTTTCTGTTACTTACATCATTGTGAATTCTAGCTCATGAAGTGATAATAATGATTTTGAAGGTATTTTAGCATTTTAATAACAAAGTTTGAAGACTGGCTATGAGATTGGTTATGAACGGAGAATACTGACTCTTTTTCTGTGGAGTTCTTTGATGCTTATTTGGCTGGGAAGTTTGGATTTTATTCTGCCAAAATTCAGAAAATAGCCTTTTAAAGGCACTAAAAGTTCAGTTTTAAAAATAACAATGTTGACATCTGGGAATACATCTTATGCATCTGTAGTTTTTCACTCATTGTTTTAAATTGATAAATATATTATCTAAAGTTTCTCTCTAAATCCAGCAGAAAATCTACTAAAGATGTTACAATTCAACATCTATGTGTGCTACAAATGAGAACAAACTTCCAATATTTTGTTTCATACAGTAATAAAAAACAGTCAACACTCTCTTCTTAAAATTTTCAGGGTTTATTTTTTCCCTAACAACTTAGGAACGAGATAAAGCAGTAAGCTTTGCTTTATAGCTATTCTCTCTCTTTCTCTTTCTTTCTTCTTTCTTTCTTCTTTCTTTCTTTCTTTCTTTCTTTCTTTCTTTCTTTCTTTCTTTCTTTCTTTCTTCTTTCTTTCTCTCTCTATTTCTTTGTTTCCTTCCTTCCTTCCTTCCTTCCTTCCTTCCTTCCTTCCTTCCTTCCTTTCCTTCTGTTCTTTTTCTCTTTCTCCCTCCCTTTCCCTCTCTCTTTCTCTCTCTCTCTTTTTTTTTATACATACAGACTTGCATTTGTGGTAAGCATATACTTAAGAAGTATAGCAAGAAACTTAATGCCAAAAGCCCTAACATCTTTCCATTTATTTAGTACTTATTACATACTAAGTCTTTGACATATATTCTCTTATTTTAATAATAAATATGTAAGGTAACTATTTTAGACATGAGGAAATTGGGGATTAAACAAATAGCCCAAGGTTAGTTACACAACACCAAGTGTCAGAATGAAAGTCCATATTCAGATTTATTCAGCCTTAAACCTTCACTCATTCCCGAATACTAGTCTTCTTCCTCTTTATTTAATCACAATTATCATATGTCTTCATTTTCTAGTAATTTAAAATATTAGTAAATTCTAAAAATGAATAAAATAGAGTACCTTTTCTGTGCCATAGAGAGTTCTAACAGCTAAGATGTACTTATGTATTCCAGGCATGGGTACAAGTGGTTTACCAGTATTTCTCTCATTTAAAAAGCTCACAGCACTCTGAGGTGGGCACCACTATTTTACCAAGGAAAGGACTGAAGCACAGAAAGGTTAAGTAATTTGCTGAATGTTACATAGCTAGTAAAAAATTATAGAACCAAGATTTCTTCAAGGCTGTTGGATTTCAGAGCCATTCTGTATCTATTACACAATACTGCACTGTGTGTATAATAGCTGAAAAATGAGTTATTGAGGAAAAATCTTGCTATTTACCAGCTTTCTGACCTAAATTTCTGTCATCACACGAGGAGGAGTGATTTCTGCTGAGAAAAATGCAAATTTTGAAGAAGGTCAGGAAAAAAAAATGGAGGAGAAAACTCTGAACATCTTGTGTGTTCTGTCCAAGGAAATTATTTCCTCTATGTAGAGATCTAAGACTATTTAGCAATATAATATGCAAAAGAGTTAAAGCATATAAATGATAGATACATATACTCAGAGATTTCTGTGGAAAAACAATCGTTTTCTGCTGTAAATCTGGTGTTGCAAAGAATTAGGAAATGGTTATAATAGACATATGCTTCCCATTTTGTGGCATTGAAAATAGAATGTCCCAAACATCTGTCTTACAGTGGTAGATGTAAATCAATGTTGTCTATGAGCATGTTGTTTGTGTGGAAAGTTAGAGAACATTTTTTAAGCTGTTTTGTTTAAGACTTTTATTGAAGAAACAGCAAAACTTCAAATTTTAAGATTAACAAGACAGCACAAAGGTCACAAGACTATCTCCAACTAGCAGCACGGGGAAAAGGACACATTGACTAGTAGATGATTAACAGAAATATACCTTGTTTTTTGAGTCATGCAAACAGTTCTAGCTATGTTCATTTAAATTCCTAAGAAGGTTTTGCAGTCCCTGACAAAACCATCCCTGGAATTTCTGGGTGACAAAGGTACATCATGTGTACTTCTCTTGGAAATACATTGATGGTGTCATGAAGCATCACCAAGGAGGTGACTTTTCACTGGACTGAGAAAGTAAATTACACAGGTGATTTTATTACACCTGTGAGAAGCTGTTCCAACTGGAGAGAGAAAGAGAGAGAGGAGAGAGAGAGAAAGAGAGACAGAGAGAGAGAGAGAGAGAGAGAGATCTAAATCTCCTTCAGGATGTGTGAGGTTCCTCCTTTATGTGTGATATATATACTCTTTATCTAGAGGCAGTTTGTGAAGTTACTGAGTGTGATAAGGTACATATATTCAAATTCCACTCATCTTAAAAATGAATAGGCAAACACAAGGTCAAACCTTCTTGGACCTTCTGTACCTTGCAATAATTTATTATTTTTGCTCCTTGATTCCCAGTTAAGTTGTAACTCTGGCTCCATTTCGTCACTTTCTATCTTTTTGCCAACCTATTGCAATTTGGACTCTGACATTGTCATTCTACTAAAAGAGCTTTTTATATAGTCACCAACAACTTTCTAGTTGCCAAAGCACTGAAAGCCAAATTTATTTTTTATATTACTTTATGCCTCACTTCCTTTAAAATGGTCAATGCCACTCTTCTCTTATTCTTCTCATGTGTTACATAACTCTTGCCTTCCAGAATACTCTTACCAATCTCCTTCTTGACTATGCTACTTGCTACACACTTATCATAAATCTATTTGTCCTCTGGGTTCTGTCCTCAGCCCTATTTTTCTCTATTTGACACAACTTCTTTGCTTGACATTTAATCTCACTGTCTATCAATTATTCCCAGATTTGTATCTCAATTTGGGCTGCTCTTGTGACCCTTAGCATTGGATTTCTAAGTGCCCATGAGATACCTCAACATGGGTATCTCAAAACATCCCCAAACTCAGAATTTCTTAAACAAAGTCACCTTTTCTTGAAAATCTGCTCTATTTCCTATAATCCTGGTTTTGGTGTTCAGTTCCAGTTATCCCCCCAAACATTTGAAGTTCCATCTGAGAGTCAACCTAGATTCCTCCTTCCTTCCTGATCCCAATTGAATCACCACATGGGTCCCTTCCAAACTCACTGCCACTACTTTAGGCCAGATCTTTAATATTTCTTACTTGAGTTCGAAGAGCAGTGTACTCATTTCAGGCAAGTGCTGCCATGATGATCTTCCTAACATTTAAATTGGATCATGACATTTCTTTGCTTTATGTCTTCCCTTGGTGCCCATTGGCCAACCAAACCCTTTTTCATGAAATACCAAGTCTCCACAATCTGAACTCTGCTTCTTTACCCACCCTTCAATCAACAAATGTTTAGGTAGCACCCACTGTGTGACAGACACTGGCCATATCCACCTTCATTTCTACTGCTTGCTCACAAACAACATGCTGGACTATTAGCTGTTTCCTAAATGCAATATAACTTATCATATCTTCAGACATCCTTATGGAAGGTAGATTTTGCCATCATGAGTCAGCCTAGGGAAACTTACTCTGTAAACCTTTCTTTTTTCCCTTCCTTCTCCACTCTGACTACAAAAAGACTCAATATTCTACCAAACATTCACTGGTTATTATACATTCGGACCTCCTTGGATTACAAGTTTTCTATCCATGTAAGATTTTTTGATTACTTACAAGGTATTGGCAACAGACTGAGGTAAACTTTGGCTGTCTTTGTTTCTCAGTTCTGGACTAAATTGAATGACTTTTATTTTGATTTGTTTATATATCATGGTTGAATGTTCACTTTTAAATGAAAATTGTTATACACCTGGTGATACCAAGACTTATTCTGCAGCAGGATTGCAGTAAGCAGAAGGATAAGTAAAAGCAAATTCTCTATATGGCTTAATTATCTCTAGGAAGAAAAGGGTGGAAATCGGAAAAAAATCACTGACAGCAGGGAATTTGAGTAATAACTGAAAAGTTGTTTAACTTCTGGCTTTTCATCAGCACTTTTTTGTTTTGTTTTGTTTTCAGGATTTTATAGATATCAGTGCCACAGCCTGAGAATTACTGATGAATGTCATTTTACATTGGAATTATTCACTCATTTCCATCACTGAGCAAGTGTTTTGTTTTAATGCACACATTAATTTCACAGACATTTATGGAGCCTTCAATCCTTACCCACTTTGGTATTAAGTTCCAGGGACATAAACAAGAGAGTTTGTCTGTGTGTCTTAGTGCAGTCAGGCTGCTGTTACAGAACAGTCAGTAGCTTATACACTGTCTGAGTAGTTTTTACACAACCGAAATTTATTTCTCACAGTTCTGGAGGCTGGAAGTCTGAGACCAGACCAATACAGTTGGGTTCTGGGGACAGCCCTCTTCTGGGCTGCAAACTATCCATTTCTGGTTGCATTCTCAAGTGACATCATAGGAAGGAGCGAAAGAGCTCTCTGGAGCCCTTTTACCAAGCAAGGCACTGATCCTATTCATAAGAGTTCCACTCTCATGACCAAATCACTTCCTAATACCATCACCTTAGGCATTTGGTTTTCAACACAGGAATTTAGAGGGGACACACAACTCTGCCTACTCAACTCCAGAATCACTTGGTACATGCTCCATAAAATTTTGATATTATGAATTAATGAGGTAAGTCATTTATACACAATCAAAATAAAAGACATCCAATTTAGTCCAGAACTAAGAAACAAAGAGCCAAAGTTTACTTCAGTCTGTCGTCAACACTTTCTAAGTAACCAAAAAATCTTATATGGATAGTAAACTTGTAATCCAAGGAGGTCTGAGTCTATAATAACCAGCGAATGTTTGGTACAATTTTTTAAAAATTTTGTTAACATTTATTCATTTTTGAGAGACAGAGACAGAGCGTTAGCAGGGGAGGGACAGAGAGATAGGGAGACACAGAATCCAAAGCAGGTTCCAGGCTCTGAGCTGTCAGCATAGAGCCTGATGTGGGGCTCGAACTCACAAATCCTCAGATCATGACCTAAGCTGAAGTCGAATGATTAACCAACTGAGCCACCCAGGTGTCCCATAGAATCATGACTCTTTTTGTAGTCAGAGTGGAGAAGGAAGGGGAAAAAGAAAGACTTAGAAAACCTAAGTGTAATAATGTCAGCATAGTGGCCCAGTGGCCTAGATCTCACACCAGTAGACCAAGACATGCAATTTACATGTATTTTCTTATTTGACCACTCACACGTATTCTGCAAGGAGACTTCCCTTCTACAAACTGATTCAGAGATGCTAGGTGACCTGAGGACACACATCTAAAAAGTGGCAGGTCTAGGGATACAAACACAGGTCTGTACCATTCTAAAAGTCTTCCTTTTACACTATGTTACATTAATTCAATGTAGTCATTTTTTTTCCCCATAGGCATACTGACCACTCTCTTAGGATAATATGGAGAAAATGTCTCAATCTGATTTCTATCTAAATTATTAAATCTGATTTTATATAGTACAGATGAATCACTGCCATTCCAGATAAGACCATGGTCAGTCTTTTGTTCATGAACTCCTCAGCCTTTATGTATAATTTGTTGTAGTGCTTATCACAGAGTAATTATTTATGTTCCTTTATCTCCAAGGAGTATGTGAACTCATAGATTCAAGGCAAGCTTTTTGCCTACTCAACTCCAGAATAACTTGGTACATGCTCCATAAAATTTTGATATTATGAATTAATGAGCTAACTCATTCATAGCACCATTTAAAATTATACAGATTTAGATAGCAGCATTCTCTTGGACAAATCAATTTCCATAAATGAGATTACAATATATACAACATACAATAAACTTCAAAGAAAATGTTGGTTTTATTCATAACCATGACAAAGACAGCCTATTTTAATTCATTATTGCTCATGGACCTGTAGGAAAAGATACATAATAATACTGTACTTCACCAATTTGCAAGAAACCTTGAATCCTTAATTGAATAGGCCTATTGCCATTCTTTACTCTGGGAAGAAGTAAACAAATCTATGTCTATGTCTACGTCTATGTGTAGCTCTATCTCCATCTATCTCTATCTCTATCATCTATTTATCATCTATCTTTTACCACTAATGTGTATAAAGCACTTTAAAAAAATATTCACTTATTTATTATTTTGAGAGAACGAGAGCACAAGCAGGGGAGGGGCAGAGAGAGAGAATCTCAAGCAGGGTCCATGATATCAGCACAGAGCCTGATGCAGGCTCAAACCCACGAACTGTGAGATCATGACCTGAGCTGAAATCAAGAGTTGGATGCTTAACTGACTGAGCCACCCAGG
Organism: Felis catus; assembly: GCF_018350175.1. Lineage (NCBI taxonomy): Eukaryota > Metazoa > Chordata > Mammalia > Carnivora > Felidae > Felis > Felis catus. Next base: position 134,536,141 of record NC_058371.1, read on the forward strand.
CACCCCTAAATGTGTATAAAGCACTTCAAGATGGCTAGGAAGATAAGGCAGTCAGGTGGCAGCATTTAAGAAATATACGGGCTACACAGAAGGCTTGGGTCAATAAAGAAGGCTTGATGAAGAAATAAGACCCAGCAATGTCTAGAAGGAAGTACAAAGTTTGAACAGACAGCAGAGAGAGAGAGTGTCATAGTATAATGAAAAAAAAGCAAAGGCCTGGCACAGGATATATGTTTAGGAAGAAAGAGTGGGACAGTCTGGGGAATTGGGAGTTTATTCTCCAGGGAATAGATGGATGTGGTTATAAGGCCTTGATAATTACACGAAACAGGAGTTCCTCCTGGGAGCAATAGGGACTCATCAAAATGTTTGAGGGGTGCCTGGGTGCCTTAGTTGGTTAAGTGTCTGACTCTTGGTCTCGGCTCAGGTCATGATCTCATGGTTCATGAGTTCAAGCCCTGCATCAGGCTGTGCACTATCAGTGCAGAGCCTGCCTGGAATTTTCTCTCTGTCTTCTCCTGCTCTATTTCAGGAATACCAACTGGTCAATGCTTTACAAATAGCCTGTGTGTTGTAGGAATTTGTGAAGAACATTAGGTTGGAAACAAGTGAGGATGGATGCTGTCTTGAAGAGCCACTTCTTAGGTTGAAGTAAGTAGTGTGCATGAAGCAATAAAGGCACAGAGAACTCAGATGATGGAAACATAAAAGGAGCTGGAAGTCTATGAAGAAGGAAGAAGCAACAGTTTCATGACCAGTGACTGGTTACGGTGTAGGGGAAAGCTCTAGATAATTAATGATAACTTATCTCTAAGACAGAGCAACTCAGGAAGTCAAACACACAAACAAAAACAAGATATAGTTAGAGTTTCTTTCAGTGTGTCCCATGAGCATAACATCCTTAAACTAGCTAGCTGCCCTATTGTGACTAGAAATTAACACTGACATTCAGGAACCAAAGTAGTCGGTAATCAAAAGGTTGCTTACGCTGCTTTGCATATCACACATTAGTCTTACAGAGGTAAAAAAAAAATTACATACATAGTTTCAAAATCGACAGGATAAAAATACATTGTAACCATTATCTCTCCAGAACATAAATCCAAAGCACTGCTATCCCCCCAGCATCCTGCCTAATAGATGTTTATCAGTTCCTACATTTTTAAAACCACTGGGAAAGCATTTTCAGTGATCTTTATTAGTACCCAGACAAAGAAATGGAGAGATGAAAAGGACAGTAAGGGACCAAAGGGGTCTGGAAGAGAAAGCAACCTTGAGAATTTAGTTACAGCCTGCCCAGCATGCAGGCTCCATTATCACCAGGCCTCTGGAAACTTTAACTCAACTCCACACTTCATTCAAGGGCATTTCTAAAGCTGCGAGTCTTCTCTGCTGTTGGCTTACCCCTGACAACGGTAAAAAAAAATATGCTTTAAATGTGGATCAGGAAAAGCAGACACATCAGCATTCTTTGCTTCTGGGTGCTTTTCCATGAATCATGCACTCCCCCTTTTACTTTCATTGAAATAACTTAAGCTGATGCTCTCCAACAGGCTTGGTTGAGGAACGCAGAAACAGGTCCACTTCTCCAACTACTTGAGTGCCCAGGGGATTAAACAAAGCACAAAAGAACACTCTCTTCTTAAGGTAGCATGGTTTAGGGACCCAGGATTGAAAGAAAAGTTCATTCTTTTCCATGCAGGACCTTAAACAAAGATGTAAACCCCTCCCTCCCCTCCTTTCCCCAACCCCCCCCCCCCCCCCCCCCCCCCAGTGAGTCACGCCACTGCAGGCTGGAGTGATTAGTGCTGCACACACAGAAGCAGCTTCTCTCCCAGAGCCTCTCTGCATAATTGTCGTCCTGCAGCCAGGGAACAAGAGGCTGGTGTGCCGCTGGCTCTGGCTAAAAGGGAAGGAAACTTAAAACGGCTTGATGCTTCCTGTTCCTCCCCTCCTTTATGGTTCTGACAGAAACCAGAATACAGTTTTGTAAATTAGAAATCTGTTAATCCTTGACTCACATGCTAAACATTCCTCAGGTTACTAAGACTTTGCATAGAAAAGGACAACAGTTTAAAATTAACCCACAGGAGATGACAGATAGATAGAACCCACTCCTGTGGGTGCCATTTGCCAGCCCATGGGGATTCTCTTTGCAGGCAATGCCTTCCCTTGTTGGGAAGAGGGCATGATCAGCAGTCTTAGTCAGGATCCCTGAAGATAGGCTATACTCCACTATTGGAGAGGAGGTGGAGAAAGGTCAAAAACATCTTGCCATGTGCTTCAAAGATATATTAATTGCCCCCAGAACATCTCATGTTACAAATGAGCAGCAATAGGCTGGAAAAGTAGACTTTCTCTGTGAGTTTGGAGAAACTCAATTTAGTTGCTGAGAGCAGGAAGAGCTAGAAACCGAGAACATGTCCTTAAGCAATTACTCCCTAGCTTTTCTCAGTTTCTATTGTTATCAAGTTCTCTGTCTATTGTTATCAAGTTCTATTGTTATCAAGTTCTCTGTCTTAACAGTAACCTTGAAATCTCTATAGATCTATAAAATATGAGACAAGTATCTCTCCCTTAATTACCTTTGTGGATGAGAGAGGAATATAAATGAATACCTGAATTCCTTGCTAATAATGTATGATAATGATCATAGGCAGATCTCAAGTGCTCAAAGGGAAGGACTCAGAAAGAACAAGGTTTAATCATAAAAGTTCCTGCTATATTTTGCTTTATACAAGGGTTTTTTTCTTACTTTGTTTTCTTCTCTCTTTTGTTGGTTGGTAAGTAGAAAGGGTTAATAGGTAGCAGATCAAAGAAAAAAGGGAGAAAGAACTTTAGATGTTACTCATGTCTGCTCCTGATTAAATTATTAGCTTACTATATATGACATTAAATTATAATTACCTATTTCAGTTTAAATAATCACCTCATTTAATTATTCCACTTTTAAAGCAAAAAGTCATTTAAAACTATTTTGATGCAGAAATATTTTCTAAAAGCATTTTATTTTACGTATGAGTACTCTTTAACTCCCTCTGCACAAATCAATTCTGAAATTCTTAGCCTCTTTTATTGATCAGAAATTGTTAAATATTTTCCCACTTCTTGTACCTGATAGCTCCTATCTTTGGCCTCTCCCAATGCTGCCTTTTGATATATTTGGAAAGTCAAGGTGACTCCTATTTCTAATCAGTGTTAGTCAATATGGTTGAAAGGCTCCTGAAAAGGGGTCACTACAGATCATCTGATTATCAAAATTTTCTCAGCAGGGGAGGTGAGGCAAGCACAGGCAGCCAGAACCAAAGCAATGTGATGGGAGTAGAGAACAAGGGCCTGAGAGGGACCGATTTCAAGAAGTAACAACATGGCTGCTTGGTTTGGGGCTGAGAACAGCCCATGGTAGCCTTGGCCCCTCCTCTCAGAATGACCAGGCAGGCTTGCTTGGTTTTCCATCAGTCAAGGTGATCCCTATAGGACTATCATTCTTTAAGCCCCACCTATCTGGCCCATTCACCGTCATAAACAGATCAATACGAACCTTGAAAAACAAATATAGACAAGCAGAGACACAGATAAATCACTCCTGTACAGTTCTAAGCTCTTGGTTTTCAAAGTCCCATTTTATCTGAACATAAACTGACCTTAAAGCACCAGAGAGTATTTGCATATTTTTTAAATGGACATTAACAGATCATCTACCTACCTTTCCGAAAACTAAAACACCGTTTGATTCTTCTGTATGTAGTTTTAGGAATGAACGGAGTTGACGCTAAGGCACCTGAGGGGCGTCCCCCAGTATTTCGGTCTTCAGGCATCATACAGGCCCGAAGTTCTGAATCAGTTCCAGGCTTCCTTTAAAACCTGCCTCTGTGTGATACCCCACGGCCACTCCTTCTCATGTTTATTTGTTAGGGCTGAAGTGCTGATTCCTAGAACTTGAAGGCTTTGATCGTCCAGGTCCCAGATCAGGGATAAGTTACCACCTCTCATTTACTTCTCTTTTGGCAAAAACTTCCTTTTCTCTTGCCTAATCCAAGGAGCTTTAAGATTTGGGTGTTTTGCTTTAAGTTTCTGCAGACATTCCAAAATGTCACAGCAAAAAGAACGGCAGCCAGCCGCACCTTCCATTCAAACAGCAGGAATTGTTTTGTTTTGTTTTGTTGTTTTTGTTTTTTGTTTTTTGTTTTATTTTTTTTTATTAAGAACTGTCTTCTCAGCTGGAACTGAGGGGACTGAGATTCCTCTGGAAAGGTCAGCAAATAGTCGTGTGCAAGGGGAATAAAAGGAACAATGACAAAAAGGCCCCTGAGGAATACTTCAGGACGGTCCTTGCTGGCTCCTTTCATCTGAGCGAAAGGGGAAGCAAATAATGGCACCTTCTCCAGAAAGCATTTCAGTGCATGATAGGTTCTTTTCAAAGGACTCCCCTGTTCCTTTTACAGCACCCCTCATCCTTTGATGCTCTCTGCAGGCTTCTCCCTTTTCCCGTCTGTCTTCAAACTCCCAGGGCTCCCGAGGGAATCGCCACGTCAGGACAGTTGAGTGCCCATTCCAAGCAGCCTCCTCGGATCCGTGGTGGAGGCAGCTCTGCAGGGAGCCTCTCCTCCCCCTCCTCCTGCTCCGTCTCCCCTTTTCTGAATGAGGGCTGGGCGGGAGCTGGCACAGCCTCGGCTGCCTCCGTCACCGTGGCTGCGACCGCCTTCAGTGCCCGCTGGTCACATGCAGCAGGTGCAGTCACAACAGTATGAGGGGAGGAGGGAGAATGCCACACAGCCTGTGAACCCCTTTCTTCTTCATCTGACTTGGTATTGACTTCTCTGCCCTTGTCTGTGCAGCTCCTTGAGAGCTGGCTGCCTCAGCCCCTCCAGAAATCAAACAGCACCAAACCAACCCCAAGGGGGTGAACTTGCACCCCCTCCTTCCTGCATTTATTCTCTTCCTATACAAGACTTTTTCAGAGATTTTCCGACTGAATCTATTTGTGAGTGCTGATTTAAATGTGCATATCACTAAAACATATGTGTCTGTACTGGTACGTACGTGTGTGTCTGAAATAGAAAAATATTCTCAATCTGGTAACAGAGAACTTGCAGGTACAATTATCATAAAACAAGTCAACTCAACTCATGTGTGTGTGTTTATACATATTTATACATACATATATTTCTCTGGTTACAGTTTGAAAACCAATCCTGTTTTCAACTTTCTCCTCTGCTCTTGGCGTGCACCCTCTCCACCCCAGACCACATGTCTACCCAGACTCTCAATCCCATCCGCTGAACAATTTACTCACTGAGTTAATCATTCATCCACCTGGCTGTTCCATGAGCAGATGTGGAATGCTAGTGCTTTAACCCCAACTGACCCCCAAAGGTCTCTGCGTGCCTTTCTAGCCATTTGACAGGAACACTACAAAACTGAGGGTACTACAAAGGTACTCCCTTTAGAAAAATCATTACTCTGACCAGCATGCCCAGATTGGTTATGGTTTGTCAGTGAAGGAATCATTAGTAGTTATTTCTTTCCTATGTTTCACACTTGTTTTTCCCTTCAGCGTCACTGCATGCTACTAGAAAAATAAGGAAGCACACAGTGTAACTCAGTATACACAAGACAGTGACAATGCCAGACTGGGAAACACCTCGCCAGCCGCAAACTTCACTGACCTGAGTACTGGCATGGAGGGAACACATGTAACCCCAGGACTCTGGAGCTGGAACGAATCGCAGTTAAAATGGTTTTGTCCAATTTTCTTATTTCACAAACAAGGAAACTGAAAGTCCGGGGTAAATACCCCTTATCCAAGATCACACAGCTGTCTATGTCAGAGGCAAGACCACATTGTCTCCTAATTAACCCCTGCTTGACTGCATGCCAGTTATTCATCATGTGGATTATTCACATTCAGGACTTTTACTGCATCGATGGGTCTCTGACTCGACTTTTTTTGTAAAGAGACAGAAATACAGGAGGAACCTAATTTTGTTAGTAGCTAAATTTAGGCAAACCACTCAGACCTAATGTACACTCAGTGGATTCACACTCTTCCTAGATCCTGCGCTTGGTACTTCCATATATATTACCCCCAAAACAATGGAAAATAATTGCAAAACAACAACAACAACAACAACAAAACCGTAAAAAAAGTAAACAAGCAAAACAAAACCCCTAAACTTTCCCAAAGCTAAATAAATGTTTCAACATCCTAACTTTTGGATTTAACTTTTAGGCAGAAACCATATGCCTCTCAGCGTTATCAGTGGGGAAGCAACTGTTTACAATTGGTTGTAAGCAGATAACACAAAGCTGAAGTATCTAGATTCAATACTGAGTTTTGTTATCAGGTTAGGTTAAGTGAATGTTCACTCCCATTTCCATTGGTTCCCTTCTCTTATCTGAGTATCTGTTTTAGGTTTTCTTTATTAAATAAAAAGAAAAGACCTGTAGTTCCAAAGCCATGATTTTCACATAATAGTTTTTCATTTCTAAGAGATTGAAAGTTTGGCAATCTCCTTGGGTGTCTCCTATTTTTAATAAAATGTCTTATTATTGTAATGGTAAAAAGGGAATATTTTACATATCTATGCAGCCTGAACAAAAATAAGCTTAGGTGTCTCATGAAAAACTTTTTAAAACACATGTTGTGAAACGGCAGTATAGGTAATGCAATGCCCTTTTTAAAATAAACACATTAAAAATGTATCCAGGGGCGCCTGGGTGGCGCAGTCGGGTAAGTGTCCGACTTCAGCCAGGTCACGATCTCACGGTCTGTGGGTTTGAGCCCCGCGTCGGGCTCTGGGCTGATGGCTCAGAGCCTGGAGCCTATTTCCGATTCTGTGTCTCCCTCTCTCTCTGCCCCTCCCCCGTTCATGCTCTGTCTCGCTCTGTCCCCCCCCCCAAAAAAAAAAAATTGTATCCAAAGGTGGTATACAGAAATTATAAATCAGAGTGATACGTCACCTTCCAAATGTCTTTACAGATACCATTTAATCAATGACCATAGCAATATTTAAATGTTGGGAGGGAGATTAGAATCTATGAAATCTTTGTTCAGGATTAACAGGCTTGGGTTCCGTAACTTAGGGAGGAGAGATATATTTTCTTATGAAAGGCAATTACAGCAGTTGAGGATATTTTTAACAGCTTTTTTGAAATATAATTCACATATGATAGAATTTATCCATTTCAAGTGTACAATTCAATGATTTCCACCATATTCACAGATATATACAACCATCAACAGTGTTAGAATATTTTCATCACCTCAAAAAGAGATCCCACATCTTGGGCTATCACCCATCCCCTCCAACATTCCTATCCCAGCACTAAGTGCCATTGATCTGTGTCTCGCTTTCCCTGTTCTGTATTTTCATATGAACAGAATCATATGCTATGTAGCCTTTTGTGACTGGCTTCTTCTACTTAGCATGATGTTTTCAAGGTTTATTCACATTGTAGCATGTATTAGTACCTTATTCCTTTTTTAATGGCTGCATAATAATCCCTGGTGGACGTTTGGGTGTTCCCACTTTTTGGCTGTTAGCAATAATGTTGCTGTAAATATTCATGTACAAGCTTCTGTGTGGACATATGTTTTCATTTCTCTTGAGTATATATCTATCGAGGGGTGCTGGTCATATGATACTTCTGCATTTAATTGATTGAGGAACTGCCAGACTCTTTTCCAAAGCACCTGTACCATTTTACAGTCCAATTAGCAACATAGGAGCAATTTGATTTCTTCACATCCTCATCGATACTTATTATTGGACTTTTTGACTCTAGCCATCTTAGTGGGCATTAAGTGTTATCTCATTGTGATTTTGGTTTGCATTTCCCAGATGACTAATGACTCTGAGCATTTTTTCATGTGCTTTTTGGCCGTTTGCATGTTTTCCTTGGAGAAATGTTTATTCAGATTCTTTGCCCATCTTTTAATGGAGTCAAACTGATTCCAATTTTTAATTTCTCTTTAATACTGAGTTGTAAGAGTTCATTATAAGTTCTGGATCCAAGTTCATTATTAGATATATGATCCGGAAATACCTCCTCACAATCTGCTGGTTACATTTTCACTTTCTTGGTGATATCAATTCAGGTATTTTTGAAGGACTTGAAAAAACATATTTATTTTAATTATTACTATTTTATTTTTTTTTGTTTTGTTTTCATGTACCAGTAAGTACCAGTACAAGTTTTATTATCAGAAAGGCATGGGCTTGTGATTGTGGGTTTGTTAATCCCACAGTAAAGGTAATAGGTCACACTATTGCACAAGAAAGCAGGAGGAAGCCCACAAGCCAGAGGCCATGGGTTGTCTTCCCAGTTCTGTTATTCATAGTGTGGCTGACATTTGTCAAGTTACTCACCCTACCTGGGTCCCAATGACCTAATCCACAGAATGTGGCATTGAACTAAAACAGTGGTTTTAAAATATTCTTTACCAGTAAAAAACATTTTCATATTTTCAATGAAATGTTAAGTGGACTCCTAATAGATAAGATAGATAAAAGAGTTTCCAGTTATATAAATGTGTTTGAAACTCAAATTTTTAATATTTCTTTAAAATTCAATCAAAGAGCAAGGAGGGGGTATGTTAATACAAACATTTGAAACCCTAGATTATAGGTGACAGTTGTGATCTTTTATCAATGTCAATATTCAGTTTGGTTCTATATTCTGTATTAACTTTTAAAAATTCTAATGTTCAGTTAAATCACAAAGGATTTATTGTAAAGTAAATGAGTACTTTAAAAGCTTGTCTTGCAATCTCATAACACTCTTCAGTTAAACAAAAAGGGTAGAAATTTTTTTATAGGAGCATTGTTTCTATGGTAAGTGTTCTATGCTAAAATATAGGTCGTTACAAGTAAATTTCAATCAAGCACTTATGAAATCCCTGAAGCTCATTCCATAGGATAATGTACAGTAGTCCCTTGTTATCCGTGTGAAACATGTTCCAAGACTCCCAGTGGATGGATGCCTGAACTTTACACATGCTATGTTATTTACTATAGATACATACTCATGATAAAGTTTGATTTAAAAATTGAGCACAGTGAGAGATTAAAAATAATAATTAACAATAAAATAGAATAATTATAACAATACTGTAATAAAGGTGGTTGCTTCCTCTCAAAATATCTTGTACTGTACGCACCCTTCTTGTGATGATGTGAGATGGTAAAATGCCTATGTGATAAGATGAAGTGGGGTGAATGACATATGTACTGTGACACACTATTAGGCTACTATTGACCTTCTGACAATAGGTCAGAAGGAGTATTATCTGCTTCTGGACAGTGGTAGACCATGAATAACTAAAAACCATGGAAAGTGAAACTGCAGATGAAGGGGACGACTGTATATATAAACCTATCAACCACTAGAGCATCCCTTCCAAGTTCATAAATTTGAAGACTTACATAAAGCTCAGAGCTGTTGTCTAGTCCCCCTGGGATAACTTCTGGGACTCCTGGGCTGGTGGGAACTCCAGTGGCCACTGATTTGATAAGGCTAATTGGATCTCATTCATTTCTCTTAAGAAAGGGACAGATGGACGAGGAAGAAAGGGAGAGAATAGCACACTTGATGGATATAATCCCTGAGCAAAAATACCTCCTTCAGCAGATATTAAGGGACTCCCTTAACTCAGAAGCCCCAGAAATTTGATAGCAGAGGGAAGAGAGCCTTTAGAAATGACAGTGACTGAGGACTGAGTACACCTCTCAATAATAATCATGAGCCACTAATGTTGTAGCCGGGGGGGGGGAATGGGGGGTCTCATCCCACAGGACTTTTCAAATGCTTTACACAGTCATTTACTAGCCATTTTAGTATATGAATAGGGTGACCATATAAGTTGCCACCCAAACTAGGACATCAAGAAAATGAAAAACAGCCCTATCAATAATTATCTTGGGACAACAGTTGTAAACCAGACCGTTACCAGGCAAACTGGGATGAATAGTTGTCCTGGTTAGGAACCTCCCCCTTGCCCAACAGAAGACACTGTTAGAAAACAGACAATTTCCAGACATGTATCATTCACCTGGTAAAACCACACTTTCCAACTTTTTAAAGTACACCTTTGAAGTTATTCTAAAATGTAGAATGGGGAGTCAGCCTAAGAAGTATCTAATATATTAAGGGAAAAAAGAATCACTTCTGAATTCAGGGTGCTGCCAATACACAAAAGAGAATATAAAATAAATATTAGAATTATAATCGGTTTGCTAAATATGAATTTGATTTAATATGATTTATTTTAGCTACATCCACATAAAATAATTAGGCTTTACATTTTGGGAAGTGCATGTTGGCTATAGATAAATTTTTTTGAGTTCTTCTTGATTTGGTTTCCAGTACTGAATTTTTACTTTAAATAATTTTTCTGTTTACATCATATCTGCTTATCTATTTTCTCTCTTTTATATTCCTTGATAGACAAAGATTATTTCTTTTACCCTTTCTTCCTCCTTTTAGTTCTATTTACAGCACCAGTTAGTTTATTCTTCACATGGCACATTCTCAAAACTATATTAACTAAGATTTTTAAAAACTTATCAAATCCACAAACACTTGTCAGATCACAAAGCATTTTTTTTTAATCTAGTAATCAGTGGATTATCATCTAGAGTATTGCTATTCTTCTTTGATATCGCTGCGCATCTTGGGGCTACGATCCCTTCCAAAGATCCTAGTCAAAAATGCTTTGCCCCATATCTGCAGGGTCTTAACTAATCTATATTATAGTATCATTCCCATAACTATTTATTGTTAGTGAAATGGAAAAATTAAAAAAAAAACGTATCATCCCTTTTTATAATTCAAGATATTCATAGAAAAAGATCAGTTATTGATATTTGATCTAAATTTAACTTCTGGGAGTTACTTACATATATACCTTAACAATAATATGGTATAATTTACTATTTATTTTAACACTCATCCATTTGAAAATAGGAGCTGATAATAACATCAACTGGGAGCAGAGAAAGGATGAACAGGTTTGGCTGACCTTTCTGTTTTTCCATGATTCTATGTATACTCACCTCCACCAAAAGGTCCCCATATGACTCTACGGATGGACTTAACCCAGTCTTCCATATCATTCTGGGTGCTCGCCATAAGGAGGTAGCTCTCATGGTTTGCTGTCATCCGATCTCGATCGCCTCCTGTAAGACAGTAACACATGAGTGTATGCTCGGCTGAAGTTTCTTCATCAGCAGCAGGAGTCCCTGAAATGTACACTGTGCCTACCCAATCAATTGGAAATATTTACCATGGCTTCAGTATGAAAAAAAAATCTGCTTAAAAAGGAAAGGCTCTTATGTTTCCAGGAGAAAACTGGAGAACAAGTGTCATTCCCCAAACAAAGCCTGCCTTTTTGTCCTAGCAACGGTCCATAAGTCTGCATTAACTTATAATCCAATCTATTCACACTGCACTGTTGAACAAGGAGAATTGGCAAAGCAAAATGAAAGATGGAGAAATAATCCACAGAGTCTGGATATTCATTGGAAGCAAGTGCTGAGCAGTCTAAGTACTTCTTAGTCCACACACAGTGAGGCCACCAGGACATCATGGGTAAGCAGGGGAGCTCTAGGAAAGGGAAAAGAACCACATGTAAAACTTTTGACCCAGAGGTCCTCCTGTATTCCTCCATCCTGAAAGATAAGGTTCTGCTCCCAGAACACACCTGCAGGGTGGGCAAACAAAGAAAAGAGAAGAACACACAAGCCTGCCCACAAATTAAACCCCTAGATGGCCCTCACGCCGAAGCGTGAGCTTTGAAACCCCAGTGGTGCCTCCATGCAAAAGCTTGATGGTTTCTCTTATTTCACCCTCCAAAAGAACAACCCATATACTTAAAAAATTTTTTTTAATGTTTATTTATTCTCGAGACAGAGACAGAGTGTGAACAGGGGAGGGGTAGAGAGAGACGGAGACACAGAATATGAAGCAGGTTCCAGGCTCCGAGCTGTCAGCACAGAGCCCGACGCGGGGCTCGAACCCACGAACTGTGAGATCATGACCTGAGCTGAAGTCGGATGCTTAACCGACTGAGCCTCCCAAGCGCCCCCATATACTTTTAAGCCTTTATAGTCTCCAATATCAACTTTGAAGTGCCAGACGTCTGATGCATGTGATTTAATTTCTTAGAGATGCTTTATAGCATTTACATTTCCCTGGTGACTCAATTTTCTCATTGACAAAACAGGCATCACCGTATATGACCCTGAAAGAGGTCCTGAGGCATGATTTTTCTTCTTATCTTGTGGTTAAAGACATGTATCAGCAACTATATTGCTTCATTTTCTTCGAAAATAATTAGTGTTGTTCATGGAAGGAATAATTAAGGAAATGGAACATTTAACTGAATTCTGAAAATATTTTAGTATTATACTAACTTCTAAGGTGCTCCAAATATCTATGAATATTTAACTATTCACTAAGTGAACATTAAGTGTTGTAGGTTTGCAGCCTTGGGTTGAATTGATTCATATGCAAGTGTTGTGTTTGATGGAAACCTTGCTGTTTGGTTTCTAAGTGGATCTGAACACCTTCATGAGGAGCTTGCATGCTCCAATTCACAATAGGCTCACCATTCACTGTTCTTTCCCACCCAACCCAACTTGCACATAGCTGTGAAAGTTGTAGGCATTGAATCTGCAACCTCTGAATTCTATACAGCTGTCCTAGGTTGAGAAATACAGTTATTCTACCACTGATGTGAATGACAGAACAGGCGAAAGGTCAGAGAAGTGAAATAACTTTAAGCTTATCAGACGAACAACTAAAATTGGTGATGTACATTTTAATACAACTGGATGGAAGTAGGAGGAGGGGCTGAGGAACAACAGCAAAGTGGTTTCTTAACATTTACAAAATTCCTGAAAAAATAAGACTAAACTTCTCACATTATAAAGAACACCTCACTGTTTGGGAAACAATAACCCTCTTACACCTGTAGGTTTATCCTCGGTCAGTCATCAGTTTAAGTAACTTGTATCTGAAAAAGCGCCAGTTCAGGAGTCAGAAAACCTACCTGTAATTTTATATTAGCTGCTTAATTTCTGGGAAATTACATAACTTTTGCAAACTCAGTGTTTTTAATTATGATTTAGCTATAAAAATACTGTTACAGTACATTTTTGTGAGAATTCAATGAAATAAAGTAAGAATATTAGCCCGGTGTTAGGCTAAAGGAGAAATGCTGCAAACACCAATTCAGTCTCATTTAATGGCTACTACACCTACAAGTGCAAAAAGAACATATTACATTTAACTTCACCTCAGAGGGGCACCTGGGTGGCTCAGTCGGTTAAGCGACTGATTTCAGTTCGGCTCATAGTTTTGGAGCCCCCCCCCCCCCCCCGCCAACCATCCCAACCATCGTTCGCTCTGTGCTGACTGCTGACAGCTCAGAGCTTGGAGCCTGCTTCGGATTCTGTCTCCCTCTCTCTCTCTGCCCCTCCCCCACTCGCACTCTGTCTCTGTCTCTCTCTCTCTCAAAAATAAATAAACTTAAAAAAAAATAACTTTAATTTGACCCCAGAGATATTATGTGTAGCAGGTGCTTGGAAACAATTAGTCAATTTTATATATATATATATATATATATATATATATATATATATATATATATCTCATCATATATATATGATGTCATTATATATTATACATATAGTTATCATTTTAAAGGCTATCTTTACTTGATACATAACAATGCACATTAAAATTATATACTGTACATATATGTAAATATGCCAGCATTAATATGCATGTGGCCGTATAACATAAAAGCAGCAGAAAAAACTAAATGACAAAAGAAAAATAGGCTTCATTTGACACAGCACAGTACTAATAATTTATTTTGCGTTCTTACCCATTTATACCATAGTACTAGCCAAAAATTTACCATTGTGAAATGAAAATATTTTAATTATTGTCTTTGCCTAAGGGATGCTTAGTAATTCTGGCGGCAATATCCTGCTGTGTCACTCCCAGCCCAGGCAGAGACAGCCTAGTAATGAGTGAGTGACAGCCACTAGAGTGTGTTTCTGCCTGAAAGCAGGGAAGAAAGAGAATGATAAGCGCAACTGGCCATTATCCCCTGACTTTTCATTTGATTCTCTATCTCTGCCAGTGGTGCTGTATGCGTGACCCTGAGTCTCATTTAGACTGCCAATCACAGATATGAAATCCCATCTGTGAATTTCACCCATGGATATGGACCTTGATTCCTCAGTGTATTAACAAGACAAGGGGAAAATATTTTAAAAATTTTATTTACCAGTCTTGGTGGAAATATAGACTCTTTGCTATGAATGTGATTAAAACAATTGGAGACATTTATACAAACATGAACTAGACACTCTACTGAAAATACGTGATTTCCAACTAGAGATGCCATCAGTTCTCATTCAAAACCCATCAGTTCTAAGGGCGGGTACTGTACCTTGCAATTGAAGGGGCTCAAAAACAACTTAATGATATATCATTTGATAAATAAATAAACTCAATATTGACTTTCAACCATGTGAATCAAGTTTCACTCTCTTTGTGAATCCTTTATAGGGCTTCATGTTCCATTTAACCATTTGTGGACCTAAAATTCTTTAAAAAGGTGAAATTTTAAAAAGCAGTCTTGAGATCTAATTATCACTGGAGCGACAGGGTCATCGTTATCTTCAATCCCTATGTGTCTATGTGTATGTGTATGTGATATGATACCTATTAAAGTCAGTGTATGCCTTCCATTTTTAATTCTGCTTTATTAAAATTCCATTTTAATAAAATGCTTCCATTTTTAATTTAATTTAATTAATATTTAATTTAATAAATATCTGTGCAGCTTTATTTTTAATTTTTAATACTACTTTAGATTTGCACATATTTTTATAGGACATATGTTTCAGGAAATTGTTCACACCTTTAGATATTAGCTTGGGAAGGTAATAATGCCTTGGTGCTAGTGTTAACACTTTCAGCATTTGTGATTTTAAGTTAACTGAGCAGGTCACATCATTCAATTTTACTCCTTTATATATAATTGAAAATACATGTGCATTTTTGGGGGTCTTCTGTATATTTGCATTTGATATAAATCTTTCTTCTCCAGAAATAAAATAGGTTTTCTGAAATAAAATAAATACTTGACATAATTAACTTTCGCAAAAATTAAAAGGTAGATTAAAAAAAGCTTAATGAATTTAATAGGCTAAGAAAAAGCTTAATTTAAAATTAAAAGGTAGGTTCAAGAAATCTACAATAAGGTAAATGTATAGTTAATTTAAAAAAGAGGTACAATTCCATTGACTATATGAAAAGTTTGATTCCTCTAATAATTATAAAATAATAATTTAAGAGATAATATTTATGAATAATTTTGCATAGAATTTAAAAAATATTTTATTTGTAAGTAATCTCTACACCTAATGTGGAGCTTAAACTTACAACCCTGAGATCAAGAGTCACATGCTCTATTGACTAGCCAGGCAGGCACCCCTGCATAGAATTTTTTTTAATTTTGAGAGAAATATTGGAAATGATATGTCAAAATATATATGTTCATTGTTTATAGGAATATGGATAATGTTCCTTATGATGCAGCCACTAAAATGGGATTTTGATATGAGTTTTTATTATACAAAAGGAAATATACACATTTTTACATGTGATATCTCAATTTTCATATAGAAGGAAAGCTAGATAAATGAGATACTACATAGAAATACACAGTAATTTTGCCAATGGTTATCTCTGAATGATAGGATTGGGAATTTCTTTGCTCTTTTTTTGTACCTTTCTGCATCTTCCAGATGCTCAACCATGTGTTGTTTCATGCATTAGTCCAGATATTCTATCAGGTATTATTTTACATGAGAAAAAAACATTATTGAAAAGAGCAAATGATCAGAATGAAATGGTCATGAAAGTACTAATCCATAAAAAGCCAAGGTGAGCTGAAAGGTAATTGTCACTAATTGTCACCCAGTAATGCTTAAGAGTGCTCACTTGAGTTCTCAATTTACTTATAACCTCATATTCCTCTTTTCCCAGATACTGGTCCTTGAGTACATCCCCAAAGGAAGATTTGGGACAGGTGGCCAGTGCTGCTCAGAGCACAGACCACTTAATGTCACTAGGATTTTCTCAGTGAAAACAAGACTACTACTATTATGTGTATTACCTTTCTTTAAAAAAAGTTTTTTTTTTTTTAACATTTATTCATTTTTTAGACAGAGTGTGAATGGGGGAGGAGTAGAGAGAGAGAGGGACACACAGAATCCAAACGAGGCTCCAGGCTCCAAGCTGTCAGCACAGAGACCAAGGTGGGGCTGGAACTCACAGACTGCGAGATCATGACCTGAGCTGACGCTTAACCTGCTGAGCCACCCAGGTGCCCCTGTGCATTACCTTTATTAAAAAATATATTAAAAAAATTATTTTTCTGAATTTATTGTGTGGGACTTTCCAAAATAGTTGCCAATGTAGATTTTTGTTATTTTTCCTTAGAGAAAAATACTTGTACTTGTCCAAATTATGAACTAAAAAGCAAAACAATTATTCAGAAGCAAAGTATTTATATGTATGTCAACTTGAGTAAAAAAACGTTTAAATATATACAGTAAATTATTTCCTCATATTTAAATTTTAAATCAAGTTGCTCAAGGGAAACTGTGGTATAGACATTTGGGTTCCTTTCCAAGCATAGCTCATGGTACAGACCCGAGGACATTTCAGTGAACACCTCTGATACTGTTAATAATTTCAGGAGCAAAATGTTTCCTCACTCCTAATTGTAAATCAGGTCAAAACGAGGCATATTATACTATTTATTTTATTAGCTTACATGAAAATATTTTATATTCTAGTTAGGGTTACTAATTTCCACTCACACAATTGTAAGGTTTTATTTTACTTTTTTAAAGCATTACTTTTCTCAAAACTTAGTTTGGGTCTTTATTGGCAGTAGAACTCTAATGATAAATTGCAAGACATAAAGTAAATTCTGAAGGATATCAGTGGAAAATTACTAAGATGGGAAAACATTTCTTCCCTTTTATGGAGACTGATATTTGCAAATCAACCAAAGTTATGTAAAGTATAAACTACAAATTATAGGCTTCTATGGATGCCATCATTTCTTAATAAATAACAACAAAAATAATAAAGCAGCATATAGTTTACAAAATAAGGCCAGAAAACAAATTGGTCTCACAATAAATATCATCTTTATTTTTTCATATTGTTTTGTGTATAATAGAGACGTTGTTATCTGAAGAATAAGAGTTTTGATAGGCTTTGCTAGTCAAGTTTTTTTTCCAAGTATTTCTTCCTGAGAGGTTAATTTCTTAAGTATTAGAAGGGCAAAATTTCAATGCATATTGTCAACAGCAAAGTTGCATTACTCTCTAATGAGATCTTGAATATTTTAAAACCCCTAAATCATAAAATGAGAATTAATTAAGGGCCCAGTAGAAATAACCATCATTTTATTTGTAGTGTGTAGTCACTACCATACAGCAAACACATTACTAAATGTTATCTTGCATTATAATAAAATTAATGCTACATTTTAATCTCACGAGTACTTTATAATACTGTTTTACATATTTCTTATATCATCCTTACTAGGTCATAATCTCATTGTAAGAATCACACCACATTATGTATATAGCTAACTTATGTTTAAGATGAAAGCAACTAGAAATGCATACTATTTAAACCAATTATAGATTGGTTAGTATTTATTGTTTATGGTAGATTTTTAATCATTAAGTTTAGAAATAGTTTGCTGGAAGTTTGTCTATTTGGCTACAGATATAGAAAGCATTGACATAAACATTTTATACTGTACAAGTTTCTTCTGACTTGCCTTTCCTCAAACCTCACAATAAAAAGTGTCAGCAAATGTGAATATTAGACCAAAGTGCTAGCTGGATCAAACTGCAAAAACAAATAGTTCCTACAAGGACATGTCATTCAAGAAGTACTAAAAATAGGTTAGAGTCTGACACTGAAGCCAGACTCATCAAGTTCAAATTAGCCATTGATTAGCTGTGAAATCCCTCATGTTTAACTGAGGGTGCTAGCAGCACCTGCCTCCTGGTATTATTGTGAGTTAATTGAATGAATAATACCAGTCATGTTTGGGACATGGGATGCTATGCTGTTATTTTTATTTCCGTGTATAATAATCTTGATTCTAACTTTTTCAGTAAATGAAACATAATTTGAATCCTTTAAAATACAGAAGGCTAGCTTATTTTTGAAAAAAAAATATTCTGAATATATTTGTAAAGAAAAATCCTTTTATAGGAAAGTAACTATTGATTTATTTTTTAAGTAACTATTGATTTTCATATTGATCATGTCCTTAGAAGTACAACTGTGATCAATTTACTTTTAAATAGCGAATGAAAATTGTAAAACTTCAAATGGGCATAATTATATTTCCACTAATTTTTACATTCTTGGATCCATCCTTTCGAAATACCTTCTATTTGTGCTAAGTACATTAAGTATAAACATGATATAACTTATTACATTTTGGATATTTGTCTTCCAAATTGTACTGGATCTGGAATAGAATCTCAATTTAAGTCCAACAATATATTTTAGCTTTCACTTATGTCAAAGGCTCAGAATCTAGCCACTTCCTTCTCATCATCTAGCTAAGTTCTAATTGAAATTTCCAAGAAATAGATAGAATATTTCCCTGGCAGAGCCAAGGCTTCTAGAGTTTGTGTCCTCTTCTAATTTAGCTTGGCTAGTTTAAGAGATCATTGAATTCAAAATTTCACCTGATTGACATAGAAAGCAGGCAGGTAGAGTAAATGTCATGTATATTTAGATCAGTGTTACTCCAACAATGATGATACAGAATGGAATCATAAAGGAAAGCAAGACCCCAGTCAATAATCACCCATTTGTAGCAAATGGAACGTCATTCATAGTCAAAGAAGCAAGGCAGAGAATTTACTGGCTTAAATAAATCTAAAATTAAAATTATTGGTCTATTAGGAGGTCCCTTAATACACAGCACACATGATGAGTCGAATATTGGAAAATTTAGGAGAAATATTTTGGAATTATATTGAACATTATACTCCCCATGAACATGTAAATAAACCCTCTACTGCAGAATCTCTCAAAGTGTGATGATACTACAGTGTATATGTCCAGGAAGGTAGGAAGGTACTTGTTAGAAATGCAAATTCTTAGACCCAAGCTCAAATTAACTGAATCAGAGACTGCAGTGGTGGGACCTGCAATCCTTGCTGTAAGATGCAGAAACTTGCCAGGTGATTCTAATGTATCATAAACCATGAGAACCACTACTCTTGTAAGACAGTTTGCTTTAATAATTTTTTATAAGGTTTATTTACTTTTGAGACAGAGAGAGAAGGAGAGACAGACAGAGAGAGAGACAGACAGACAGACAGACAGAGCACAGGTCGGGGAGGGGCATAGAGAGAAGGAGACACAGAATCCAAAGCAGGCTCCAGGCTCTGAGCTGTCAGCACAGAGCCCAATGCAGGGCTCAAACCCACCAACTCTGAGATCATGGCCTGAGCCAAAGTTGGACGCTTAACCAACTGAGCCACCCAGGCACCCTGACAGTTTGCTTTAACAGGCAGAGACTGTAAATTTTAGAATTTACGTATTTTAGCCAGTCTTCCTGTTAGCTTATATCTATATCTTATTTTTTCAGTGACACCCATTCAGCTACAAAGTACTAAGCTTTAAAGCTATGGGTCATATAACTTATCTAATCGCTTATTTTCATTGTAAATAATTAACACTTTGCAACTAGCTTGCAAGGACATATCACTCAAGTTGGGATTACTGAGTCTAGTAAATTTGTGGGCCTCATACATTAGAGACGGCATACTTTTATCTGGCCAAACATTAGAGCGCTTCTTTTTGTATCTGAATACAGATTAGTTACACCTCTTTTCCTGATGCCCAGAGTTTGAAGAGTGAAAAGGACACTGAATTTGAGAAGACATGCCACTTTTGAAGATCTAGATTAGAATGATGAAATCCATTTTGAAAATTCTCTTGTATCTCCCTCTTTTTATTGTTTTGGAATAATAGAAATCTGCAAGATTATTTTTTTTTAATGTTTGTTTATTTATTTATTTATTTATTTATTTATTTATTTATTTATTTATTTAGATAGCATGAGCAGGGGTAGAGGCGGCGGGCGGGGGGGGGGGGGGTGGTGTAGAAAGAGAATCCCAAGCAGGCTTCAAGCTGTCAGCGCAAAGCCTGATCTGGGGATTGATCCCATGAACCATGAGATCATGACCTGAGCTGAAATCAAGAGTCGGACGCTCAACCGACTGAGTCACTCAGGCACCCCTGCAAGTTACTTTTATATCCCTTGATTCATTTGGTTTTTACAATATCCCTGAGAAGTAAAGCAGAGCATTGATTATTTTGCCCAACACATATTCATTGAGCACCTGTATTGTGGCTGTCACTACTCTAGGTTCTGAGGATACAGCAGGGAGTAAAACAAAGTCTACAATCCAGAGGTGAGGTCCAGACTGAAATGCAGATTTGGAAGTCATCCATGTGGCAGTAGTCTAAAAAATATGGGACTGGATGATGTACCTAAGGAATACTGCCTCTAGAATAGAGAAAATGCAGTTCAAGTGAGCTGCAATGTTTAAAGGTTGAGAAAAGGAAGAGGAATTAGCAAAGTAGATTGAGAAGGTACATCTAGTAAGGTCAGAAGAGAAACCAGAAAGTCTGAGTGGAGAAAGTGGTCTGGTGAGTCAAGAGCTGCTGAGAGGTTAGATAAAATGATGACTGAGAGAGCATAGACCACTAGTATAGGAAACACAGAGAACACTGGATTAGGCAACATGGAGATTATCGGTGTCCTTGGAGGATTGATCAGACAAGCACAAATATAATCATCGTGGGAATGTGTTTGTAAGATTATGGAAGAGAGAAAACAGAAACACCCAGTATAAACTACTTCTCTAGGCATTGTAGTGTATATAGGGGCACAGAAGTGGGGGTAGTGAGTGGCTGTGTAGGCGAGTTGTGGGGCCAAGGGGATTTAGCTGGGGAAATAGTACAGAATGTTATATGCTTATGGGCATTATTCACTGGAGAGGGAAAAGCTAATGAGGTGGGAGAGAGGAGGCTTATAGATGCCTCCATATTTCTTTAAAGTCATACTCTAATTCTCTCACTCCCCTCAGAATCTTCAATACATGTTGACAGTTAACATAATTGATTTCTCCCCAAAGTTTGTTACTTTAAAAGTATTTGAAACATCTAGAAGAGAATCATCGAAAGAAAAGGAACTTGCATTAAGCAGTTGTTTCTACACAGCTCTGCCTACAGGCAACATAGGAAGGAATGGGGTTAAGTTCATAAATCATTTTTTAAAGTTAAATTTTACTACCTTTACTTGAGTGTAGTGTTTGGTATATGCTCAATAGGAGATTTCACTTACTTGAGACATTTTCCTTCACACAATATTAGTTTTAATTGCCACAGATGATAATTATTTAATATTACAAGGCAGTTTTATAGAATGGGTTTTGGTATATACAAAAGAACCGATACTTTAAGATAAAATGCTATGATAGATAGCTCAAAATTAAGTTGCTCCAGGGGCACCTGGGTGGCTTAGTTGGTCAAGCATCTGACTCAATTTTGGCTCAGGTCATGATCTCATGGTACATAGGATTGAGCCCCTCTTTGGGTTCTGCACTTTCAGATTCTCTCTTCCTCTCTCTGCCTCTCCCCTGCTCGTGCTGTTTCTCTCTCTCTCTCTCTCAAAATAAATAAATAAACTTGAAAAAATTAAGTTACTCCACTAAACAAATGACAAATAGTAATCATTGTAATGGTGTAAAATTAAGAAAAGCTCCGATTTTGATTTGAATTTGAATTTTGTTCTCTTAAACCACTAAAATTAACTTTGCAGTCAGAACAGCTTAACTGTCCAGTACTTTGTCTCCCACAGTTAATGTTTGGGTTTGCTGTGTTTCATCAGCTCTAGGGTGTATGTCTGCAAGGGTGTGTAAAACACACCTTAGGGGTCTGGAATTTGAACCCAGCCTTCTAGCTAGCTTCACAGAGAACACATTTGTATAATGTGCCAAAAATCCAACACTAAGAACATTATAGTTTCAGAACAATTGTCACTTCCTTTAGTAAGGATACTTGTGAATATTTTCCTAACTTGCTTGATATAAACATATTACAAACTAACTCTATGATTTCCTGAAGTGTTAGCTGTTTTCTCAATAAATGTTTAAGAGTCTCTATGTACACTCTGTTAGTTCTTTAACCTATGTCTGGAGTTGGGGGTCTCACTTCATTATCCCATTCTAACTACAAATGATTCCAAGACCCTACAAAAAGAACAGGGGCCAGAAAGTCACATGTTGTTCCCAAATTGACTATGGACATAGAAGTTCCTGTAAAGAATACTACTCCTTATCTGCTTCTTAATCCAAAACCCTTGTAATACTAGTTTAGAATGATTAACACTATCAGAAAGGCTAAGCAGACTCTAATTCTCATATTGGTGATGGGATGAGTACATTTTAGGATGATTTCTTTTAAAATAAACACACATGAATACACAAACATAACTGCACTAATGCTGATTATAGATTATTTGATCTATTTTTTAAAGTTTATTTATTTATTTTGAGAGAGATAGCTTGAGTGGGGGAGGTGTAGAGAGGGGGAGAGAAAGAATCTCAAGAAAAACAATCCCAATGTCAGTGCAAAACCTGATGTGCAGCTCAAACTCAAGTGAGATCATGACCTGAACCAAAATCAAGTCAGACACTTAACCAACTGAGCCACCCAAGTGCCCCTATTTGATCTATGTCTTAAAACATGACTTTTTGTAGTCAAGATTTCCTAATTCAGTCTTACATGTACGTTAAACATTAAAAAAAAATCAAAATTTCCTTCCAAATTTTCTGAAACTCAAAAATTTTGCCACTTCTGATGGGTTAGTCCATCAATTTTCAATATCATCAGTATAATAACCATACAATTAGGGTTAATGAGTCAGATAGGAAAAATATTATGAAAGGAGCATATTGTATTGCTTCAAAAGCAATCAGTTGGTGAAGAGTATTTTAAAACCAAATAGAGTATGTGCAGAATGCAAGTAACACAAGTGATTTTTTGAATTTTTAAAAGAAAAATATTTATGAAATCTAAGTGTTTGGACATAATAGGTTGGTAAGTACTCAATACATGCTTGGGAAGATTTTGGCAGATCTCTATGTTTCCCTTGGAGGCTGGCAGTAGTACTTAGGAGAATTAAATATATTATTATGGTTTAAAACAGCTCAGGTATGCAACAACATGGATAAACCTAGAAGGTATAATGCCAAGTGAAGTAAGTCAGATCAAGAAAGACAAATACTATATGATTTCACTAATGAGTAAAATCTAAAAAACAAAATATATGAATAAACAAGAAAGCAGAATCAGACCTATAAACACAAAGAATGAACTGATGATCACCAGAGGGAAAGGGTTGGGGGAATGGGCAAAATGGATGAAGACGAGTGGGAGGTACAGGCTTCCCATTATGGAAAGAATAAGTAACAGGGATAAAAGGCACAGCATAATAAATACTGTGAACATAATTGTAACAGCACATGGTGACAAGCAGCAGCTGCACTTACGATGAACATAGCATAACATATAGACAAGGCGAATCACTATGTTGTACACCTGAAACTAACACTGTGTGGCACCTATACTCAAATAAAATTTTAGGAAATAAACAAATAAAATGGCTCAAGGATCTTAATTAGTGCATGAACATGTTTAAATATTTAGGGAAATCTAATTTGTCAAATTCAGAAGTTAATAGAGCTTTAACCAAAAACAACTAAACGTTATTTTGTGATCACAAAATGGAACAACATGTGACTGTGTGGCCCTTATTCTTTTTTTTTTAATATTGACTTATTTATCTGTGTATTCATTTATTTATTTTGAGAGAGAGAGCCTACGTGCAGGAGCTAGTGGGAGGGAGGCAA
Organism: Felis catus; assembly: GCF_018350175.1. NCBI lineage: Eukaryota > Metazoa > Chordata > Mammalia > Carnivora > Felidae > Felis > Felis catus. Next base: position 134,560,203 of record NC_058371.1, read on the forward strand.
AGAGGGAGAGAGAGAATCCCAAGCAGGCTCTGCACTGTCAGCAAAGAGCCTGATGCTGATCTCAATCCCACTAACCATGAGATCATGACCTGAGCTGAAATCAAGACTTGGATTCTTAACTGACTGAGCTACCCAGGCACCCCTGGCCTTTATTCCTTCTGTAGGGTCTTGGAATTATTAGGAATTAGAATGGGACAATTAGATGAGACCCCTAACTCCAGATATAGGTTGAAGGATAATAATAATAATAAATAATATTATTAATAAAACATTAATATTAATAACTATTAATTAATATAAATATTGATTATTATTAATATTATTGGAACTACAGTTTAAGGCTTAGAAAACTCTAGGTTCTATTTCTTTAATTTCTTTAATTAATGGAGTATTAATTTAAATACAAGTAGTATTGAGGAGTGTTGCCTTACATATAAAGCTCCACTTAGATAATTAAAAACAAAACAAAAAACAAAAACCAACAACCTTAATGGACATAAATTAATTTTGATGTCAGAAATATATCAAATTCATTTTACTAAAATACTCTTTTCTTTTTACTCCAAATGAGTCAATCGGGCTAATTATATCAGCATTATTATAGTGGGGTTTTCTTGGATGTTTTAAAACGTTAATTTTATGATACTGGATAATATTAAGTAAACAAATGAATGAAAATCTGAAATTATCCCTTAAAATTATGACCCCCACTAGCCATTTGCAGGCACTTGAAAAAAAATATGGAGTCTTATGTTTGAAAATTACTTGTAACAGGGGCACCTGGATAGCTCAGTTGGTTAAGCGACCAACTTCGGCTGGGGGCTGGCGTCATGATCTCAAGGCTCGTGAGTTTGAGCCCCACGTGAGGCTCTGTGCTGACAGCTCCGAGCCTGGAGCCTGCTTCGGATTCTGTGTCTCTCTGTCCCTTCCCTGCTGACACTCCGTATCTCTCTCTCTCTCTCTCTCTCTCTCTCTCTCTCTCTCTCTCTCTCAAAAATAAACATTAAAAATTTAAAAAAAAGAAAGAAAATTGCTTATAACAAATGAGAAGCATCTTAAGAGAAACATTATAAAACTGAAAACACTTCCTTCTCACCTCTCAAATTAATGTGCAACTACTACCAAAACGTCAAAAAAAAAAAAAAAAAAGGCAATTGTCCTTAGGAAAGAAAAGTATAAGATCACTTAGGGCAACAATAAGCAGTTCAAAGTTTTAATTTATTATCCACTTAAAAACATATGCTAAAAATTAAAAAAAAGTTACCTAGCTTTTACATGAATTTTACATAACTGAATCCAAATGAAAACTTTTTTAAATCAAGGAAAAACAAAGGCAAGAGAAAGCTAGAAAAAGCTGTTAGATGTCTTACATTCTATTCACTTTTTTATTATGTAGTATCTTTCATATCTACTACAAATATATACTTCTTTGAATTCTTAAAGTTCTACAATTTTCTAGACACATGCAATAAATTAAAATTTGATCCTATCTACTGACAGGTTAATGCTGTGCATCTCATAATTTTAAATAGAAGAGTAATCAGCCAGAATCTGCAAATCAATTCCACTTAGCATACTATCATTAATTAACATTTAATGAATACCTGCAGGTGTATGCAGTAGTATTAGAAATCAATAACCAATTGCTGCTTGGGGACAGGTAGTCCAATTCATATATAATTGCCAACCTAAATCTGGCTAAGCTCTGAGTACAGATTGGGAAACTGATTGACATATATTGATAAACTAAAGGCAAGATTCCTAAAAAACACTCAATGGGAAATAACGGAATATTTTTTTTTCAAATGTAATGTAAGAAAGCTGCCAAAGAGGCAATTACTATATGCTATCTTTCTGGATCTTTTCTGTGAGGGGCGGGGAGGTGGAGGGAAGGGCATAAAGTAAGTGGATTGGCACATACATGTACCTTCATATACACCAATATAGAAAAAGAAGAAGAAAACATATAAAGCCAGTTACTTACTGGCTTTACAGTTCATAAACACCTCAAAGTTAGCAAACGTGATAATTTAGATAATAGAAAAAACCTCACCGTATTCAGAAAATCTGAAGAAAGCAAGACTGAACTAACTATAATAGTTAAAAGATATTTCTTGAATACATGAATAGAAATTGAAGAATTATATGACTCCATTCATTCAAAGTCATTACTTACTGCTCTTTAATATGCACATAAGCTAGACCTAAAATATATTGAAATTCATGTAGGGTAGACTTTTGGTTTTACAACATTTACAAAGTAACAAGTGAGTCAAGACAGGGGAAGTTATTTGGTACCAATATTAGATACCAGCAGAGAACAACCATAAAAGGGAACTAATAGGATTACTTACTGCTGTAGGTGATCTACACCCAAGACATAAGTTATCATGTAACTCCAAACTGGAAAGTTATTTTGTTGATTTGTTTGCTTGTCTTTTTAATCTAGAGTTTTTCAGCCTAATAACAAGCCATTACTTTATAGCCCAGGTAATTATTTGGACTGATGGTCTCTGACTCTAATGAGAGTGCTCCTAGGACCTGCACATAATTATTGGTTCTTTTAATATATTATTTCATCAGTGCAAGTAACCTATGACGTAGGAATTATTGTGCCTGTTTCAGAGGTGATACAATAAAGCATCAGAGAGGTTTTGTTCATTTCTCAGTACACATAGCTAATAAATGGCAGCAAACAGGGTTCAGTTTGACTCCAAAGGCCAATTTTCCTTTTCTATTACTCTTGTTTTTTTCAGAGTCATGCTATGCTTTTTATGACTCACCCTGTACTCTCTGCATAACATTTCCTTCTTCCTTTCTTTAATGAGATCTTTAAAGATCTTACCCAAATCAGAAGTCTTGCTGTCTCTACAAATAAAGTTGTTTCCTCCTTCCTGACTTCCACTGTATCCTGTATGTATCTCTGATATAGCATATGCAACATTATTTTGCAATTAAAGTGGGGTGGCATCATATAGGCCTGTGACTTAGTGCATTCACCTATATATTTATTATATTTTTTAAAAAGAAAATAGGGGCGCCTGGGTGGCGCAGTCGGTTAAGCGTCCGACTTCAGCCAGGTCACGATCTCGCAGTCCATGAGTTCGAGCCCCGCGTCGGGCTCTGGGCTGATGGCTCAGAGCCTGGAGCCTGTTTCCGATTCTGTGTCTCCCTCTCTCTGACCCTCCCCCGTTCATGCTCTGTCTCTCTCTGTTCCAAAAATAAGTAAATGTTGAAAAAAAAAAAAAAGAAAATAATCCTTTTAGTAGTATAAAATTTCAAGGATCGGACAGTTTCTAATAAGAGATAATGTGCCAGATATAATTCATGTGCCCCTTCAAATACACTCTCTGCACTTTTCCATCCAGCTTCCTGCATGGGAACACTAACTTGTATGGATGATACCATAGAGGGTTTCCAACCTAGAGCTTCCCTTTGGGTTTGGCCAATAGGCAGTCATGGCAGGAGATAGGAGAGAGGAAGAAGTGTAAGATCAAGGTATTTATTTCCTTGACTTCATAACTCTGGGATTGCCTTGAGTTGGTTCTGTATTTTGACCAAAAGTCACTACAAACTTTTCTACATGGTACTCTTTTTTCTAAGTTCTACTACCACCTCTTTGCCATTGTCCCTTAGACCTCAGACTGGGACAGCTCCTTCACTATTATAAAGCCCAAGTTATTTCACTGTTGTTTGTAATCCCCAAAAACCCCACCCACATTTTTGTAAGTAACACCTTTGTACAGAAACTTTCTTCAAATTATCCTAATTTGAGTGTGTCACCTTTTTCAGTTGGGACTCTGATTAATACAGTTAAGAGTAGATAACTGATTCACTTTGAACCCTTCAAATCACAACATTCTCCTCATTTCTAAAAGCCTAGATATGTAGTTACTTCAGTGCAAAGGAAAAACATAATAAACTTTCAGTTAGTTTAATGCCACACCTACTTAAATTTTATATACTTTCAAGACTGCAAAGGCACTGTGAGAAGTACAAAAAGAATTTATGATATGATCTCTCCACCAGGGCGTTTTAATCTTATTAAGGATATAAGGCATGAAATGAAGAAAATTATAAAGGAAGCATGAGCTGAACAGTCAGGTGCAGTCATTTATGATGCAGAGAATAAAAGGTATCATTTATTTATTATGGTTCCCATGCGCTCTGGACTTCTGCCAGCCTGCATCTAAGCTCTAAGAAGCTCCTCAACCCCTACAAGAGCATTCTCTTTTGTTTCACTTCCCTGAGCCTTTCTTAGCTTTTCCTTTTCTAGGTTCACTGAAAATAACTGCTCTATTATTAGAAGATCCCCAAGATAAAGATAGTAGAAACAAGGCATCACTTGTTGGATGAGTTCATCTTGAGCAGCACTACGTGGCAACACAAAACTAGTTAAGAGCCATCGATGCAAAGGTGATTAACTCATAATTCTTATTCATAAGTGGTGTGCCACCTCAGAGTGGACATTAACAAGTATATGCACCTGCAATTCCTAATTCCAATAAAAGGTGGGGAAAGTGGGTAAATGCAATGCTTACACATACAGAAACATATACACACACATACATATGTACAAACACACACATACACTTAATACATACACATGCCCACACACAGGCACACCTTTACTGGTAATTCTGAATCAGATAGGAATTCGTTTGTACATGAGCTTATAGAAGAGAGAAAATATATAATGTTGAAAGTATCCAGGAAATCAGTCTCAAAAAGAGTATAAAGTGTAGGATCCTTGGTAAACATCAAAATAATATTTCTTTTAATAGAATTCATCTGGATATGTCTACTTGGGTTTCATAAAGTGATTCGGGAGAGGAAAACATATTGAACATTTAAATGTATGTAAAATTTTAAATAAAATAAACTAGATGTGTGTGGCTGTCGATTTTTATGTCGGCAGCTATAGGAATACCAAATGATAAGTTGGCCACTGGGGGGGCTTTTCCATTTTCTTAGAACATAGAAATATATTTATTCTAGGAATATATTAACAACTACGGAGGAGAAAATTTGAAAATCTTTTTCAAAGATTTTGAAAATCCAATATAGGAGCTCAGAGCTTGGTCAAGGCTCAATCTTTATTTCATAGCAAGTGTCTGAGCAAGCAAGATTTCTTGCATATCAGATTTAATTTTCTGTTCATTTTGCTTCTATAATGAAGATGAAAAAAGTAAGTTCCTGCATGCATAGTCAATCTCCATTTTTACCAATATGTACCCCCCATCAGAACTTTAACTTTCTTCTTATTTAAAATAAAAATAATAAAAATATCTCCCTGATTCTTGAAGGAATAGAGTGAGGGAAATCTGCTTTGGATATGGGCTCCTGTTTAAATATAGATCACGAATTTTATGTAGTTCAACCACATCTCCCTTATCCCTCCCTTTATGAAATGGCTATGAATCAATCTATTATTGACTTCTAATGATGCTTATAATTTTAATACTCTATATTAAGCACTCAAAAATCTCCAATGTTAGTAATGATGCAACTTGGAGTTGTTTTATTTATGGTAAAATATAGGGTCAGTATGGTGATTTTTATGACATTATAATCTTCTACAGATCTTCTGAGCCTTCAGCTCATGTTAGTTTGTAGCACCAAGATTAGAATGGTTCAAAATTTAAGGAGCACCAAAATAATCACTAATTGAGATAAATGCTATTTTAATAACATATTTAAAAAGACAAATTAATATAAAAATTCATAATGAGAAAAACATCAAAATAAAGATCCTGCCCGTTAGTGGGAATATTGTCGACCCCCAACTAGTATGTTCTTTCCAAACCCCCATTTCTTCTAAGTAAGCACACTCCCTGCCTTCCAGATGACATGGTTGTCACTATTTACCCAACTATGAGATGCAACACAGAATGATATAAGCAACTTCCTTATATGAATAATGTGTTTTACTATGCTGGACAAATCTATAATGTGTACTTTATATGCTAGTAGCGGTTGCCATAATTCTGAAATATTTGTGGTAGGCTTTCACTATCTTTCTTTTGTAAGAAAAATGAAAAAAAAAGCAAGCCTGTATATCTCTCTTTATTATAAGCCTCCTGCATATAAAACAGCTCCTGGACTAAATAATGTCTTTACTCTCTAGCACCAGGTTAAATACAGCTTAGCAGTGACCTTGGTGCCAAGATGAAATAAGCCGATGACCTCATTTCAGCTCCTTCCTGGCAGATGTCCAGTGTACTAATTGGCACCCAGGTGACAGCATTATGAAGCCAACCAAGGTGAATCAAATGTGAAAAGTAATCCATGTACACAATTTCAGATCATCTACATACATGAAACCAGGAATATTAAGTTTTATTTTGTTTTACTTCACTACTTATGAGGGGGATACTGACAGTCCTGCTATCATTATAATTTAGCATAAAATGCTCTTTGTGTGTATTTAGGAACAAGGGGCAACAATGCGCTCGTGCACAACATAAGCTCAGGAAGAAGACCAATGTTCAAAGGAAACCAAATGCAAGGGGATCTTCTCTCCACACAGAACACATGGAAGCCTGGCTCTCCATTTATCTGTTCACATTTTCAGGGAATTTCAGTGAGTGAAGAGCACAGAGGTAATTTCTAAAAGGGAAGAAAGAATTAGAACAAGAGAGGATGGGACAGACAAAGGAAGAAAAATGGAGAGAGAGTGAGAAGTGTGAATATAGACATAGTATGTAAAATTCCATTATTACAACTTTGTTTTTTAAATCACTCCAAGCAACAGATAATTTTTTCTATAAGTATAAAAGAATTTGAAGAAAATTTCTTTTACCCAAATGAAATCATGCTCATAAAGTATCTAGTTTTGAGACTAGCCCATAAGACCTGAAAACATGCTAGCTAACAAACTGCGTTCCTTTTTCCTCCTTTCTGGAAGGTAAAACTAGTGATTCTTTGCCTTCCTTTTTTGATAATATTTTCCAGTGCTATGGAAATGACTCCTTCCTTAGAATTGTGACTGAATCTCTATCTTTAGACCCAGAATGTCTCTAATATTTTTCCTATGGAAGAAAAATGTAAATTAAATATAATCCAAACCTCTTTGAGGATATTACATTAAATTAAAAAGAAAAAAAAAAACCAAGTAACTCATTTTCACAAAGTCTCTGTCCCTCCTGAGTATAATTTTAGGTCTGTTTCTACAACTAAAGATAACAACTAAGCATTTATAGTTCCTTTTTTTTTTTTTTTTTACCAATCCATTTTTAAAAGTCTTGTGATGTGAAAAGATCACTCACCAGCACAGTGCATTTGCTTACAAACTTCAGTTCAGCAGATACTAATAATACGGTAATAAGAGAACTTTTAGTAGTTTACTTCAGAGAGATCTATTATTCCTTTCAGGGAATTATCACCTAAAACACTGAAATCATTTTCCTTGATTGATTGATTGATTGATTGATTTCTTCCTAATCCTTTCATGCAATAAGAACATAAATCATACAAAAATAATGTGACTCTTTAGTATTTCATTTTTAGATGCCATATTAGGTAATCAAAACATTCCATTTATAGGTCTCAAAAAAGAAAAAAAAATTCTCAATGCCCTTGAAAGTTGCACATTCTCAAAGCTGTCATAATGATATTGCATTTAAAAGCAGTACTGATGTAAATAACAATTTGGACCTTGTCAAATTTTATTTAGTAGAATTTCTCAAAGACATTCTGGAGAGAATAGGTTTTATGGTCTAGTAAAAGATAATGTGATGAAAATATCATCCAGGATCAATTACATTGGAGAAAGCATAGGTTAAGTCCAGTTAAACAGGATTTCTTCTCTTCCGGACTTCTGAGTCTTAAAAAGTTAGAAATGCTCTAGAAAACTCCAGGAAAAGATAATATGCAAAGGATTCCTTACACACTTGATTATGGAAACTTTTCTTTGCAAATTATCTCAAGGGATTTACATTTTATGGAATATACCTTTGCTTCTTAATGTCAGTCACTATATTGTACTGATGTTTGGAGCACACATAAAATCTGGAGAGTGTTTTAAACAATTGGGGTTGCCTGGGCCATATTCAGATCAAGTGAATCAGAATCGCTGGGGACACAGCCTAGAAATTCATATATATATTTTGAAGTTTATTTATTTTGAGAGAGACAGAGACAGCGTGAGTGGGGGAGGGGTAGAGACAGGGAGAGAGACTGAGAGAGAGAGAGAGAGAGAGAGAGAGAGAGAGAGAGAGAGAGAGAATCTCAAGCAGGCTCCACACTGCCAGCACAAAGCTCGACGCAGGGCTCGAACTCACGAAACTGTGAGATCATGACTTTAGCCTAAACCAAGAGTTGGACACTCAACCAACTGAGCCACCCAGGTGCCCAGAAATTCATAATTTTAAAGAAGTTCCTAAAGTAATTTTGATGTTTTAAACACCCTAGTTTGCCCCATAGTTTGTGTATTTGTGTGTTTTAAAGAATGCTCCAAACTAAGCATTTTTAAGCCTTGAAGTTGTACATTGCATTAGCTTCTTCACATTATCAACAGTGGAAATTTTCAAGCATATCTCTTTATGTGGTAAATTTTGTATAACTAATATTTACTGAAATAAGCCATCTGATATCACTACTTTTGGAAAGAATACACCAAAATGTGACTGCTATACAAAAGAAGAATCTTGAGGCGAACAAACTAGAAGATTTGTAATAAAAAAAATTAAAAGCCTGATTTTTTTGTTGTTGTTGTTCAGGATGTTTTTTTTTTAATTTTAGTTAGTTAACATACAGTGCGATGTTGGCTTCAGAAATAGAATTCAGTGATTCATCACTTGCATACAACACTCAGTGCTCATCACAAGTGTTCTCCTTAATGCCCATCACCCATCTAGCCCATTTCCAACCTCCCTCCCTCCATCAACCCTCAGTTTGTTCTCCGCAGTTAAGAGTCTCTTGTGGTTTCTAAAAGCCCATTTTAAATTGCAATAGCTTAGGGGCAGTAAAATCAAATCTAATACACACCAGTGCTCCTAGCATTGCCACAGTTGCAGCATATATCAGAAGATTTTTAGATTTTAGATGCTTTGACCAAAGACCAAAGTGTTCAGTTAATTAGAAAAAAAATTTGACCTCGCTCCCCTTTCTCACATGGAGTATAAAAGTGCACAAAAAAGTGCATTTTTTCTTATGTAAGAAAAAAATGAAACACAATGTTTTTGATCTTTTCAATAAATCAGAAGGAGATATATTTTCAATAAAATCTCAATTACATCCTCAGTTGATTATTCTTAAAGCATTCATGAAAATAACCTGTTTACTGGAGAAAACAAACAAACTGGGATACAGGATAAGACAGTTAAGCTCCTCATCAAAGCCCAGATCAGTTCAACTAGAAAAATTTAAGTTTTCAACAATTTCAAAACTCTGGTCACATTTGATTGGGTTTGTTTGCATTCTGTTTTAGACAGTACTGATGGACTTTTTAAAAACAGGTTTGTGACCCAGCCCGAGGGGAAAAGGTTACAAATAAAAGACAACCTATGATTACCAGACCATGATTGCCAGAGCATGGAGGTTTTATTTTCTTCTCTCAGCCAACCTTAAAAATGAAAGGACAGTCAAAGCTGGCAGGTTATTTGAGACACAGAACTATGGTGTTGTATCAACCTACATCAGAATGTAGAAGTGTGAAGGCACTAGATCCACTCACTGTGACCATTTGGAAACAAAGCTTCCTGGGAAAGAAGATACCATAATCTCGAAATGAGACAGACAGTAGGTTTCAATAGTTAACCCTGTGCACTGAGTTTACGGAGATTTTAAATATCTTCGGGAGTCTCCACAACAACAGAAGTGTTACATATTAAAAAGGTCCTGAAGAATAGGGTTCAGTCAATATAACCCAAATGGCATTTATAGTTTGGTAAATAGATTATCAACAGAATGAACCATCTCCTCTGGTTAGTAAGGCTAAAATAAATATTTACTTCTCGTTTGGCAAACAAATTAGCTGCAAGCTGAACGTTCTTGAAAGAGCAGTACTACATGAAAGTTGTTAAAGCAACCAGTAAGTTATTTGGCTTAATTACTTTCCCAGATATGTTCTCAAGTTCCTTGCTGAGTAAATAAAATGCATCTCTCAAGAAGGCAAACTATTCCCTAACAAATGTTCTTGATCCTAGTCAAGTTTTCAACATGCTATTATGTTTAGGATTCTAAAACACTGTGTAAAAATCTGCTTACCTATCAAATGTTCTATTATGTCTACTACATCCACTGTACCTAGTCTACTATATGATAGCTAATTGGACCATGAGGAAGGGGATTGTATGGTTCCAAGGTTCTTGTCAGTTATATTTTTTGCTCCTTGGTTTTCCATAATGGATCGTGACAAGAAAAAAATCACCATAACTTTCTGAATACTTTGCTTTTAATATGAGGGAGTAACAGTAAGTTAAAATGAAGGCAGATCTTTGTGACATGAAAAAAAAATCTTTGATTGGTGTGCAACTTGGACTGGTAAATCATTTATTTTCCCATGTTTTTCCAATATATTTCTAGTGCCAAAAATAAATTAGAAAGTATGACCTCCATAGAAGTTCAGTAATTTGCCCTGAAAAGATTTCTTTTGCTCAAGAGAAAATAAGGTGACTGCACTCAGCAAGTTAAAGTATGCATCAACAGTGACAGGTTAACTTTGCCTTTAAGAATGTAGGGCAGGTTTCCAACTGAGAGCGTGTATTGTGAATGCAAACAAAAGAGAAGAACAATAGTTATTGTATACCCTCCCCATGCCAAGCCACGTGCTTGGCATTTCCACACACTTCATTTAATTCTCACAATAACACTGCAATGTATATCTTATAATATCTATTATACAGATGAGATGACTGAGGTTTATAAATACTGACTACTTGACTGACATCCAAGTCACTTGTCTCTAGACAAGACACTGACAGTCACTGCGCTCAATTTTCTCAATAAATGAGAATAAGACTATTCTTCATGGCTTCATTGTTTTAAGTAAGTGACAGTTACATGAAAAGGTCCACATAACCTTGGGTTTGCTCCTGGTAATGGTAATAATTAACAAGAACACATTTCAAGGAAGGCAACTTAATTTTGTTTCAGACCACATGTTACTTTGCCTTCTCCAACTCAACTACTCTGAATATCACAAAGTCTCCCTTTACTATTGTTGCCCCATTCCTGACCTTTCCTTCTTCCTTCCCAAGCACAAAAGTGCTACCAGCTACCAACTTCCACTCATAATTCCTCTCTCTGTAGCCAATTACTTGTATGCTTTAATCTTTCTTGTTCCTAAAAATGTAATAGGTAATCTAGGGGGAAAAAGAGATGAAGATGAAGAAAACTTGGGAAATGTATATAACACTATATCCCCCCCCACCCGAGAGATGCACAATGTCATAATGTACATCAGCATATTAAAAAATTGTCATATGCTGGCATTTTCTAAGTCTAAATGATCTGAAAACATTTATTCCTTACCTTAATTATGGAAAATGATCTGAGGGACTCAGTCTCACTAATACTAATATTTTGGATTATACATATATAAAGGTTTCAAATCTGTTGACACTGAAAAGTCTTACATTACCAGTAAGACCATAACATACACACATTTGAATATCACCACCAAACTCTCCTTAGATGACTTGGTAGGGAGACATGTGTTTAAGTAATTCAATCATCATATTTTTGTATCAGCACAACATACTGTGTGTAGAAAGTTGAGAGTCATGTAGGAACTATCGTTGTTCCTCTTTGGAGCAAAATCTACTGTACTTTCATAGGGGATTAGCAACATCTTTACCCTGACTTCTCCCAAGAAGATAAACGACCCCTATGAGGCCAGCAGGATTACTCATGAAAGTTATAAATGAAGTTATAGACAAAGTTTTGCCAAATATGGTGAGAAGAATAAAAGAGAAAAAAAAAAAGAAAACAGGACAATAAAGAGAGATGAAGATAGATTGAATCTTGAGATAAGCTGTATGCCATAAAAAATAGACTAATTCTAGAGTACTTACTCTGAAGTTTATGGATAAGGAAAATTCTATATACCTCAGCATATATCTAAACATAGGACACAGAAGTTCTGCAGTCTTAACATAATTTACAAGGTTTTTTTCACTATTTTTTATCTCACCAATGCATTGGATAACCAATGTTCTCTATTTCCTTCTGCAAAACAGGTTTATTGTTACTCATAGCACCCTAAATTTTGTGTCTAATTTCTTTCTCATATGGTTGCTCAATTCTACTCTCACCAGCTTGGTAAGATGTGTTTGTTGCCAAACCCAGTTGTGTAAGTTATGTTTGTTACAAATGCCATTAAAAGTCATTCAGTCAAGAAATTTGCAGGACTTGCTGTATGCGAGCATTTCCCAAACTTAGTTGATCTGAAAACATTTAGTACCTCCCAATACCTATGGACAAATGGTCAAAAGAACTTCATTTCATATTTTCAATATTATTTTGTGTGTGTATAATATTAAGTGTCCAAATGTGGATTTGAGAACAAAGACAGATACTTCTCCAAGAAGGTAGTTTAATGCTTTGCTATACAGAATTTACATAAAATAAAATTACTATTAAATAAGATATGGACAAAACAACAACAATTATTGGTTTAAAAAATCATATCTTATATGTCAATGTTTACAGATGACATGACACTACATCTAGGAAACCCTAAAGACTTCACCAAAAACTACTAGAATGATAAATGAACTCAGTACAGTTGCAGAATACAAAATTAATATACAGAAATCTGTTGTATTTATATACACTAATAACAAAGTAGCAAAAAAAGAAATAAAGAAAATAAACCCATGCATCAAAAAGAATAAAATACCTAGGAATAAACTTAACCAAAGAGGTGAAAGGCCTATACTCTGAAAACCATGAGACACTGATGAAAGAAACTGAAGATGGAACAAATGAAAAGATTTACATGCTCACAGATTGGAAGAACTAATATGCCCACACTACCCAAAGCAATTTACAGATTCAATGAAATCCCTATTAAAATACCAATGAAATTTTTCACAGAACTAGAACAAATAATCCTAAAATCTGTACAAAACCACAAAAACCCTTGAATAGCTAAAGCAATCTTGAGAAAGAAGAACAAAGCTGGAAGTATCACAATCCCAGATTTCAAGATATACTCTAAAGCTATAGTAATCAAAACAGTATAGTACTGGCACAAAATAGATGGATAGATCAACAGAATAGGACAGAGGGCCCAGAAATAAACCCACACATATATGGTCAATACTCTGTGACAAAGGAAGCAAAAATATACAATGGGGGGAAAAGACAGTCCTTTTAAAAAATGATGTTGGGAAAACTGGACAGCTACATGCAAAAGCATGAAACTGGACCACTTTCTCACACCATACATAAAAATAAACTCAAAATGGATTAAAGACCTAAATGTGAAACTTGAAATCATAGAAATCCTAAAAGAAAACGTAGGCAGTAATCTCTTAGACATCAGCCTTAGCAATTTATGGATACGTCTCCCCAAGCAAGGGAAAGAAAAGGAAAAATAAACCATTGGGACTACATCAAAATCAAAAGCTTTACCACAGCAAAGGAAACCATCAACAAACCAAAAAGGCAACTTCCTGAATGGGAGAAGATATTTTCAAATGACACATCCATTAAGAGGCTAATATCCAAAATACATAAAAAACTCACATGACTCAACACCAAAAAAAAACACAAACTAACAGTCTAATTAAAAAACAGGCAGAGAACAAGAATAGACGTTTTTCCAAATACATACAGATGGCCAACAGACACACAAAAAGATGCTCAACATCACTCATCATTGGAGAAATGAAAATTAAAACCACAATTAACTATCACCTCACACCAGCCAGAATGGGTAGAATATCAAAATAACAAGAAAGAACAAATATTGGTGAGGATGAAGACAAAAGGAAACCCTCATGCACTGTTGGTGGGAATTTAAATTAGTGCAGCCACTGTGGAAAACAGTATGGAGGTTCCTCAAAATTTAAAAATGGAAATACCGTATTACCCAATAACTCCACTACTGGGCATTTACCCAAAGAAAAAAGGCATTTACCCTAAGAAAAAAGGTAAATTTGGGCATTTACCCAAAGAAAAAAGGTATATGCTAACTCAAAAAGATACATGACTCCTATGTTTATCACAGTGTTATTTACAATAGCCAAGATATGGAAACAACCTAGTGTCTACTAATAAATGAATACATAAAGAAGATGGGGCATGCATATATACATAATGGAATATTAGTCATAAAAAGGAACGCGATCTTTACCATTTGTGACAACAGGGTTGGACCTAGATGGTATTATGCTAAGTGAAATAAGTCTAATAGTGAAAGACAAATTGATATGATTTCATGATTATATGGGATCTAAAAAATAAAACAAACAAATGAATAAACAGACTTTAAATACAGAGAAAAAACTGGTGGCTTCCAGAAGAGAGGTGGGTGAGACGATAAGCAAAATAGTTAAGAGGATTAAGAGGTATAAACTTCTAGTTATAAAATATATAAGTCATGGAGATATACAGTACAGCATAGGGACTATAGTCAGTAAGATTGTAATAACATATGGTGACAGATGGTGATTACACACATACATACACCCAAAAAACATAACTCAATATAGTTGGCTTTAAAAACAAATCATAACAATCTAGAAGGATTCTGAGATTACAGTAGTTTACAAATGTACTTTGTATAAATGAATCTGGAAATTACAAGTGGTAAATTATAGGAGCAACTTGCAAAGATAAGGGGAACACCAATCATTTGACTCCTCCTCAAAGAAAATAACCTGATTTCACATCCAAATCAACAAAGGCATTTACACTTAAATGTTTTAAATTGATACAATAAAGTCTATATTATACATGTACTATTTCATAGCTCCCTGCTTTCACCAAAATTTTAAGTGGACCAATTAATTGAACATCTACAGTCCAAATGTGGTAAAGATGGCTGCAGTTGATGCTATACAAATTTATCTTGTGACTATCTGTCTTTTTTTCTAGAAGAAGTTGTCCTTTTCTGCCATTGCAAGAGAAAAATCAACAGCGTGGAGTTCAAACATAAGTGGGGTTTGGAAGATTGATTTTGTTCAATATAAAGGCATCAGGCCTGGAAGTCCAGCCTCAGCATTTTTGGGCCCCAGGGGAATCTCATGACCTTGTGAAGCAAGGAACACTTTCTTCTGTTTGAAGAACATATAAGTATTAGAAATAATCTGCAGGATAAGGCAAATTTAAATTCTGCACATTACTTAGTTTTGCATGTAAATGCATGTTAACTGTGCTTGCTGCATACTCCATTCCTACCCAAATTCTCTCGAAATGATCAGCCAATGCTGCTGAATCCATTCTGAATAGTTCAGAGAAGAAAATATACTGACAGAAAGGAAGGTAAATTGTAAGTATATAGATCAGCAGATAGACATCGTGAAACAGCATTGTAGACAAGCATATTAAGTTTTGTATTCAATAATTTCTATGACTACTCCAATTTTGCTTTAGACTACAGGTTGACAGCATAAACATTTTAATATACACATTCTTTTTGTTCTTGTGGTTTCTTGGTTATGGTAGCCATTTTAATGTTGTAAAACATAGTAGACATTACTATATTCATATTTTTATGATTTTAATTATTCTGTGGATATCATTATTATCTGAGATGCATCCTGTTTTTAAAATAACATTTTGATGGGGGCACCTGAGTGGCTCAGCCAGTTAAGCAGCTGACTCTTGATTCCATGTCAGGTCATGATCCATTGGTTTGTGAGATCGAGTTCCAAATCGGGCTCCACGTTGACAGTGAGGAGCTGGCTTGGGATTCTCTCTCTCCCTCTGTCTCTGCCCCTCTTCCTCTCATGTGAGCACGCACTCTCCCACTCTCAATCTCTCAAAATAAATAAATAAACTTAAAAAAATAACATCTTGATGGATATGGACTACTTTTAAATAGTATATATTACAAATGAAAATACTGAAGTTCAGGGATGTTTTGGGATTTGGGACAGCATTGAAAAGAAGCTACACTTTTAATTTACTGTTTGGTTTAATTTTAGTTTCACCTGGGAGTTGACCAGATACTATCTCAAAGTTTATTTTGTCTCCAGAATTTATTACTTTTTTGTCACATAATATTATTTTTGCCTTATGTCTTTACCACTGGATCATCTTAACAGTCCTTCTTCACCTTAAAAACAAAACAAGACACTTACTTCTGTGTCTTCTTTTTCCTTATTGATTCGGCTCCTGCATAATAGTCAAATAAACAGTAAAAACAAGAAATAGTGACCTCTGGAAGTCTGTGAATAAAGCAAATATAGGAACTGAAATTCCCACTGCATAGTGCTGGCAACACAGACAAAGTCATTTACTGATTAACTGACCTTGTCCCATATGCAAGGGACTTAAAAATCTATTTCGGTTACCAATACGGTTTTGTTCTCTTCTTACTTGCATTCTGTAAATGCATTTCAAGCTATCTGTCTAGTATAGAAAAAAATTCCCCCCCCCAAAAAATTTTTTTTCTTTACAAAACTGAGTTTCCCAAAATGAAGCAAAGAGTTTTAACATTAAATACATTTACCGGTAAGCTTGTGCTTAAAAAATTCCCAGAAAAGTTGAGTGATTAATTTTTTTTAAATTTATTTTGAGAGAGAGAAGGCAGGAGAAGCAGAGAGAGAGAGAGAGACAGGGAGAGGGAGAGAATCCCTAGCAGGCTCCACACTGTCAGCACAGAGCTGGATTTGAGGCTTGAACTCACGAACCATGAGATCATAACCTAACCGAAATCGAGAGTTGGATGTTTAACCTACTGATTCACCCAGGTGTCTCATAATTATTTTTTTTAATGCTACACCCTGAGCCATTAAAAAAACAGGCACATATTAAATCCCTATACTTTAATTGGGATAACTAACATTTTTCTGGATGTTTGTATTTTCTTAAGAGAAGTAGAGAACCAACAAGTTCCCAGCTCTGCCTACTGTTCAACTATCCTGGTTTGATATGTTTTTGAAAGTCCATCAGTCTTTTATTCACATTCACATCCTGACATTCTTTTTTTGAATGATTTACCAAATGCATCTTTAAATTTTACACGCATCTTAGACTAACTGTGCTCAGAAAGGGCATCTCATCAGTGGCCGGCTGAGGCAGTCGTCTTGTTCCTTAATCAATGAAGAGTGAGCAGCCATGTGGATATAAATATATATCTAATAAAAGGGTATGTGAACCTTTAGGCACAGAGCTGCTAGTGGTCTGTGTAAAGGGCCAAGGAATAAAATACTGATGTCAATTCAAGTAAATCATGTGGAAGTTTTATCAGATAGCCCTGTGTGCGGCAGTCATGTACCACTGGGAAATTGCTGAAACTCCTTGAGTCTACCTTCTCCAAGTGTGAGCTGGAGATGTCTTTTTTCTACTGACAGTTCTTCAAACAAGAGTATAATATAATTTACTCAACAACAAAAAACAAATACAACAGCCACAATAATAGTTAATAAGAAAATATTTTGAGGAGGACAGTAGTAATCTAACATTTTTTGGACATAATTTTATTTAGTGACCTTTCCCCAAAATGAAACAAAACAAAACAACAAAACCATTTCATCCCACAAGCCCCTCCCCCCAACAATAAACAAAAAAATCTACTCCCATAAAAAATGTGGGTGGTAAATTGCTTTAGAGGCAAAATGTTGTATGCCTGCTCCATCTCTACCCCCACCTCAACCCACAGTGAACATACACACACATACACAAGACTATCCTCACTTGTCTTGCTCTGCCTATCAATTTGACTGCTCATCAAGTTGAAGTAAAAAGCAGGAAAATTAGAAAAATATAGGAAGAATAGTGATGAGAAAATATAAAGAATGAGGGAGATGAATGAGAAAGAACAAGGCAGATAAAGGAATGAAAAAGACAGATGAGAGCCAGAGAGAGAGAAAAGAGATGGGAAAAGCTGCGCCTTAGTGTTAATATTGATGATAATGTTAATTCATATATAGGGACCCACAAAATGGCGGCCTCCCCAGTGGCTCAGCCCACATCACAAATCTAAACCTTAAGTCAGCCTGCACTTACAGGAAACACCTCACTGTGGAGGAAATCTGATACCATTCATAATTCTACAAGGCAGCTTTAGCTAGCTCACCTTACTTACCCTAGAAAACAGGACTGCCAGCCTTATAAGGAAATCCCTGACCCCCAAGCCAATCACACCCTGTTTCCCCAGCATGGTTTCTATTGTTCTGTAAAACTTACTCTTCCCTTAGGAAGAGATCTCTACTGCTTGTAGGCAATGTATTCCCCTAATCCATGGTTTGTTTGCCCTTGAATAAAAAAATATCAATTTCATCACTAAATTGTTTTAGTTGGGTCATTTGACATTGGTTAATCATCCTTTTGAATTCCCTGTGAAATACTGTCTTCAGTTCTTTAGATATTTGTATCCTGGTAAATTATCTGATTTGTCTTATAAAATCAGTTACTTCTTCTTTTAAAGTAGGAATAATAATATTACTATATAATTCTTTAATGTTGGCCTGTAGACAGACGACTGAACCTGATAATATCTTGGCGTCACGTTTATCACTATGATCAATAATCTATGTTGATGAAGGAAAGCTGGTACACATATACATTACTTAAATAAATTCCCAATACAGCATAGATTAAAAACAGAAAAAGTCAACAAGCAACAATAAAAGAAACCACCCTATTCATATGAAATATATAGAGTGACTTTTCCTCACATTTGTTTTTTGACTTAATATTTACTTCAAGTGGGTAGTGATTCTGCCTGAAAACTGGTCAATGTTCACACTAGCATTCAGACTGACAGCATGGTGGAGCTGAGATTTGTTTGATGTGTCATCTGACATCCTTTCAAGAAAGAACTCATCCTGTGGGAAGAGAGACTGAGAGAGCCACGTCTGTCCTGTGGGAATGGGTCATTTTTGAAGAAGGGAAAGAGATCACGTGGTATAGTGCACACTGCCCTTTACCTGTATTGTCCTCACTATGATAAATAGGCAACGCCAAAGGTGAAAGCGTTTCAATAAAGACAGGACAAAATCTAAAATAGAGTTTTTTCTTTTTTTAGAAATTTATTTATTTTGAGAGAGAGAGAGAGACAGCAATCAGGGGAGGGGCGGAGAGAGAGATAATGCCACGCCTGTCCCGCACTGTCAGCTAAGAGCCCAACATGGGGCTCAGTCCTACAAACCATGAGATTATGACCTGAGCCCAAACCAAGAGTCACACATAACCAAATAAGCCACCCAGATGCCCCTAAAATAGATTTTTAAACCAAACTTTATGAAAGGTTTTGAGAGTTCAAAGAAGCTCGAAGTATAGCCAGCACTCACAGGGTATAAAGTGTTCATCTACTGCTGGGGCATGCTAGGCCATGAAAAAGATATAATATCTTGAGCAGAAATCCAGATCAATCTGTATTTGAATCAAGAAATGATGAGGCACCTGGGTGGCTCAGTCAGTTAAGTGCCCAACTTTGGCTAAGGTCATGATCTCATGATTCATGGCTTCAAGCCCTATGCCAGTCTCTGTGCTGACAGCTCAGAGACTGTAGGCTGCTTGGATTCTGTGTCTTCCTCTCTCTCTGTCCCTTCCCTGCTCACACTCTGTCTTTTTCCCTCTCTCTCAAAAATAAACATTAAAAAAATTTTAAGAAGAAATGAGAAGACATTGCATTTAAGTGGCATTCAAAAGAGATCCTCAGAGTGGAAGCAATGACAATTGCAATATTGGAATCTGAGAGGACAATTGAAAGCATGAAACACTGCTGGGCCTCTGAGCATCTGTATAGGAGGAAGTAGTAAAGGGGCAAGACACCTTGGGAGAGAGGAGCTTTAGCCCAAATCTCCCCAATAAACAAACAATTAAATGAATGCATGGTGCTTGCTAAGCAAATAAAACTTTAAGAAGAGTAATCTAGCACCCCTTTGTGGATACATTCTACCTATGAGCCACTTCTACAAAATTCAGTGAAACAATGTTAGAGAGACCAGAAGACTAGAATTCCCAGCATGCAGTTGGGGGAGAGGGATTTAAATAACCATTGTTTTCTTGGTAGGACGTGGCCCCTAGAGAAATAGATGGAAGTTTCTTCAAGATTCAGGGAGAAAATTCTTTTAAAAAAGACAATAATAAGCAAGTAATTGAATACTAACAGTAAACCTAAAAAAGGTAATATTAACCTGACAATTGCATAATGCTGTTGATAACCCAATGTCAACAAAATAAACTGCAGCAAACACTTCTGTTACATTTGTACCACTTCATTAAAACTTAGTAATTTGGCTGAAATATCCCACCAAATACTCCAATTATTTAGCTATACCTGATGTCAAAAGTATGTGCTTAGGAGTGGGGGCTCTTTCTGTTCTTACATTTTTATTTCAATAAAATATTATGCGTATGGATTTAGTCACAGAAGCAATTAACTTTATATTGAAATACTCTCTACCATGGAATTAAGGTAATTGATCACTACATACTGTGAGATCTACATACAACCTCTGGAAGAGAAAAATGACCTATAAATCTTTCAGACAGGTTTTGGGAACTGGCATTAAATTTCCATATTATCAGGCAGGCAGCCTAGAAACAATAGCAAAATGCTAAGAAATAAGATGCGAATGGCCCAGCACT
This sequence comes from Felis catus, assembly GCF_018350175.1. Lineage (NCBI taxonomy): Eukaryota > Metazoa > Chordata > Mammalia > Carnivora > Felidae > Felis > Felis catus. The sequence continues at coordinate 134,580,918 of NC_058371.1, forward strand.
AAGCTTTTTAAGGCTGATTTGTTGATCGTTAGTCTTCCATATGCCACTTAAGCAAAATTCCCATCTAATATTCTTCATACACTGTACTATTTGTGCCTAGAATCATCTCGGATTTCAAAAGTGATACAGATAGAAGTCAGGCTGGATAAATATTAAGGAATTTGAAATTAGAAATATGAATTCTGCCATAAACCTGATATAGATCACCCATATCAGAATTGCTAAACACACACACACACACACACACACACACACACACACACACGGAGAGGGAGGGAGAGAGGGAGGGAGGGAGAGAGGGAGGGAGGGGGAGAGAGAGAGAGAGAGAGAGAGAGAGAGAGAGAGAGAGAGAGAGAGAGAGAGAAATCTCCCCTACAAAGATTTTTTTCCCAGGAAAACAAACAGAAAAGAATGAAAAAAAAAAACAAAAAACAAAAAAACAGCTGCTCAGAGTTCATGGGATGAATTCCATGGTCATTTGCATGTGTCTTTCTGAATGTCCTGTTGGCTGGAGCCCAGGTGATATTCTTTGAAATAAATGCCTTTAACATGAGAAACTAGTCAGAGCATGAATAAATTTCCATGGGCTGTGCCAGTTCTGGTTCTAAACTCACCAATGTAAAATTCTCCATGGAGAGCTACAGAAGCTGGCAGCAATAAATGAACAAATTATGTCCTATATTTTGAGCAAATTATGTCCTATATTTTGATTCTTTACCAATTCTCTGTTTCGTCTCCTGCCTGTAAACATTTTAATGAATAATGTGGGGTTTGGTCATCAGTTGTCAAATTCCTAAGTGATTCAACTTTGCATAGAGTTGACACAGAAAGATAAGCAAAATTTCCACCGTCAATCACGCTGTCTGATGTAGATGAGCCTGTTGAGCCTTCAAAGACCAACAGAAGAATGCTGGTCATAGAGGAAGAAAAGGAAAAGAGAGTGAACTATATATATTTTCCATGAAACCTCTTGTCACTTTTCTGGCTGTTTTTCCTCATTCTACTCTTTTGGTACATATTCCTCTATCTTCTCCATAAATACTGACCTCTTTTTGTGTGAGCCTCTTTCTGATCTCATTTGTTACTGTAAACCTGACTATTAACCCTGTGATGGTTCTTAATTTTCCATCTATAGCTCTCATGTAAACAACAGATGTACTATATTGACTCCAAACACAGAACATCCCTAAATAAGAATCATCAATTTCACTCCAAACTTGCGTTTCTTCTTGCCTTTCTTATCTTGTTTGGAAGTTACTCTAGTCCCATTGTACAATTCTTTAATCTCCCTGCTGAGGCCCCAGACCTAATCAGTCACTTAGTCTTGTTAATCCTACCTCCAGAATCTCTTTCCAGTTCACACCTCTCACAAACTGAGTCCCTCTGCCCTAACTCAGGCTGTCAGTATCTCTCACCTAGATGTCTACAACTGTCTCTTCACAGTGCCCCTGTCTCTGATATCTTCCATCAGCAATTCCCCACCACACTGACCCCAGGCAGTCTTTAGGATAGACATTTGTGAAGTGTGTGCTTACTGGTGTCTGTCTACCCTGTTATGGGGATTTAGAAGTGAATGAAACAAAGTTTCTGCCCTGATGGATTTTATGAGCTATTGTCAGAGATATAATTTGATAATTCCTCTGATTAAAAACCTTTGATAGCAATCCATCACCAGGGAATAAGACCCCATTCTAGAGACACACAAAGCCCTCAGCAATCTGGCTTCAAACACATTTCCAGTCCTTTGTTTGTTTGTTTGTTTGTTTGTTTGTTTGTTTTTAACTCCCATTTCATTTCATTTCATTTCATTTTTTAATTTGAGTATAGTTGACATACAACATTACATTAGTCCAGTTCTCTTTTCAATCCAAATCTTACTCTTTTGCCACGTGGACTACTCTAGCTGCCATTGCCTGAACATGCTTTTATATGTTTCCTCTGGTACCTCTTTACTTACTTACAGAATTTATTAAAGCTTCAAGACCTAGCTAGAAATTTTCACTTTCAGTGGCCTTTTCCTCACCTCCCTAGCTGGGCTTAATCAATATTGTCTTCTCTGTTGGCTATGTTTGTTCCCGTCTCTAGCACTGCTCATATTCACAGAATATTATAATTCTTTGCTGCATATCTTCTCCCCCACCAGGCTGTCCATTCCTTAACTGCAGGAAATATAATGTGGTCATCTTTGTACTTTAAGCCCCTACCAAAACTTCTGCCATGATAGGAACTCAGTAAGGGTTCCTTTAATGACCAAAAGCAAAAAACAAAAACAAAAGGGAAGAAGGGGAAAAGGAAGAGAACAGTGACCGGAAAGTTAGGAGGAGGGATGTCTTCAGGGAGGAAAGTACTGGTAATAAAATAGTTAACTACCACCATTTCACATTCAGTAAATACTAAGGATTAGGTGTCATTGTTAACGGAAGGCTAAGAGGAAAGACAGTGATTGTCCCCAACAACCTGTCATCAGTCTAATGGTTAATACGCTTAGGTAGGCTTTTCATAACAGGGAAGCTTTGCTTTACTACAATGCTGACACATGGTGGGAAGAAACCAGACATACATCATTTACAAGAAAATGAAAACTGTAAGCCCCCTTTCAGCTCATGGATTTAGGAAAGAAAAAAAAGAAGAAAGAAAAGGCAATAAAAAACCAATGAAACGGCAATAAAAGTCTTAGAGGGTCAATACGAGATTCCACCAGGATGCAGGTGATTTATGTGTGAATGAAGCATTTTGGGGGATTAATAAATATTCTGCTGGAGCTTTTGCTACTATGCGCTGTAAAGTATAGAAATATCAGGAAGCATGGCATTATTTATCAAGGAGGCCATTTCACATGCTGTGTAAATGTCCGGAGAATGAACGTGCAGAATTTTAACCAATCAGATACTTGGTGTTTTCTCTAGGCATCCCATCCATTTTGCTCTGTAAACACCAGCATCCAACTACCCACTGAAAGAAGGTGTGAAGTTACCAAAGTTCTCTGACATTTCAACCATGGAACACCTTGTAGGCTGTTATAGACAGCAAAGCCTAGCAGACAGCAGAATGAAAGGTGCTTTCTTTTCATTTTAATTTCATGAGGTCTTATATTTAAAAAAGAAATAATGATCCCTGGTATTTATTTGAGACTTCTCTCAGATTATTTCATCTAGAAATAATGTTAATCATAATTTTGCTAATTAGGAAGGCTTAGAAATATTTTATCTGCACTTAGCATAAACAGATGACACACTGAATAAATATGATAATTCTGCCTCTCCATCTTGCAGTTTACTACCAATGTAAACACTTTCTCACTAGGAATGAGAAATATAGACCCAGTTATAGTATTACTCTATGTCCAGGCAGAATTTCCATTTTTAACTTTAAAATGCTGGCATTTTTTCCAGATGAATTGTATAGGATATCCATCCTCTTGAAACAATTACCTTGTAAGAAGTTTAAAAGACACAGCTTTAATTTTTTTGACTGCTGTAATAATTGCAGCTGACTACAAGTAACTCAATGCAATAAAAATACATCTGAAGCTATAAAAATCACTCATAAACAGTAAAAATAGAACTTTCTTAAGTCCAGATTCACTGAGACACTCCCCAAAAATTCAAATGAGGGCCTCACAAGAAAAAGACCACAAAAAGATTTATTTTATTATATTTAGGGAGAATTTTTTTTCAAAAAACATATCATTTTTAAAAAATTAAGGGTAGGATAGATAGCTTTTTAAAAATATATGTGAAATTATAACCCATAGACTATCTTTTGCCTATATAAAGGCAAGGGGAAAGAAGGTAGAGAATAGAAAGAGAGGGAGTTGGCTTACATGAAGAAAGTTGGGAGGAGGGATGGTGCTTCTTCTGGGCACCAGGTAAAACTGACTATAGAAAAAGACTATACCTCTCATAAAGGACTTGTCAACATGCATTATGCAATCCAGAGAAAATTATGATTCATATATGATCCAAGATATTCTCAGGTTGCAAGAGAAAAGGTCAATGGCTTCTATGTACTAAAACCTGTTACTATCTCTGTAATGGCCAACAATGAACTCTAGGTGCACAATAGATACACTGCCCATGACCACTCTTGTTTAAACATTATCTTACATCAAAACATATGTGAACCATTGCCTTCATATCTGTGTGAGCATATGGCTATTATATTATTTTATTTGTATCTCTTTGGAAAAAATGGATGTGGTCTAGCCTTAATATTTTGGCTTCCTTATGACATGTTTTTAATTTATAATGTATTTGCCTATTTGGAAGCAAAGATGCTATTCAATTAATACTGCCAAAGCTCTAGGAATATGTATCAAATTTAAAGTGCCATTCAGAAAATAAACATCAAATTGCTGTTTATCATTCTTTCTCTCTCAATCAGTTTGAGTAATATAAACTTAAGACTATATTTTAGCAATGATTTTAGAAAAGACACATAAGCTCAGTCTATGATGATAAGGCTTCCTACTTACAGGCCCATCTTCTGGGACACTTATTGTTCATCTATAAAGCACTCACTTTTACATGTCATAAGAATGTTAATCTGGAGTCAGGATAATAACTAAAAATGGAAGTTTTATTTTCTCTATCCATGGAGCAGTTCACTGTTGCATATGAATCACCTAAGCAACCCAAGCTATAATTTCTATTTCACTTAGTAAAAATGTTTTATGATAGTTCTACGAGGTTTACTATATTGCAATAAATAAGTTATGTTGTCAGATAATGGGCAATGACAATCATTAAATTTTTGCTAAAAATGTCATTTGCTAAAGAGTATCTTTCGCCCTTAAACACTGAATTAGTTCTGAGTTCAGCCACTGTTAAATTAAAAATAAATCTGAACCTAACACCCTGAAGGTGTTTTGAAATAGCATAAGATGATTTAAAATTCTCTAAAGCACTAAAATAGTGATGTTGTGACTCTGATTAATATTTATCTTTCATTTGTTGGACTAGTACAACAATGAAATTGATTATGACACCCCATTTCAAATTACCCTAAGTGAGGGATTCTCATTCTAGGTAGTACATCAATTATCCAGCATTTTGTTCTCATTAGGCATAAAAGACAATTGATAAAATATCAACTGACATTTTTACCCTAACTCTAACTTTAGACAATTAAAGAGCTCAGATGTTAAGAGAAATGACCCCTCTGCTAACCATAAAAATGCACCATTTTAGTTTTCAATATGGTTTTACACATGAGAGATTATCAAATATTTGGAAGCATGTCAAAGAGTCAAGAAAAACTAGTTTCCCCAATGTATTAGAGAAAACTTGAAAATGTATAAATAGGTATTGAAAATTCATAGTATTGTCTCTTATTTTACAATTTAAGCCATATAGTGTATAATCAATGTTTTTGTTATATTTCAAATTCTTATATTTTACAGACACTGAAAAAACTTCCAAAAAGATGGTCTAGAAAATTCTAAAAATGCATTATTACATCTCTGCAAAAGTTAATAAAGCCCTAAGCTGGGCAGGAATTAATAATTATTTACAGGCTTCTATAGAAAAGGTACTATAAATTAGAATTTTGTAAAAATGGCCCTTGAAGAGCACAGTTAAAAAAGAGTACAAATCAAACACATATTTAAAAAATCTATAAATAGACACCAAGTTTCCAGAAGCAAATGTAAGTCTACATTAGGCTGTCCATGTGGATTACAAAACTAAAAGGCCAAGAGAGTTATATAGCACTTAACTTAAAACACTATAATCAAGACCACATACACAAACATTAAACTCTACAAAAGGAGTCATAGTGTATCTAAAAAGTACCACAAAGAACCCAAATCCTAAAATGTCTTCCTAAAATGTGTTGGCTAATAATGAATAAATCTGAACACTGAAGAGAGGCTATTTGCCTTAAATAAGAAAAGTACTCTCAAGGCTCACTTTTTTCCCTCTTTGCTTTTACATGGTAATTTCAGACCACTCTTGGGATTTCTTTGTGTTTCTTGACAAACATAAAAAACCCATGTAATTTTACAATTTTCAAACCTATTTTCTCCATCTTCAACTATGTAGAAAGTAGCACATTCTAGAGATTATATTTATGTGCACAATTTATTTCTGAAAGCAGCTAATAGTAAACTGAAATAACAAACTTAAAATAATAATTTTAGTTGCCGCAACAATCTCTCTCTGCATTCTGAACTCCCAGCTCCATTCCCAAGATTTCTTTATCAGAGCTTCCAAATATTTGTAATAAGGACAAAAAAAAAATCAATAATTTTACCTTCCATATCTTCTAGAAGAAAGGAAAATACCCCACAACTTGACAATTTCAAATTCAATCTTCCTTCATTATAGGTGTGTTTGTGGAAAGTGGGTTAGTATCTAGACCTCCAGAGGAAAGCTACCCCAGACTGGGGCTTTGCTGACTTGACAGTCATCTCCTTTTATCAGCTAAGGGTGAGAGACTAGTGACCACACATAATACTTCTGTAACTCCCCCTTAACAAATGTTTAGAAAGCTTGTCTTGACAGAAACTGATTACAGGGATAAAAATCACACCCCCTTGTCCCCTTACAACAAAGGCTCAACAATGAGAAGATTAAAAGACAGGCTTTGAAGTGGCTTACTGTCCCAGTGTCTTTAAAGTCAAAATAGGCACAATGTTTTTTTCTTTTTCTCTCATTAACTTTTCAGCATCTTCTTGTTTGAATGGATTGGAATCTTCTAAGATCAGATAGTGCCTGAAAGGGATTTGTTTGAGAAAGTTTGAGCGAAACATCTTTGAGAAGGAGGCTATAGAAAATTTAATGGAATTGCCAGTTCACTAAGTAATTAATGATTGGGGAAGTTGACAACGAAAAGTTAACGAAATGAATACTCAAGTTTTGTGTTATTATCAATTATGACCTACCCTACACGTTCTCACTCAAGAGTTAACCAGTTTTTACTTTTTGTGAGAACAGGTGCTATAAACAAAGCTTTCACACACTTGGCCTCAAGGAGCTTTAAGTGGGCAAAGATTTTAAACCTCTACTTTATAAATAAAGATATTGAGGCATAGAGTACTTTTCACTACACACGCATGAAAAAACTATAGATCAACATGAAATAAAATTAGAACAAGCAGTTTTAGTATACTTAATAATCATATAAGAACAAAATTCAGGGAAAAATAAAGATTGCAGGGTTTCCCAACTTGTGTTACATTTTCCTGACTTCTGTTTGTGTGTTTGGGTTTTTCACTATGTGGCATTGTTATTTCTCTAGAAACTCTCACCATCCTTGGCTCCTAGACCTACTACTCTCTTGGTTTCTTCATTTCTCCTAGTTTAGCTAGTTTCTCAAGGCTTTGTCATCGGACCTCTTTGTTCATATAAGGATACATTATTTTCCTTCCCTCAACGTAACACCTCAGCAAGTGCATCCTAGAATCTGCACCAGCAAAACTAGAGGACTCTGGCCCACGAATAAGCTCTGTTCTTTCTATTTGGGTCTGCTCATGGCATTCCCACTAGTTGAAATAATCTTCTATTTCAGTGTTATTTCAACCTTGGTTCCATTTTAGAATCACCAGAAAAGGAGAGGAAACATACTATAACATTTTATAAGCAATCCAGATGATCCAGTTGATTCCACTATTTAGCCAAAGTTGAAAACCACAAAAACCTATAAAAATGCTTTCCATCTCTTCAAGCCCTGTTCATAAACCCTTTCAGCCATATGTAACCCTTCTGTCGTTTGAAGGTTCCCTTCTTGCAAATTTCCAATGATCCTTATGAAATCTTTTTGTATGCAGAGTTCTCTGAGCCCTCACATTCAATGATAATATTAGGAAAGGACATGTGACAATCCCACTCATTGTTTCATCTTTAAATCTCTTTGTTTCCTAGAACTATTCCTGTTGATTTGCTTGACCCAGACTATTTAAACAGGTTGAGCATTTAGTGCTCAATGGCAGGGAATATTTAAATATCCTCAATGTCTTTCCCCACCAATTTGGGTCAGTCCAGCAAGGTTTTTTTTTTTTCCCCTCTACCAGATGACATCTCCAGTGCAGGGCATCATGTACAGGGCAGTCCTGAGCTATGTCTGGCATAGCACTCTGAGCTTCAGTCTTCTCTGGGCAAATCTTGCTTTGGTTCCTGTTTGATTCTCATTGGAGACTCTAGTTTTACTCTAGGACCTCATACCAATCTCTGGGATTTGGATAATCATTTGCTGATTCTGGCATGCCATTTGACACTGGCATCGCTCCTTTATATATTCTCTGTAATTACCTTCTAGCCATCTATTAGTAACTATATACATTCTCTTGGAAAATCTTTGTGAAATGCTTCCTGAATCTCATGGCCATATAGACATTTTACCTGATGGACTCAATAATAAGCAGGTAGTCGACTGGACCTGTTTCCTGGTCCTTGTGTGGCTCCAATTGAAGGAGTTATGCCAGGTCCCATATCTGTCCTCACCTACCAGATGTGATTTTGCCTCTCAGAAACTGCCGGGTGTTAAATCTGAGTCCTAGGTAGATAAGAACTGCATCTTACTTATTTTTGTTGTAACAGTTCACAACGTTCTTGGCACACACTAAGTGCTCAAACTATTTTTAACAATATATTAAAGTATAAAATACACAAACTCAAAACATTTTTTAATAATTAAATCTTTCCTATTTGGAATTTCTATCCTTCCCCCTTCTGGTTCATTTCAGTCAAATATTACAATATTCAGAATTTTTAAAATAGAATACAGAAGAACCACAAAGATGGTAAGGTACATATTCCTCACATTACAGATCAGAAACAGGGAACAAAAGGACTTAATGACCTGGTCTGGTCCTACAACTAGTAAGTAGCAGAGATGAAAGTTACATCTCCTAACTTCTAATGATGTCATCTTAATTACTGGGAAGGTCTAATGATGAACATAGTTGTAGATTGAAAAATGGGAGAAAAAGACTATTGATGAAGTACGTACTGGAGACTAAAAGCTTTGTATATATTTTGTCATCTAATTCTCATAATCATCAAATATTGATAATATTTGCACATTTTAAAGAAGAGGAAACTGAGAATCAACAAACTTAAATGTTTTTCCCAAACTCACACAACTAACAAATGTTAGACACAGATTTGGAACTCAGATCTGTCTAACTCCACAGCCCATGGATTTTCCATTTCTAACCTGACCAGAGGGTAGGAAAGATAATCTGGTATAAATTCTTGACTTAACTAAGGAATTCACTGAATAAAATCCTTGAAATGGGATCATCTTATTTTTAAATCCCCCATCAAACTCCAAATTCCAATATAAAATATATTTCTTTGGGCATTTTCCTTCACTGAGGAGTCATGGAGATTAAGAGTACAGCAGAGGGAATATAGTCAATAATATTGTAATAATGTTATATGGTGACATATGGTGACTACACTTATCAGGATGAGCACTGAGTAATGTATAGAATTGCTGAATCACTATGTTGTACAATTGAAGCTAATTATAACATTGTATGTAAACTACAATTCAGTCATAAAAATTGAAAAAAGAAAGAAAGAAAGAAAGAAAGAACAAAAGAAAGAAAGAAAGAAACCGTCTTGTCGATGTAGTTCATCCTTGGTACAAAATGCACTATTCTGGTGAGTGATATTGATAATATGGTTGACTATGCATGTGTGGGGTAGGAGGTATATGAGAAATCTCTACCTCCATGACAGTTTTGTTATAAATATAAAATTTTTCTTAAAAAGTCTTAAAATATATAATATGTATACATACATTTGTATTTATTGACATGTAAAGAAAAAATAAAATAGAAAAAGAAACTACCAGGAGTTGGTACATATAGTGAAAGGAGAAATGAATCTTCTATACCGACTTATACAGTAAAACCTTTGATTGTGAGTAACTTTTATGCAAGTGTTCTGCAAGACGAGTAAACATTTCTAATAAATTTCAACTTGATAAACAAGCGATGTGTGACCTTCGTGCCTGCCATATGAGGAGCAAAGGGGCTGCAGTAGAGAGCACTGCTTGCTATTGTATTATCTGCAACACAAACCTGACAGTAGAGCTTTATTGGAGAACTGGAATCCAGAGCTGCAGAGAAGCTCAGGTGCTTAGGACAGACATTGAGAACTATGGGCTTGTATTCTCAGGTGGTAAATATGTGCTTGGTGATTTGAAGGCAAAAGAAGTATCACTGATTTCCATAGTTAGATCTGACCAATTTGACTATTCTCTGAAATCAAAATTCATGGAGTAATGTAGACTTGAGATGAAAGAAAACTTACCCCAGAGATTAGCATAAATCATGTAAAAATTCTGGGACAATCTGTTCTTCCTCTACCATTTTTTAAAAAATTTTTACATGAATAAACAGCATGGTGAGGTTAACAATTATAAAGTAAATGAAATATATACAAATATGCTGCCCCAACAAACCATTTAATTTTATCATGTTCTTTTGCTGTTTTGGTTACTATCCTTAGCACATGTATTACTCTGTTATTTTTTCAATTGCTACTGCAATTGTAATTAACATTTATATTTGAAAAATATATTCTTTTTGTTTTTGATGGCTCATAGTTTCACACGAAGGAAAACCTAATTTAATCTAAGATATGGCACTAATAACTTTAAGAAGATAAAAGCAAACCAAAATAACTACTGCGTTGAAAGTCTATATTTTATTTTTACTAGATGTAACTACAGGATCATTTTCCTAATTTGACCTGTAAAGTGACAGATAAAGGCAGGTAATGCATTGGTCAGGAATAAATCGTATCTTGTTCTATTTAATGAAAAAAAAATCCCAAAGAGTAATCATCAGAATTAACATATTGCAGCTGAAATGTACATGGAACATAATTTTACTGATTTTATTGTCTTGGAGAAAATGCATAGAACAAGATCGTGATGTTGAAATTTCATGCAAAAGAGGCTTAATAAAATACTTTCCTCACTACTAGACACAGTATATTCCCATAAAGTATATACAAGTACTATATTTTACATTTTTTTCAAGATAAAATTCCAATCCTTTGTAATATTTCAGCAAGCACTGAAATGTTTGGTACTGTATTCAGTTGAATTGCTCAGTAGAGATTGAGTGCTATGTCAATTTTTCATTCCATGCTTTTACACGGTCTCTTCAATGCTTTCACAAAGGTGACATCTTATATCATAAAGCTTGGCCAAAGGAGAAAAACTCAAGGTTGTACAGAAAATGGCAATGTTATATTGGCGATGGGAGGGAAAACTTAAAAATTGCTTTTTTATTAACCTCATTGCTTTTTTATTAACCTCTTAAGGTATATAACTGGAGGAGCTTCAAGAATAGTAAGATGCTCTGTAATAACAAATATTTGGACTTCTACGATGAACCAAATGGATTATGGATGATCAGAAATGACAAGGCTTGCATATTTTATTCTAAGATAATATTTCAAAACATAAATATTGACTCTTTTTAATATGAATAGAGCTTAATGCCACTTCAAAATTGGCTGAAAACATTATCTGAGCCTGGCTTGACTTTCATCTATTTATGAACACTGATTATTACTTATTAATGGGGGTCTTAATGCAGAGTTTTTCTCCTCAATCTGAAAAGCTGATGGAACTAATAGCAATTGATATTAATTATACCTTAAAAAGTTGGATATCTCTTATGTAGCATACATAAATGAGGGCTGTACAATTGTTGTGGCTACCTTTTTAAGGATAACTGGACACAGTCTTCCTGAAATCTTTACCAGGGAGTATTCACCCCATACTAATGCATACTGTATTCCACTTTTAACTCAAAAAGATGCAATTTGGTCTTTAAAAATTTTTTTCATAGCTTGAAAAAAACACACACATACATATCTGCCTATATATAGGCATACTTGAAATTAAAGGGATAAAATAAATTTTTTCTAAGTTCTTGCAACCACTTGAAGTAACAGACCTGCTAGATTTAGGAATAATTCAGCTAGATAATATGAGTATATTTTTTTCTTTCATTATGAAAGTATTCCATGTTCCATTTTAATTAGTTACAAAACATAAGGCTACTTCTTAACCATTTTAACATTAAATAAAGAGTCTAAAACTATGAGGCATGCATTAAGTTAATATTTAATTAAATAATTATCAATTCCTAAAACTGTATTTTCTATATATTAGCTTGCTTTGACAATCATGGACGAAATTTTTATTAGCAAATGTAAATGCATTAAACCCCACATTGTTTGGGGACATTTAATGAATTTTTTTTAACAGTTTATGAAATACCTAACATAAATCTTTATTAAACATAAAACTTTTTTCAGAGTTTGCCCCTATTCCATTTTATTATATTTTAGATAGGATGAAATGTGCCATTATGTTCTTAAATTTTTATTTAAAAATGAATACCTATGCTCATCACTCATTTTTACTATTTTTTATACCACCGTGCATTAAATAATACATTTGCAATTAGAAGAAAACATACAAAACAACAAAAATCTACTCAGGCTAACTGACTACAAGTATTTCAAACACTTTTTTTAATGAGCTACCACATTTTGTAACACAGTCATAAAATAACAAAAGAATAGATGATGGAGAATTATAAAGATAGATATAGTTAAAACAGAGAAACAGCATTCATAGCTGAAGACTTACATGAAAACGGAATCTACTAAAAATATAGTAGCTGAAAAAGTACACCAACCTCAAAAACAGGTCAACTTGGACTGCTATCTTTTTATAGATCAAAGGAAGGGTCCAATGAAGAATGGAAGAATCTGACTGCAAACTAACAAAGAATCTCTCTTTGGATAAACTTTAGTCAGCAACTAGGTCCTACTTTTGTACATTTTTTAAAAGTCTATATTGAGAGAGAGAGAGAGAATGAGAGAGTGTGAGCAGAGGAGGGGCAGAGAGAGGGAGAGAGAGAATCCCAAGTAGGCTCCACACTCAGCACGAAGACCAACGTGGAACTTGATCCCACGACTGTGAGATCATGACCTGAGCAGAAACCAAGAGTTGGATGCTCAACTGACTGATTCATCCAGGCGCTCCTAGGTCCTACTTTTGTGCTTCTGTGTTCGTCTCTGCATTGTCCAATTAGTAAGAATCCTGCTCAGCTTAGCCAGAATTCCCCCACTCTTGATAGTTGATGGGGTTCCCCATCCTCCACCAGCCCCCAGGTGATGTCTGATCACCTGATCTGCCTTCATCAAGAATCCTGATAAGTTGGTTTAACCCAAATTATGATTTACTCTTTTTTTTGACTTCTAAAACTCTCATCTCATCTCATCTCATCTTATTATTTTATTTTTTCAGGAATAGAATTTACATATATCACCCAGTGCTCATCCCAACCAGTGTTCTCCTTAATTCCCATCACTCATTTAGCCCACCCCCCCGCTCAATACCCTGCTGGCAACCCTCAGTTTGTTCTCTGTATTTAAGAGTCTCTTATGGTTTGTCTTCCTCTCTGTTTTTATCATATTTTTGCTTCCCTTCCCCTATGTTAATTTGATTTCTTAAATTCCACATGAGTGAAATCATATGGTATTTGTCTTTCTCTGACTGACTTATTTCGCTTAGCATAATACATTCTAGTTCCATCCACGTTGCTACAAATGGCAAGATTTGATTCTTTTTGATCTCTGGGTAATATTCCATTGTATATACATACCACATCTTCTTTATCCATTTCATCTATCTATGGACATTTGGGCTCTTTCCATAGTTTCGCTATTGTTGATAGTGCTGCTATAAACATTGGAGTGCATGTGCCTCTTTGAAACAGTATACCTGTATCTGTTGGATAAATACCTAGTAGTGCAATTGCTGGGTCGCAGGGCAGTTCTATTTTTAATATTTTGAGGAAACTCCATACTGTTTTCCAGAGTGGCTGCACCAGTTTGCATTCCCACCAGGAGTGCAAAAGGGTCCCTCCTTCTCTGCATCTTTGCCAACATCCCAACATCTGCTATTGTCTGAGTGGTTAATTTTAGCCATTCTGACAGGTGTTAGGTGGTATCTCATTGTTCTTGTCATTTGTATTTGATGATGGGTGATGTTGAGCATCTTTTCATGTGTCTTTTAACCATCTGGATATCTTCTTTGGAAAAGTGTCTATTCATGTCTTCTGCCCATTTATTCCCTGGATTACTTGGTTTTTGGGTGTTAAGTTTGATAAGTTCTTTGTAGATTTTGGATACTAACCCTTTGTCCAATATGTCATTGCAAATATCTTTTCCCATTCCATCTGTTGCCTTTTAGTTTTGCTGATTGTTTCCTTCACTGCGCAGCTTTTTATCTTGATGAGGTCCAAATAGTTCATTTTTGTTTTTGTTTCCCTTGCCTCTGGAAATATGTCAAGTAAGAAGTTGCTGTGGCTGAGGTCACCTCATTGCAGTGGTCTCTATATCTATCAAGATAGTCCCCCTGACTAAAATCTGCCTTACTATTCTTTAACAAGTATCATAAATAATTTATTTTTATTTTTATTTTTTATTTTAGAGAGGGAGAGACAGAGAGAAAGTACTCATTGGGGAGAGGAGTATAGGAAGAATCTTAGGCAGGCTCCCGGCTTAGCATGGAGCCGATGTGAGGTTTGATCCCACAACCTTGGGAGTATGACCTGAGCTGAAATCAAGAATTGAATGCTCAACTGACTGAGCCACCCAGGTGCCCCATAAATAGGCGCTTTTTTTTGTAAGAAAAAACAAAAGAGGTTGTTGCTATATTCTCCCGTAGGATTTTGATGGCTTCCTGTCTATGTTTAGGTCTTTCATCCAGTTTGAATTTATGTTTGTGTATGATGTAAGAAAGTGGTCCAGTTTCATTGTTCTGCATGCCACTGTGCAGTTTTCCCAACACCATTTGCTGAAAAGACTGTCTTTTTTCCTTTGGATATTTTTTCAATCTTTGTCAAAGATTAGTTGGACATAGGTTTGTGGGTTCATTTTTGGGTTCTCTATTCTGTTCTACCGATCTGTGTGTCTGTTTTTGTGCCAGTACCATACTCTCTTCATGATTATAGCTTTGTAATACAGTTTGAAGTCTGGAATTGTGATGCCTCCAGCTCTGGTTTTCTTTTTCAACGTTACTTTGGCTATTCAGGATCTTTTCTGGTTCCATACAAATTTTAGAATAGTTTTTTCTAGCTCTGTACATCTGGTGTTATTTTGATAGGGATTGCATTGATATATAGATTGCTTTGGGTAGTATCGACATTGTAACAATATTTGTTCTTCCAATCCATGAGCATGGGATGTTTTTTCCTTTTTCTTATATCTTCTTCAATTTCCTTCATAAGCTTAATATAGTTTTCAGTGTATAGATTTTTCACTCTTTTGGTTAGGTTTATTCCTAGGTATTTTGTGGGTTTTGGGGCAATTTTAAATGGGGCCAATTCCTTGATTTCTCTCTCTGCTGCTTCATTATTGGTGTATAGAAATGCAACCAATTTCTGTACATTGATTTTATATCCTATGACTTTGCTGAATTCATGTATCAGTTCTAGCAGGTTTTTTGTGGAGTCTTTTGGGTTTTCCGCATAGAGTATCATGTCATTTACAAACAGTAAAAGTTTGACTTCCTCCTTGCCAATTTGTATGCCTTTTCTTTTTGTTGTCTGATTGCTGAGGCTAGTAGTTCCAAAACTCCGTTGAGTAACAGTGAAGAGAGTGGACATCCTGTCATGTTCCTGACCTCAGGGGGAAAGCTCTCAGTTTTTCCCTATTGAGGATGATATTAGCTTTTGGTCTCCCCTATGTGGCCTTTTGATCTTGAGGTATATTCCTTCTACCCTTACTTTCTTTTTTTTTTTATTTTTAAATTTTTTTCTTCCAACGTTTATTTATTTTTGGGACAGAGAGAGACAGAGCATGAACGGGGGAGGGGCAGAGAGAGAAGGAGACACAGAATCGGAAACAGGCTCCAGGCTCTGAGCCATCAGCCCAGAGCCCAACGCGGGGCTCGAACTCACGGACCGCGAGATCGTGACCTGGCTGAAGTCGGACGCTTAACCGACTGCGCCACCCAGGCGCCCCTCTACCCTTACTTTCTTGAAGGTTTTTTTTATCAAGAAAGGATGCTGTATTTTGTCAAATTCTTTTTCTGCATCTATTGAGAGTATCATGTGGTTCTTATCCTTTCATTAATATGATGTATCACAATGATTGATTTGCAGATATTGAACCAGCCCAACATCCCAGGAATAAATCCCACTTGGTCGTGGTGAATAATTCTTTTAATGTATTGTTGGATCCAATTTCCTAGTACCTTGTTGAGAATTTTTGCATCCATGTTCATCAGGGAAATTGATCTGTAGTTCTTTTTAGTGGGGTCTTTGTCTGGTGTTGGAATCAAAGTAATATTGGCCTCACCTCTTTACTCTTGGTGCTTCCTCTTGGAAATTTTCTATTTACGAATCTCCCCTATTCCTGCACCTTCCTTGTCTATAAATGCCCACTTTTCCTTGTTATATTCAGAGTCGACCCAAATCTCTCTCCCCTACTTCAAAACCCCATTGTAGTGGACTCTATATCTATCAAGATAGTCCCCCTGACTAAAATCTGCCTTACTATTCTTTAACAAGTATCACAAATAATTTATTTTTATCTTTTATGTAAAGAGAAAGAAAGAGAGACAGAGAGCGAGCACACAAGTTCAAGAGTGGAGCAGAGGGAGAGAGAATCTTAAGCAGGCTCAGCTTGGAGCCTGATGTGGGGTTCCATCCTACAGCCTTGGGATTATGACCTGAGCTGATATCAAGAAATGTATGCTCAACTGACTGAACCACCCAGGTGCCCCATGAATAGTTTTTTTTTTTTTTAAGAAAAAAACACAGTTATTATCTGAAGTAGTACCAGAAAAACTTCCATAAGCCAGGCTTATTATGCAGTGGTAAACCAAGGGCACTAACAGGGAGGCTCTAGATGACGGACCAATACCACTGAAGTTATACGTGCTTCATAACATTTGAAGCTGATGGTCAGAGGGGCTGAGCATGATAATCCATTGGGTTCTGGAAGAAAATACTTCAACTTGATTTTATATTATTTCCATAGAAGAAAATAAAGAGATCCAGTATTAGTGATGTTCAAAATGTGACTGACCCTGGCACTTTCACTTAGTGCATATATCAGATGGTCAGTTTTGCTCCCTGAAGGTGGAGACTTAAGAGGAACAGTTTAACAAGGCAAAGGAATTGAGAACACAGATTTTACTGTTGTATTTGAGCTTTGAGTTTATCGAATATACTGTAGCTTATGGGCATGTGGTTTAGTGAAGTAATGGATTAGCGCATCAGTGTTAAGAAACTAGTCCTCACGTAGTAATGGACAGGTGGCTTAAAAGATTCATTCCGAGAAACCAAAGATTAAAGACAATGCTGATAATTCAATCACAACCCAATCCCATCAGGTAAATTATAAAATGAAACAATCTTATCAAATATGATGAAAAGTAGGCCAAAAACTATGAAAATATTACAAGATTGTTTATAACATATAGTTATACTTGCCCTTGTTGTTCATAGACCTTGCCCTGGGTGTATGTTGATTATACAGCATGTATATTCTGCCTTTGTGAGATAACTTACCTCCATGATAATGGTCACCAAAATAATCACTTTTGTAAAGTGTTAAAGATTATGAAAAATAATGCCACATATTAAATGTATTTCTTTCATTTATATTAAGATTTTTTGGATTGTTCACAAAGTTATTATTTTAAAAATACAATCTCTTCTGCCATGTTTCTTTGTCATGAACTTCCTCACATGTGATTGTTACATAGAGGAATGATAGCGATAGGACATAACAGTTGTTTTGGTTCACACATGACTTTTTCCCAGAATGTTAATGCTTTGAAGGAATCAGGGACAAGCTTTCTCACAATCAAAAAGAAAACTTTAGCAATATTGAAACCCTTAAGAATAGAGCTGAAAATCTATAGAAGTGCTTTTGTCTAGTACTGTCTCATTTAGGAATTTCAAGAACTGCTCAGTTTTCACAAGTTAAACTTTTTTTAATTTTTATTTTTATTTTCAACATTTATTTATTTTTGGGACAGAGAGAGACAGAGCATGAACGGGGGATGGGCAGAGAGGGAGACACAGAATCGGAAACGGGCTCCAGGCTCTGAGCCATCAGCCCAGAGCCGGACGCGGGGCTCGAACTCACGGACCACAAGATCGTGACCTGGCTGAAGTCGGACGCTGAACCGACTGCGCCACCCAGGCGCCCCACACAAGTTAAACTTTAAGAGTAGTTGTAGAAGCTGTGTAAGACATGTCTCCCTCACTTAAAACAATGGATTGATTGAGAAAGCCTACACCTGGGATGAGATTTTTCATTTTGATAAAAACAGTCTCTATTAGAAGCAAGTACCCTTCCAGACATACATCTTAAAGGAAAAAGTACAAACCCAGGATTCATGGTTGAAAAGAACTGACTGACAGATAGTGATTCTAAGTGCCAATGCCTAGGGAAATTTAAAAGTGTTAATATTTGTATGAAGATTGTTATCATTCTCATTTGTACTGTTTTAAACTTGCTTTACATTTTGAGTGTTCTCTTTTTTCTTTTTATTTTACATAAAGTTAATTTATTCATTTTGAAAGGGAGAGAGCACATTTATGCGTGCGTAAGCAAGTGAGAAAGGGGCAGAGAGAGTGGGAGAGAGAGAATCCCGAGTAGGCTCAACACTGTCAGCACAGAGCCCAATGCAGGGCTCAAACTCACAAATTGTGAGATCATGATCTGAGCTGAAACCAAGAGTTGGATGCTTAACCAGCTGAGCCACCCAGCTACCCAGCCACCTCTCTTCCTTTTTCTAAGAGAAAACTAAAGCCTGAATGTTTTTATTAAGCAATTTTGCAAGACACAAAATTTTTCAGGAACTCATACATTACATAACAGAAGTGCCCAATTTAATCACCCAATCTTTAAAAATATTTTTTCTGCATGTTTCATAATAAAAATACATTAATAAAAACATGGAACATAAGCAAATAAATATATTTATATTGGACTGCATAGTCTACTTATTTTACTTTTTTTTTAATTGAGAGAGAGCACAGTCAAAAATGTTTTGAAAGCCACTGGTCCAATCTATATTACCCTGTTTGGAAAGGAGTGAATCAAAGCAGGTATCAGCTTCAGTGTGGACAATGGAAGTGAGGAACTCTCAAGCAACAGGTCAGGTAACAGAAACACTAGATGGATATACTGAAATAGAAATGCATGAAGTGATGTCTCATGAAATGGATGCTTGCAAATAAAAGCAAGACAGACTTGGGTCATGGCATATGAGTGGGATCACTTATTCTGAACATTCTGAACACTTTGTGGATACATTTATCACATTGTACTCTGGTTAGTTTTTTCTGGATAACACTTCTGTATGAGCTCCTGAGGCAGGGCACCATGTCTTACTCAGCTTTGTAAATCCTCTGCACTTGGACAAAGCTGGTACATAGTAGATGGTTGCATGTATCTGCTGAGTGAATAAAGTGATTTATGGATATGAATATGTGCTCACTTGGAAAGGAAATAGGGTAAAAATCAAGATAAGAAGAGAATTAACATTTATCAAATGGTCATAATGTGTCAGAAGGAGAGTCAGGGACTTTATTACTCTAAATTATTCTTACAGCTCTCCTATGAAGCACATTTCCCATTTACAAAGAAGAAGCTGAAGTTCAGAAGTTAGTTTATTTGCCCCAAATTGACACAGCTAGTAAGTAGTGGGGCCAGAGTTTGCAATATGATCTGATATGGAAGTCCTTACTCTGGGCCTTCATATGGCTGGGAAGAAGTAGGAACTGAGGGTAGCAACCATAATAAACTATAGCCTTTACATGCACAGGGTTCTTTAAAGTCAGCAATATCATGCATGGCTAACTGTGAATTCCCAACCAGGGAAGAAAAATTGGCCGTTAATAATTTACCCCTTCTTTGTAGAGGACGCACACCCATCCACTGGGAATATGTTCCAAGATTCCCAGTAGATAACTGAATGCAATGGTACTGAACCCTATATATGTTATGTTTTTCCCTCTACATACATATCTCTGATAAAATTTAACTTATAAATTAGGCACAAGAGATTAACAACAATAACTAATAATAAAATAGAACAATTATAACAACATACTGTAATAAAAGTTATGTGAATGTGGTTTCTGTTCTCTCTCAAAATATCTTATTTTACTGTACTCACCCTTTTTCTCATGATGCTGTGAGATGATAAAATATCTACATAATGAAATGAAGTGAGTTGAGTTACATATGTCTTGTGATGCAGTTAGGCTGCCACTGACCTTCTGACGAGACATCAGAAGGAGGATCAGCTTTTGGATTGTACTTAGCCTGAGGTGACTAAAACCATAGAAAATGAAATGGTGGATGAAGGGGGACTACTATAGTTCAATTCCAATAGACTCATTTTAATTTGTTTAAGATGTGTTTTAAGACGAGAGTGATTTCTATATTAATATGTTAATTGATTCTGTCTCCCTGGTGTAAAATCTAAGACTTAGGAAATTCAAGTGGATTTGTGAAAGATGAAAAGGTTCATAAGTTCAAGGTCACCAGTCTATAATCAAAACAAAACCTATTAGATTAAGACAAATGCTCATTCAGCCTGTTTGAAGTATGTGAGTAAATAATTCATGAATATTTTCACAGTTCTTCCTGTGGGTATATTGGCAATTTAGACTTAATATGTGGTGCACACTAGACCTTGGTTAAATGTCTAGTTTAAAGAGCAAATAAACTTTTAAAAATATTGGCTATAGTCATGATTTTTTAATGAAAACAATTTCTTCTTACCCTTATCTTAGCATAATAATGTTATCCAATAATTAGGAGTCTTCGAGAAAGTAAACCCCACAGATAGTATAATGTGTCCCTTTGTTGGTGAAAGGAACGGTCAATGTGCTATGTCTTTGTCCCTCAAGCAGAGGGGAATTCATTATGAAACAAATAGAGCTTAAGCTTTGAGGCTCCTTAATTGCATGAGCTTTCTCCAAGGTACTGGAGGGACTATATCAATGTGATCACATGGTCATATATTTTTGTACAATTCCCCAAATTAAGATATTTTAGCCATAATCTATTAAGTCCCCTCTTTCCATTCCAATTTAGCAACCATCACACTTTCCCTTGGGTCAGTCAATGCTGAAGGTATCACAGCATTTTTGGAATTGGAAAAGGGGAAGTTGTTTTGGGGATATATTTAATTTAGGATTAATGGTATATATGTATATATACATATATATTCATATACATATACAATTTAAAGAAAGACTGAATTATCTTTTCATTCTTTCTGTAGAAGGTGATATTACAAAATTCTTTTCAAACAAAGAGTGATCAAGAGTACTCAGTCAATTAAGGTAGGAAAGAAGGTTCATTGGGCATTTTATAAGTAAAAATCTTGTTAGATTTCTGGATTTGTGATGCTTGTGGGCATTTATCAGCTATCATGAATTTGTAATTTGTTGTCAATTCTTTTTCATTCTAAAACAATAGTTGATTTCTTATTTATAATTTTGTATTCTTTCTCCTAAACACTCAGAAGTTATAAGCTTTAGGTTCCCTAAAACCTGGAACTCAACAACCCCTAGAGAGTAACCTGAAACATTTTTAGAAGTAAAAACCTAAGGCTGTATAATAGATTCATACACATTCTCTAGGAAAGGTGAGAAAATCAGTACCTTTTCTCCTAACCAGGAATTAACTTAGGAGATTTTTATTCAAAGGAGAGAATAAATGGGAATAACAAGTCTAATCTCATATCTACTTGACAATTCCTCCTCTTATTTCAACATTACCCCGATCAGCAGACAGAAGTACAATTGTGCCATTTAGTAGGTATGATTCAGTACAAGGAAACTGGAAGTAAACCCATGAAACAGTAAATAATAAAACAGAGCATACTACCACCTTTAAAACAAAGGAAGTATTATTCCTTCCTCGCCTCACCCAATCTCTCTTCCTGGGTCCATCTGAAAAATATTTTCTCTGTATGTACCTAATATGAAAGGAAAGGAACACTGAAAACTCATTAAATAATTAAATTTTATTATACAATGTAAGTGGGTTTTAAATGCACTCAGAGTACTAAGCAAGACCTATAGCCATCTATCACAATGTAAAAAACACCTGTAATCTCCAAGCATTCGCATGTTCATATCACCCTTAAATGGGTGAGTTCATGGATAAGAAAAGTCTATACTAATTCGTAGAATTTAATTTTGAGAAAGTTAACCCCTAAGTGGTGAGGCAATATGGACAATATACTGCCATACACAGACACAAAGGAGAGCTTTGACAGATGTCTGATGAAAAGTCAGCAAAGAATACTGGGCTTATATTTCTTCCTGGAAAGCAACATCAACAATTAAGGTCAGTCTGCTTCATAGCCATATCCAGTAAATGAGATCTACTGCTTAAATTTCACCTTTGAAAGAAAATATAGACATACACACATAAAAAGCCTTAACAATACAGGCAGGAAATAGTTCCATATTTCTAAACATAATTGGTTGACAACATGTAAGGTTAGGTATATGTATAAATTATACATGGTATATGATAACAGAAATAAAACAGCACTTATATTGCCCTCTTTTATACTGACATTACTGCTAATAAGAATAATAACCGCTAACACTTATTAAGTACTTTCTGCATATCAGGCACTTTTAGAAGAGTTCTATATGCATTAGTTTGATTTATACAACATCTTAGGTGGCTACTATTTTTATCATCCCCATTTTTCAGGTGATGAAATTAAGGCGCACAAATATTGAGACATCAGTCAAAAGCACAAAGTCACAGCACTGATAGAACAGGGATTCAAATCCAGACAGTGTGGATGCATAGACTAAGCTCTTCGTTTTTATGCCATATGTATAATGAACAGACCTCCAGGACTGTTCTAAAGAATTCCCATTTTAACTATTCTGCCCCAAGCCTCTAAAAAACAATGTTCCTTTAATAAAATGTATCTCTGATATAAGCCTCAACTTCAACTTCAGAAAACAGTTCCCACAAATCCAAAATAATTAGTTCCTTTAACAGGATGCTTCTGTTAATCCATAAGAGAAAAACAAGATGATTATGGAAATTCATGGGAAAAATAAGAGCGTTTCCTTTTCTTCATGCCAGTGTGAAAAATGTGCTCCCTTATTAAGTTCATTAAGTAGGTATCAGACTGGTGAGCTGAAAGTTTCATACCTTCACATGTTTTTTTGGTTTTGTTTTTGTTTTCTCCCCAGAAGAGGACTGTAGTGACTTAGAGAGTGAGATGATTATGGTAGACACCAGTCAAAAGTGGCTAGAAGCTTCGGTGCTTCACAATACCTTGGAGTTAGAGCAAATGCAGGTGAAATATGGGAGTTCCCTGCAATAATGATAAAACTCGTATAACAGCATGATATTCTGGGAATGACAGATGCTGAGAGCTGGATATATCAACAACCATTCCCAAACCCCCTACTTCCTTGATGAACTTCTCTAATGGCTGAATAAGTAAGGCCTGCAGAGCAGTGTACCAAAAAAGAGGACAATTTTGGCTCTTATCCCTTCCTCCCTCTTTCCCTGCTTCAGGCTGCAGCAGCCATTTTGTATTCGAGGGAAAGGCTAAGAGAATCTCAGATACATCAGCCCGAACATGAAGGGCCACTGAAGCACCATTAATAACCACCTACCTCTCATTTTCTTGTTAGTCAGAAATAGAAACCCTTATTATTTTCAGCCCTGTGGTCAAATGTTCTAGTATTTGCTGACAAATGCAATACTGATAGGCCTTAAGGGAAAGGAAAGATCTGTAGGGGCCAATTGGATTGGTAAAAGATCATCCATAGGAGTAGATAGTAGTTGATATTCAAACGAGCATTTATCATCATAATTGTATTTAGAAAAAGTACCCTGGCAACATTTGGAAGATAAATAGAAATGAGAAGTTGCACTCTTTTGGAGTGATCAGATACGATTGAGTGAAACAAACAAACAAACAAACAAACAAAAAAGAAAAAACAAAACAAAACAACTTTTAATTTTAGAATAGTTTAAGATTTACAGAGAAATTACTTAGCACAGAGAGTTCCCATATAGCTACATCCTGTTTCCCTATTATTAATACCTTACATTAGTTTTATATTAATATGATATATTTGTCATAACTAATAAACCAATATTGATACATTATTATTAACTAAAGCTCATACCTTATTCAGATTTTCTTAGATTTTTTAAAAAAAATTTTATGTTTATTTATTTTTGAGAGAGAGAAAGAGAGAGACAGAGTGTGAGTGGGGGAGGGGCAGAAAGAGAGAGGGAGACACAGAATCTGAAGCAGGCTCCAGACTCTGAGATGTCAGCACAGAGCCCTATACGGGGCTTGTACCCAAGAGCAGTGAGATCCTGACCTGAGCTGAAGTCGGACGCTCAATTGACTGAGCCACACAGGCACCCCTGGATTTCCTTAGTTTTTATCTCACTCTTTTCTGTTCTGGATTCTATCCAAGAATACTACATTATATCTAGCCATTACTGTCTCCTTTAGCCTCTCTTATATCTTAGTATCTAATACTTTCCTTGTTTTTTATGATCTTGACAGTTTTGAGATGTATTGGCTAGGTATTTTGTAGAATGTCCCTCAATTGTCCCTGATGTTTGACTCTTGATTAGACTGGAATTATGGATTTTTGGGAGAAAGACCACAGAGATGATACGCCTGTCTCATCAAATCCTAATAAAGGTATATACTATTAACATGACTTATCACTGTTGATATTAATCTTGGTAAGTTGGACTGAGGTAGTGTTTGTTAGGTTTCTCCTTTCTAAATGTATTTTTTTTTCTTCTTGTTTTTACCTTTTCTTCTGTACTCCTTGTAAGGAAGCTACTAATCTTAGCTTGTATTTAAGGAGTAGGGGGTTATGCTCCATCCCCTTGAGGGCAAAGTGGCTACATAAATTGTTTCAAATTCTTCATCACAGACTTATGTTTTCTCCTCTAAATTTATATGTGATATAAGTTCAATTATCTATTTATATCAGTAATAATTCAGATATTTATTTTATAGTTTGGATTATAATCTAACACTATTTTCTTGCTCAAACTGTTTTAGCATCGTCTACTGGGAACTCTTTCAGTTGGCTAGTTTGTCCCTTTGATGTATCCCCATAATCGTGTTTTTGTTTTCATTTTAATAGCATTTCTTTCTGGCACTGCAAAATGCTCTAGGCTCATTTTGTGTATTTCCTGCCCCAGTCGCAGAATCAGCCATCTCTCTGAGGAGCCCTAGTTCCTTATTGGAGAACAGTATTAGAAACCAAGATGTGGGTGCTCAGTATGTGGCTGACTTTTAAAAAAATGTTTGTCAGAGTTTTTCATTAAGTTTTTAAAATTAAACATAAGTGCTATGTCAGCTTCACACACTCATACCCTTCACCTATAACTCATTACCTTTCCTTCTCCCTTAGTATCTATCCCAGTTTCACAGTATCTCCAAATGGTCACTGTATTATTCTTTAGCACAACCAATGGGGGAAATGTAGATGCCTTATGGTTCAGACTTTCCAATTACAAGCCTAGCAAGATGAAAATGGAATCACAACATAGAAACCAACTTCATCCTACCCTTCTGAATGTTAATCACCATTTCTATGCTCATGCCAGGCCGCACACTTTCAGACTGAATATGACCTCTGGGGAGGAGTTATCTTTTGCTGCTATACCTCATAATATCCACTACACATAGAAAACTTTTAAAGAATTAAATATAGAAGTTTTAGATCACCTAGATAACTACTGCCTGATAAATATAGCACTGAGGATTGAGAGTTGAATATAAAAATAGGATTCTAAAAAAGAAGGAAAGCTGAAACTTCTTGTCACTGTTATGTTTCCATTTTTTTTCCTTTCAAAAAAAGCACAGAGTAATTCATTAAGTAAGCTAAATAGTCTGTGCTATTATGAGGAATAGAGGATGTCCCGTCAACAAATAAGAATATAAAAAGAAAATCATATGTTTATTATTGCCTATTCCCGGATCAACTATAGTTCTGTCACCAACTCCCATTCCTGGCTGACTGAAAAGCCAAATATTTTTGACATTAGCTATTTGTCTAATAAACATAAGTCTGATGTTCTCTTAATTCTGACATCGGTTGTAAATTCAGTAGAGTCCACAATAATGAAGTCCAAATTGCGGTTATATGTGTTAAAGATGAAGCACACAGCATACAAATAGCAATGACATTTTAGAAGAATACAGAGTTCTTCAGTCAGCATTAGGATTTTTTTTTAATGAAAAAAATGACTGCTCTGTGCCAGGTGCTTTCCATAAACATAAATTATTTCATTTAATCCCCCTGTTTAGTCCTCCTAAATCAATTTAAATTCCACTTTGAAAATAAAGGTTAAGTGACTTGTCCAAATACCCATGAAGCATGCAGAAAAATCCAGATGTAAGGACATTTTCCTGACTAAAATTCACATAGAGTATGAGCCGCTCAGATGCAGTTACTTCAGGATTCCAGCAGGAAACAGTGCAAACAGATTAGGGTAATGCATGGAGGGGTTAGTTAAAAGACTACTCTCAAAAGGCATGGGCAGGCAGTAAGAAAGCCTCAAGGGCACCACCCCAGGCTGGGCACTGTAGAGTTGTGCCATTCTCCAGGATGCACCCAGTCAGAGGCAACCCACCCTTCCTTCCACCTACAGTGAAGGAGTCAGGGCAATAGATCCTCTGCCCCTCTTCTCCTTCAACTCCATGCCTTTGTTAGATTCTCCATGGGCCAACTTTAACCGAAAGGCTTAGGGGAAGGGAGGTGTGGGGTGGTCTTCACAGTTCTGCCTATAGAGCCGACAGCAGGATGGAACTGGTGGGCAGTGCATTGGGAGACGCAAACAGACCAGCTCATCAAATGCTGAAGTTTCTCTAACTATTGATTGGAGTACAGAAATGACATAGGATTTGCATTCATTTAAATATGCTAATTATTTATTCTCTTGAAAAGCAGTAGCAAAAGACCTTTGCATTGAATCTTTCTAAATGTCCAAGAACCACAGGTGAATTTGTTCATGTGGGGGGGGGGGAAACATACAAAACACATAAAAGTGTTGACAAGATAAGCCAAAGCAAATCCTTGTAGGCATTAAAAGTTTTTCTTTCTTTCTTTCTTCTTTTCTTTTCTTTTCTTTTTTTTCTTTTTCTTTTTCTTTTTTTTAAGTCAGGAGTCTTTAGGAATTCTTATTTGGTGAAGCACTTCTGAATCATGAGTAGTTATTCCAGAAGTTATTCCTGAAGAACTGTGGTCTGGCTCTGTCACTGAGTGATTGAATGTGTTTAGACAAGTGATTTAACAGCTTTGTGCCTCAGTTACTTTTTCTCTCTCTATTATGGTACTTGATACTTAATGTTGTATGTGTATTTTTTCATCAAATTAATATTGCCACCGATCAACATAGAGTGAAGCACACTGCAAAATAGGTTTCCAGCAACTATATTCATTCCTCTGTTCATGTTAACTGATTTTTTTTCTGTTTTTCCTTTCACTGTCTTTTTTTTAATGTTTACTTATTTTTGAGAGACAGAGAGAGACAGAGCGTGAGCAGGGGAGGGGCAGAGAGAGAGGGAGACATAGAACATGAAGCAGGCTCCAGGCTCTGAGCTGTCAGCACAGAGCCCGATGCGGGGCTCGAACTCACGAGCCACGAGATCATGACCTGAGCCGAAGTCAGACGCTTAACCGACTGAGCCACTCAGGCACCTCTTTCCTTTCACTGTCTTGTTTTCCAATACAAATTGTCCAAAATCTTTAGAAATATACAGGGAGTAGGTCGCCAATAAACATAAGTAATAATGATTTAAGGAACTTTTAACATTCAATAATCCAATAATCCATTGAAGGTATTAGAGATGTCCTCTACACAAGAATCCAATTGGAAGCATTTTTAAATATAAATCATCTTAGTTGAAATGGATAATCCCTCCTATTTGTATACATCTTGACTTAAATATTTCAGATTTATTTGTGAGCAAGTGATTTCACCTCACCTGTCAGCTCATGAAATCTTCAGACTTACTTTGGCCACAATAATTCTTAACTTAGAAAGTCAAGAATTAGCTTTAAAAGCTCCTTCCTCATAAAATGATGTCAAATAACACCGCAAGGAGATAAATAAGCATTCTGAAACTCATCCCAACAAGAAAGCCAACAAGGAAAAATGTTCTCCAAGAGCAATCAGCAAACTTCATCAAGTCATTTCTCCATCTACACCACAGGAAGTATGAAGCACCTCCTAATGAGTGTTGGATGGGAATTAGGACCATTTGCTCACAGGGCCATGGCACCACACGAAGCAGGGAACTCAGCAGCAGGACTGCAGCATATGGAACTCATTCTCTCAGAGCGACAAGAGTTTATTCATTTCAAATGTATGTGCATTCTCAGGATGTTATTAGAAATGATTTATTTTGAAGACATTTTATTTAAAAACTTCAGCCAGAGCTCTATGCCTCTAACACATAAAAAGGAAACTCAAAGAAGAAAATTGCAAATTCGCCCTATCTGCTTTACATTTCCACGCACTTCTTATTGCTCGTATTCATGGCAAATGAAGGCTCATTTAGACATAAGAGCCTCAGTAGACATACTTCAGAAAGACTTCTCCTTCCTTCTCATCTTACCATTTACATTCCCTGCACCCCCCTGCCCAAGCTTATATTCTGTGTGTATTCATCCAAAAAAAATCTAATTTTCTTTCTTTTCAGAAAATTACCTGCCCATCCTAAGTTTGGCCTCAAGGTTTTTATATAGATGTCTTTGCCAAGCTAGAGGAGAATTATCCTGTTTTTCTTATGATATGCTGAATTTAAGATAAATCTGTACCAAATTTTACATGGCTAATTCATTTCTCCTACATGACTGTACTGTTTTCTTTGGCAGGGCTATCCTAAAAGTCTTACTCAAAGTACCCGACACCATTTAGATTTTTATTCAAGTACTAATAAGCTACTTCCTAATGATTGTACTCCCCCCAAACCACACCCTATACACTTAATTTGACATTTCAAGGTTCCTATTTTGTTAACATTAAGAAAATTTTAAAATATACATTCAAGTCCACGTATGTATAGGACACTTTCCTAGAATGTTACAAGGGAAGTACATGTTATAAGAGAAACTCTACAACAATGATAAATAATATCACTAAGAGGTGAATAATAATCTGTGCCTGAAGAGTAATGTTCATTCATTTAGCTAATACTTACTGAGCATCTATGACTGCCAGGCACAGTGCAAAGTGCTAGAAATACAAAGATAAATAGGAAGACCTCGTCCTTGACCTTATTGCACTTATATTCCAGGTTTGGTGATGGATGATTAGGAAAAAGAAAAAAAGGCTACACTATCAAGCAAATAAATAAATGTCCAAATAAGTAGAGATTGTAGTAAGTGCTATGAAGGAAATAAATAGGCTTTCTGATAAAAAAAATAATGGGATGGTAGGCTACATTATTTAGGGTGGTTAATAAAGGCCTCTCTGAAGTTTAACCTGAGATCTGAAAGAGAAGGAGCAGCCAGCCAAGAAAAACCGGCCTACCCAGAGAAGAGGTGGCTCCAAGCATAAAGGGACTAAATAAAAAAAAAATCCCTGGCGGTGTATCTAGGAATCAGCAGAAGTCTAATGTGGCTAGAAAAATAACATGTTCATGGGGAGAGTAGGCCAAGATGAGTTTAGAGATGGACCTTGTCATGCTGAGCCTACCAGTCATGGAAAGGAATGGACCATTGCAAAAAGAGGAGGGACAGGATCTGATATTTGTTAGTTAGTTTGTTTGTTTTAATGGCTGTTATATGGGGAATATATTTGAGTGGGGCAGGGGCATTTTAGGACACTCCTGCAGTATGCCAAGTGATGGTGGCCCGTGCCATAGCGATAGCAACAAATGTAAAGACAAGTTGAAAGATGTGAAATATATTTTGGAAGTAGAACTGTATAGGACTGTAAGTGAATTGAATGTGAGAAAGGAGGGCAAATGGACCCTGTCTAATACCAGATAGATGGTGTTACCACTTACGGGGCCAGGAAAGGGCAAAAACGGAGCTGGTGATGTGCAGAAGAGTGCACACAGACCTGCATTTTGGACAGTGCAAGTTGGAGACGCATACTACGTATGAGCTGGCTGTCAGTCTGTGTATGAGGGGAGGAGGGCAGGAATTCAGCAGAGAAGTTCAGCCCTGCTGGGAGAGCTGAAGCTCCAGCTGTGTATGCAGGGGAGAGGAGAACTTAGAGCATGAGAGAGAGAGGAAGCCACCCAAGTGCTTAGAATTACAGGTTAGTCTAGTTGTGGAACAATGAATGAAAGGCTTAGCTAGCTGCAGCAGGGGTTTCTTGTTGGGGTATGCTGAAATAAAAAAATGTTGGAGAAATAAGAGAGACCTTTTAAACTCAAGCTTATGATTTCTTTGCTTTGTGTAATTTTAGGGAACCATCAAGGGTAACTGAGTAGAGATGTGGAGCAGGAGGTGTGTGAGAGCAGTGTATTATTAAAATAATCATGACTATTCATGTATAATTTTTGAGGTAGGGAAAACCTCAGGCTGATGTGGGGATCCCTCGGCACATATTTCAGTAATTGTGTGAACTGATGAATGTTTGAGTTGAGATGGCAGGCATACAAACAGAAAGGAAGAGAAGGATAAAGGACCATCAAAAGAAAACCTCAAAAATATTTGGTGCCTAAGACATTGAGAGGGAGGAAGAGGAAATGATTTGGTAAATACCGCTCATACTTTTTTCTCTCTTAACTATCCAGTATACATGGGCAATGTGCCTAAGCAGCATACACCACATGTGCCTCGTTTCATGCTTTGTTTCCTCTGGAATGGTAGGCACTAATTTACAAAGCAATAAAGGTAGGCATCAGGACAAACTCCTCATTACTATTCAGAGAAGTTCCAGCATAGAAATAAGGACTGATGAAGGGTAAAAGCAATATCTGCAAAAATCTGTACTTTAAGCAAAGAAACATGCACAATAAAACGTGTTATAAAGCCCCCACAGCATATCATTTAATCTTTTCCTGTTCTACCTCATATGAGGCCTTTTCTTATATGATGGGAAAGGGATGATCACTGGCATGTAAACATTGCAAAAGTACACAAAATAAACAATGGGAAAAATATCACCACCAGCAAGAGCTAGCTGAACAACAAGGCAGATTAATAGTCGGTTTTATGTTTAATTTTGGCATTTTTGTTCTTGTTAGGTTTTTAAGAGTATCTGGCCTTAGGCAATTCTTTCCCATTTTGTGCTCTGGTTTTGCCATCTACACAAGGAAGTCATCTAATCTAGTGGAGTGGGAGAGGACTGTATTTGTGTGTGTGTGTGTGTGTGTGTGTGTGTGTGTGTGTATACTTATATGTGTGTATGTAGAATAACATATATTCTTATAAGAAACCCAGGAAATTTAGAGGGATAATGATAGATATTAAATACTGACAATATAAGTCTGCACAAAACCAGTATTAAACCCAATGCCTTCCTTCCAAAGCATTTTATTCAAAATATCAGTAAAGAAAGACTTGCTAATATTAATAAGCAATCTGCTTGGAAAATATGAGTAGGAAGAGTAACTATCATGGTTCATTTTAATAACAAATTTAGTAACAAATAAGATGGATGCCAGCAATTGCCTTTCATAATGCCCACCTTCATTCCACTGGTGATTGACAAATTATTTTGTATTGCACCTAGGGAATAATATTAAATTCACTCCTAATCATTCATCACTTTATGGTTGTCCTGTCCTCAGGAACTTCAGTTATGTCTAATGCCTACTTTTCTTTAGTAATTGGTACTTCATTCAAAGTGAAGTCATCTATTCAATCCAGCCTTGGGTTTTGCAGAGGCATGTGCGATAAAAGCCTCCAGTCCTTCCCGACTATTCTGCTGGTGATTCTACCATGTTGGATTCTACAATAAATGGTGTAAGAGCTGTCCCTGACTAAGAGGGCTGACAAGTTTAATATTAAACCATAATGAAGAGATGTCACAAGAATATCATGTGTACTTAATATTTGGTCTTTGGTGAGACCAGCTCTGTAAATCGCAGTTCCTTCTTGGCATCTTCTGTGTTTTCTCTGGATCATATATCAATGTGCCCTCATGGGGCACCATATTTCAACAAGTCGCCCTGCTTCCTCCCACCTCTCTACACACTTGCTTCTTATATTCTCCATAAATAGCACCTTGTCCTGTAATTCATCTTCCATGCCTCATTCATTCTAAACCTAAACTTCTTGGCCCTGTTTCTGCCATATTAAAATATTTCCCATGGCAAGCTCATGTTTAAAAAGGAAATCAATTGTTCTGATTCATCTGATATGAGCTTCTGGGTGTTTTTCTAATTTATTGTTCACTCTCAGGTCAATACCTCTATGATACCATCATTAAATATTAAAGGCTGCTTAAGGGCACCATCCTTACAGAATGCTCTGCCCTGTTAATATCAGGGAGAATGATACTTTCCTTCCTGGGAGAATGCTTCATTTTTTTTTAAATTGCAAGCTTGAAAACTTGGGTTTGCCACTTGAATATGGTAGCGAAGAACAAGCACTCCATCTGAGACTAAAAGATAACTAAGGGGAGTTCAAAAAGAAGGTTGTCATCTGTTTCTATCTCTTCCTGCCTGCTGCTGCTGCTGTAAAAAAAAAACAAAAAAACAAAAACAAAAACAAAAACAAAAACAAAACAACCCTGTCTTATTAGCAATCTTAGGTCCTTAAATGAAATGGGAAGCTAGAATTCCTGGGTACAGTAAGCTGGAAGAATCTGTCTGTAAAAATAGCCCATGCACCAAAATATGCCAACCTGTACCTGGAAAGTTCAGAGTGTGCTGTGCTGGCCCGGAAACTTCCCTTGTCACCACAGTCCTAGCTATTAGCACTGGTCCATGGAGACCTACACCTTGCATCAAATACCTGAACAGAAAAAAATCACATGGAACTACACTTTTTAGTTTCAAAGAGAAAACATTTCAGCTGTTGGGCTGCAAAGCTCACTGTGATTTAAACAATTGATTTCTATTACTAAAATATGCTGGCACTTATTGAGGACTTTTATTTTTATCTGCCAACATTGTTCATCACTCCATGATCATTTTCTCTCTTTGCTCTGTAAGTGAACATTCCTTAAGTAAATCTCTTTAAAGTTCTGATGTCAAAACTTCATGAAATAACTCTCAAGCGATATCTAAAGGAATGGCCAATCCTTAGTGGCTGTGGAGTGGAATGCATGAAGACTAAGCTGTTCTCAATTAGGGCAGAAAGCACAAGTGCATTGCATGTGTGTGTGTGTGTGTGTGTGTGTGTGTGTGTGTGTGTGTGCTCAGTGGGTGTCAGATCTCCACCCCTCGCTTTTTTCTCCCAATGGCAACAGGTCAAATTGTGTATTAATGACCTTGAAAGGCCTGCAGTAATGTGTGAAAGAAGGAAAGGGCCTTCCTTAAGATCTCAAAGCAAGCTGTAGCAGGAGGATATGAATTGGATGAATTGCTTGTATGTACTTGAGCTTCAGCCTTTTTGATGTCAAAGGTTCTTCAATATCTGGCATCTGCACATCTCTCTAGCTTCATTTATTTTTATTTTTACCAGATGCACCCCTGTTACTCTCTCCAGGTGAAGTAAACTCTTCCAGATCCTTCTAGGCCCTCAAGCCAACTAGCTGCGTCTGTTTCTACACATGGTCTTTGTTCTGCCTAAAATGCCATCCTTCCACATTCCTGGTTAATTCCTTCTTTTCTATGGCATTGCTTTTTAGAGTTGTCCTGCCCACAGAGGCAAAGCCAATTTGGAGAGCCATAATAGACCAAATAATGTTTTATTTTAATGTTTGCACGAATCACAGTTTTAGTTTATTGAACATCCTGTGTCTGTATGAACACAGCTTAGTTGCACAAAGCATTTATTTATTTTTCAGGCAAATACTACTGCTGTGAAGGGCGAGAAGAAGCAAATCTATCATATTACCCCTAGGCACCACTTACTGCATCCTATCATTGGAAAAAAAAGGGGAATTTCAAAATGAAATGGTAGAAAACATTATTATATATAACAAAATAAATGAATAGCGAAGGAATACCAACCAAGTAAAACACCATATGCAAGCATTGGTCATCTACAGTGAGTTCAGGGGCCTGAAGATCAACTACGTATCCCAGTTGCTTTGCTCTTATTTCACAAATGTTAGACTTATCTCTCATACTCCCTAAAGCTTAGTGCAGTGCTTTTTATAGTAGGCATTTAATAATATTTGTTAAATGTTATGTGAATGAATGACTATTTGAAGGAAGTCATGAGTGTAAGCGTCTGTTTTTTTAGCCCATGTTTCTCACAGCTCTTGTGGTAAGGAAGAACTTACTCTGTGGTAGTCACTGGGGAAAAAGCTAAAAGAAATATTTGTTCCACTTAAAGTTCTTAATTGCAATCAAAAGAGATTTTTTAAATGGGCAGTTTAAACAAAAGGAGAATTAGTAGAATATGTTTTGGGCTCAGAATCAATGAATCAAGCTTCAGAGCTTCAGAGGGACAGAAAAGTAATTAAGTAAAATAAGAAGCAGGGATCCAGGGGCACGGTAGCCGGGCTACCACGGCATCTTATTTGCTTTCTATTGCCTCCTCTGCTACTATTGTTCACATGGGTAGCTTCCAACCATTTTTCCCTATCCTGAATGTACCAACCGAGAGAGAGTGCTACATTGGTCAAAATAAATCCATGTACTTACTTGCTGTCTCTACTGGGCTGAAGGAATAAGGATCTAATAATTGATCTTGATGAATAATTTGAATTTATAACTCATGCTTTCTTATTCTTAAATAAACTAGCAGTGAGAATTGAAATATATGCAATGCATTCCTTTGTTTTCAGAGAGCATCCTGTTCAGATACTTTATTCTAGGAAACTTACTTGCTACATTATGCATTTACTTTTGTATTTTTTTCCCTTGTAGTTCTTTTCCTTGAAGTTTGTGAAAAGACAATAAATATTTATGAAAACACCTTTGTTCTGTTTTCCTCAC
Organism: Felis catus; assembly: GCF_018350175.1. NCBI lineage: Eukaryota > Metazoa > Chordata > Mammalia > Carnivora > Felidae > Felis > Felis catus. The sequence continues at coordinate 134,615,988 of NC_058371.1, forward strand.
AGTATTAAAATATGAAGGAAGTTTGTTCTTGCTAATTCGTGTTGTTCATTACCTGTACTAGTAAATTCCTGAAAAGCAAAAACTTTGCTTTACTCAAACTGTGTCCTCAGTGTTTAGAATAGTGCATGGCATAAATGCTCAGTAGATACTTGTCAAATGTTGATTTCTTAAAAATGTTCATTCCAGGATGCCTATTGAGTCATTGCTCATTATAACACAACACGAATGAGAAGAATCTGTGTATCCGGAAAAGGGGGGAAAATACATTTTGTGTATCTAAATCTATGAGATGTGTAGGATATGTTTCATTTTTAAAAATTGAGTTCTTGGGGCGCATGGGTGGCTCAGTCGGTTGGGTGTCCAACTTCAGCTCAGGTCACGATCTCGCGGTCCGTGAGTTCGAGCCCTGTGTCGGGCTCTGGGCTGATGGCTCAGAGCCTGGAGCCTGCTTCCGATTCTGTGTCTCCCTCTCTCTCTGCCCCTCCTCCATTCATATTCTGTCTCTCTCTGTCTCAAAAATAAACAAACCTTTAAAAAATTAAAAAAATTAAAAAAATAAGAAGTGAGTTGCTGAAAAAAGACATAGTATAATATTTTTGTTGAAATATTACCTAGATACATTAAAGTCATAGAAAAAAATGTACTAAAATGCTAGAGCTTATCACTGAAGGTAGGTTTGGGAGGGAAGAACAGAAAGTTGTGGGGCACCTGGGTGGCTCAGTTGGTTAGGTGTCTGGTTCTTGATTTTGGCTCAGGTCACGATCTCACAGGTTGTGAGATGGAGCCCTGAGTCGGAGAGCCTACATGGGATTCTCTTTCCTCTCTCTCTGCCCTTTTCCCTGCTCGCTCTCTCTCTCTTCAAATAAATAAATAAACATTATAAAAAGAAAGTTGTTTTTACTTCTTACTTTACTTAATTTCTTTAAAAAATCCCTTTCATTATTAGGAAAGCATAACATATGTGTTATGAAAAGTAAGAAAGTGCTGACAAGAAAACCCAAAACTTAAAATTACTAAGGTAATGATGAAAATCCTTAGTGTATGTCCTTCCAGATATTCATCTCTGTATATCTATACATTAAGGGATTTTTTTTTAACTGAAACGAGATCATTCTGTACATACAGATTTTTTCTAGTAAATAATACCCGCAGTTTCATTTCAGTAACTTTTCACCTCATCTAATACATAAACATATTTGCAAACTAAAACACATCAAAATTAAACTTTTGTGGGGCGCCTGGGTGGCTCAGTCGGTTAAGCATCTGACTTCGGCTCAGGTCATGATCTCACGGTTCGTGAGTTCGAGCCCCACGTGGGGTTCTATGCTGACAGCTCAGAGCCTGGAGCCTGTTTCAGATTCTGTGTCTCCCTCTCTCTCTCTCTGACCCTCCCCCATTCATGCTCTGTCTCTCTCTGTCTCAAAAGAAAACAAACGTGAAAAAATTTAAAAAAAAAATTAAACTTTTGTTCTTAGAAAGACATGGTTAAGTAAACAAAAAAGCAAGCTCCAGATTGAGAAAAAATATTCATGATACGTATATCTATCTGACAACAAGCCTTCTATCCATAATACATTAAGAATGTTTATAATCCATTAGTCAGAAGATAGCAAGCCTTTTGAAATAAATGGGCAAAATGTTTGAACACTTGACAAAAGATATACATATGGCCAAAAAATACATAAACAGATACTCAGTATCATTAGTCATTAGAAATATGCAAATTGAAACCATAGTGAATGCCACTAAGCGCCCATTAGAATATCTAAAATTTTTTGAAAAGACTGACATCACCAAGTGGTGGCAAAGATGTGAAGCAAGTGGAACTCTCATGTATACTGGTGAGAATATAAAATGGTACAAATCATTTGGAAAACAGTTGGCCAGTATCTCATAAAGTTAAAAATACACTCAGAAAATTACTCAGCCATTCCACTCCTAGGCTTCACTCAAAGGAAATCTAGACACATGTCCATAAAAAGAACTTTCCATAAAGATTCATAGCAGCTTTATACTTAAGAACCCAAAACTCAATCAGTGGTATTGGTTTTACGTGGGGGACAGTATAATCACTTCCAGAGCCCAACTCCAAAGCCAGGCTGAGGGAATAAGGAACTTCTCAGCATCCTTCTGGGAAACATCATGGGAGTCTCAGATACTTCATGTAGACTAGTAGCCTCTCCTAGACATGCTGATCCTACATTTGATCACTGTCACTCAAATATAGGGTCAGCCTGTCTAAGCTTAATTTCACAGAGTCTTTTTCCTATATACCCAAGTCATGTTTGGTTCCAACAACTCAGATTTAAGTTTTATGCAGTTTAGGGAAGAAAAGAGTACATTTAGGGTTTAAAGAGCTTAGATGGTCTTTTGGTGAAGGGTTTCTCACTTTCTTATGTATACACAGGTACACACAAATAATGTCTGCATTGACAGTAGCTTAATACTAACCAACTCACAGGGTTATTGTGACTATTAAAAGAGATAATCCAGAGAAAATTGTTTTTCAAAATGGACAGAATTCCACCAAAAATAGGTATTAGCTACAATTTTCAGGATTGATAGTGCTAGGCTTCACTGCCAGTCATACGAAGCAAATGACACCTGGTCACCTGGTACCACTTCTATAATAACAAAACAAAGATAACATAAAGCTAGGACTTTGAAAAGCATACAGGTCCTATAATCTCTTGTTCTCAGGATGATTTCAGAACTTTAAAGTTACCAAATTCTATTGCTGTTTTTCTCTTAAAAATGATGCCTGCTAGGTACTGGAACTAATGACAGGCATGGCTGAATATCTATTTCCTATATTGTGAAGTCATCCCTGAAAATACCATTTCAAGTGGCAGTACTCCAGGGATCAAGTGCATGCGAGATGTCTGAGCTCACTCACTGCCTCAGCATGACACCAGTTCCACTTTAGACCTGTCCTAATGTAAGAACACAGTCACTAAACTAAGAGGCTTCTTGGCTTTCTTGACTAAAGGAAACAAAAATAAAAGGGGCAGGAAAAAGGTGGATTTACGGAGGTTTAGAACTTTCCAGAAGGAGCCTTAGAGATAAATGTTTTCCAACACCTTTAATTTATAACTAAAGGGGGAAAGAAAGGGAAAGGGAATGTTGGGAAATGGGAAGAAATAACAATTTTTACAAAACAAGGCTGAGTTTTGCTGCTCTTAAGACTTTGCTCTTTTTTTTTTCAGTGATGTTACAGTGGCTAACACCACACCAGCACCATTATCCTAAGAGGCCATTGAGTATAAATAGCATTTCTTAGTCTTCAGTTCATGGGAAATTGATTTTCTAGTTTTTAAATTTTGAAAATGCAAAATGCTATTTGTCAGGTCTATTTAAAATACTGTTATATATCGCCTCTGAGATTTCAAAGAATTCATAGGGATGGGATTTCTGTTGCAGCCATCATGTCTTTCTTTTTTTTTTAATATGAAATTTATTGTCAAATTGGTTTTCATACAACACCCAGTGCTCATCCCAACAGGTGCCCTCCTCAATGCCTATCACCCACTTTCCCCTTCCTCCCACCCCCCCCCATCAATCCTCAGTTTATTCTCAGTTTTTAAGAGTCTCTGATGGTTTGCCTCCCTCCCTCTCTTTTATTTTTTTTCCTTTCAATACAGATAATTTAAACACATGCATGTAAATATATAATTTGGCTCTTTTGTATCTCATATGAACAAATTTGCCAATGGGAGGCAGTTAATCTCTCAACCCATGTGTTTCTGATTTGAAGAAATGGGCACAGCAGATTTGCCTCACTGGAGATAGGTGGTGTGGTAACTGGGAGGAAGGTTACAGAACGTAGATTAGACTACTAGCTCTGCCATTTGCTAATTGTGTGATCATGTATAACACAGCTAGCCTCACTTACTGTGAGATGTCTTCAACTGAAAAACAAACGTAATTCTTCTACAGCCCTGGAACACATAAAACTACTTAATCTGCAGCTTGAGGACTGGGTGATAGTGTCCTTGGCAGTGCTACCCTCCAAATACCACCACATCCTGACTCCTAACCTCCCATGCTGTGAATAAAAAGATATCACATAGGTAGCCAGTGAAGACTATACGTGTACCCTAATCTTTGACCTTGCCTGCCTCCCAAACTGATCTTGCAGTTCCTCCCACAGGCCAGGTAGACTCCCACACCTGAACCTGTCCATCTGTGGTTTCCCCTGCCTGGACAGCTCATTACACAGCAGGCTCCCTTAGGCTTCTGCTCACAATTCACTTCTGAGAGGTGTGTCTTTTCCAACCTGCATACAATAGCACCCTGCTCTGCCATTGTTTCATATCTCTTTTACTTGGCTATATCTCCTTGTATGGCCCTTACTGCCTGGCATACTTAATATTTATTTTATTAAGAATTATTTATACATATAACACATTGTGATTATATATCTTCTGTGTCTAGAATCTAAGATTATTGAGGGCAAGAAGTTTGTAAGTTTAATTCACTGCTAAATTCCCAATACTCAGTAGTGCTTATCATATAATACAAATTAACAAATATTTGTTAGACGGATGAGAAAATAAATTATGTAAATTTTCTAGGGATTAAAAACTCAGGTAATACTTAAATGTTTCTGAGTAGAAATTCATGGCAGATCAATAAACAGTAAAATCTAGATATTGAGGTATTATATTGTTATAGACTTGTACTGGTTAGATTTTGCATGTACTCCAGAAAGTTTTAGTAGAAATCTAATACCAAGAAATTCCCAACATAGTTTATAAATGGATGTGTCCTCCAAATCTTCTCTTTTGTTTCTAAAACCATCTGGCATCCAAGATCTTTCAGAAAAATGTATGAACTTAGATTTACTTTGGCTGAATTATATTCTAGCCTTTGCAAGAGTTGGGCTATAAACTGGTGATAAAATTATTGTAAATCTTGCTCTGATATCTTATCCTGCAATATAAATAATGAGATAGTTCTAAAGGTGGTCTTTTGATTGAAGGGCACCATTCCATTTAACTACATTTCAGAAATAAATCAAACAGTGCAAATTTGTTTCCTTATTGCTTTTCCCAACAAAAAGGCCAGAAATCAATTTTTCTGATACCCCCGGCATGGTGATGAAAACTGTATTGGAATCCTGACAAATTTCTTTATCTAAGACAACAAGGCAGAGTGAAAGTTGGTTAATAACGACATTGTGATGTTTGAGAATGACCCCATTATCACTAGATGGAAATTAATTGATCTTTTAATATTTATTCCAATAGGGAATGTAGAGTGTTGACTTCAGAAAATCACTTTCCTAATCCTAATGAGATCGACAGTCGGTGATTTATGCTGTACTATCTGACTTATTTTACAGCAGTAGCAAAAGGTAAGATATTAAAGTAGTATCTCTCAACAAAAAGTGCCATTAATCAAGAGTCCTGACAAATGACTGTGGCTCCCATTCTCTCACCATAGAGAACAGAGGGTGAAGATGAATGCTGTGGAAAGGCAGATTTTTTTTCCCTTCTAGCAATGTCTACAACAGCTCCATTAAAAATGAAACAATAAAGAGAAAGGTAAAAGATCATATTTTTTACTTTAAAAAGTATAATCACCAATAAATCTTTACATCCTCTTACTAGCTAAATAAGCTTTTCTAATGACTTTGAAAGTTTTGCTATTTAGAAAAAACGAGTCCTAGAATAGCCCTCCCAATACCCTCCAGTGAAAACTCTCACTCTTTTACTTAACTTTTCTTCACTCTATTGACATAGCTGGGGACTTTCAATGCACGATTTGGCATTTATTATTTATTTATTTAAATAAATAAATTTAAATAAACAAATCTTAGAAGGTTGTATTGCTTCTTCTCCCTGAGTGAGGTGGGTGCTGATGAGAAACACTGCTCTGTGTCTAAAGCATGGAGAAGAAAAATTTATACTGAAAAGAGAGGGAATATTAAAGGTATAGGAAAATCCTGGGGGAAAATCCTATTGTATTTAATTCCAAAATATAAACACAAATATACAGTAACGTATTATATTAATGTGTACATTAATGTTTCCATAGTTTGAGAGTAAGATGGACTTGAGTCAGATTGGAACTCTGCCACGTACTAGCCTTGTGACTTTAGCAAGCTGCTTAATCTCCATTGATCTTAGTTTCTTAATCTTGGGGCACCTGGGTAGTTCAGTCGGTTAAGCATTAGACTTCGGCTCAGGTCATGATCTCATGGTTCGTGAGTTGGAGCCCCGCGTCAGGCTCTGTGCTGACATCTGGAGCCTGGAGCCTGCTTCAGATTCTGTTTCTCCCTCTCTCTCTGCCCCTCCCCCACTCATGCTCTGTCTCTGTCTCTCTTTCTATGTCTCAAAAATAAATTAACATGAAAAAATATTTTTTAAAAAAAGTATTGCCCAGACACTGTTCAATAAGTTTGACTTGCAAAAGGAAAAAGAAAAAAAAGTATTGTTGACAGTGACATGTACTTTTCTCCTGCTGCAAGGTTAAAGTTGGAAGTGATAAATTCTATAAAATATAAAACAATCCAGGTGGAACTAATACAGACTAGTATTCTCCAACCTCTTGGTCAATGATACATCTGTCAAATTGAGGCCATGCAACAGAACATTTGAAGGGATAAATTGACCATTGGTTCCACTAACCCCACTCCAATCTCTAATAACTCACTTCTCACACATACAACTGTACTCCCCTTAAATCCCCTAAGATTCACTATGGTTACTATCATTTGACACATTACAATTGCACCAAAAATTGAAATTAAAAAAAAGAATTTTGAAGTACATCAACAGTCTTATTATCTTAATAAACATTTCCTAGTCCTTGACCACAAAGCAAATTATCTAAAACACAAAGTACAACTGCCATTGCAATTTATATGGAACACATTCAAACCATCATTTAGGAAAGGTATAACATATCCTTTTACCTACTCCTTTAGATAAATACAGGGTTTAACTACTTTTTTAGTTACTAAAAAACTGTGTTTATGGTGTGTGTATGTGTGTATGAATTTCTACTAAGAACTGCTAACACCATGCAATAGAAGGAAGATTAAAAATGTTTTATTTAGAGGTGCCTGGATGGCTCAGTAGGTTAAGCAACTGACTCCGGCTCAGGTCGTGATCTTGCAGTTCATGAGTTTGAGCCCCATGTCGGGCTCTGTGCTGACAGCTCAGAGCCTGGAACCTGCTTCACATTCTGTGTCCCCCTCTCTCTCTGCCCCTTCCCCGCTCATGCTGTCTCTCTCTCTCTCAAAAATAAATAAAAACACATTTTAAAAAAATGTTTTTTATTTAGGGACACCTGGGTGGTTCAGTCGGTTAAGCATCTGACTCTTGATTTCAGCTCAGGTCATAATCTCACAGTTAGGTTCATGAGATCAAGCCCCATGTGGGGCCCCACACTGACAGTGGGGAGACTGCTTGGTATTCTCTCTCTCTCTCTCTCTCTCTCTCTCTCTCCTTCCCCCTCCCCCACTCACACTCACTCTCTCTCAAAATAAATCAACTTAAAAAAATGTTTTTATTTAATCCTCTACTCTCAAAACTTCACCACCAAGAAGCCCAAATTGACAGTAATTTAGGGAAGATATTTTATATACCCACTCAGTAAATATTTATTAATGGCTTATAATATGATTCTGGGTTCAGAGCTGTGGCCTCGAGGTGCAATAGTGAACAAGTACAGCCAGGGTCTTAGCCTTCAACTAGTAGTAGGTTCTATTGGAGAGTCTACATCTCTTTAGGATCTTATGTCAGTCTTTAACCATTAAGTTTTGTTTCTTATAAAGTCCTAAATCTATTTTATAAACTTTCTCTATTGGATCATTATGTATAACAAATTACTAATAATACTAAACTACCAATAGCAATGTCAATAAAGATAATGAATAATCTATAATATTCCAGGGAGAAACTTATGTATTATGTATGTTATCTCACTTACTCTTTACCCAGAGAAAGTAAACAATTAGGATCCACTGTTACATTTTCATAAGCAATGACAAATTTTATTTTATTTAAAAAAAATTTTTACGTTTATTTATTATTGAGAAACAGAGAGAGACAGAGTATGAGCGGGGAGGAGCAGAGAGAGGGGGAGACACAGAATGAGAAGCAGCTGTCAGCACTGAGCTGTCAGCACAGAGCCCGACGCGGGGCTGGAACTCACGAACCGCGAGATCATGACCTGACCCAAAGTCAGACGCTCAACTGACTGAGCCAGCCAGGTGCCCCAGCAATGACAAATTTTAAAACATGTCATCAGCTTACTACATTTTAGGGCTCTTTGTATAATACATTCTATTTAATTATTCTGCACTTAATTAAAATAAATCTGAGTGATAAAATTTGAAACATTTAGCTGTCAAAAAGCATAGTTCAATATACATTTTGCATCAATATTGGCTTCTATAATATATTATGAAAGGAATCAAAAACATATAGTCAATGATTTAGAGTATTGTACCATAGAGTCAATGGTTTAAAGTTCCAACAAGTATTTGTTGGAATCCAACAAATTTGTTGAAATCCAACAGGTATTTCTTATCACTCTTTATTTTGACAAAATTATATTTTTGCCGTGGTAAAATACCATTTTATTGTAAGTTGATTTTATTGACTTATTGTAATCTCTCAACTTCATATAACAATGTACTTTCTGAGACACTTCTTAGAGATGAAGCCCTGTTCATTAGGTTTGAGTATAAGTGAAAGTGATTTAAAGACTAAATCTATAACAGAACTAAATCTATAATAGGTGTTATACACCTTTAACAGCAATTAATCCCCCCATCTCTGTAACACACCTTAATATGCTAAGTTCAATATATATATACATATATATATATATATGTATATATATATATAAAATCTAATGGAATGGAACATTTTGCTCTTTTTTTAAAGCTCAATATCAATACTCACATCCCCCTGTCCCACCCTGTTCACTCACAAAATACACACACACGTGTATGAGCACATACGTACTCTCATGCATGTGCACACATATGCACGCACACACCTTATTCACACTCTAGGAACACAAAACAATGTAGAAAAAATTTTAACCCCAAACCAAGTAAATTTTACTCTAAATACAGTTGCATACCTTTTCATTCTAATAATACTGTAATATCTCCCATGTCATTTTCAGTTCACACTATTAATTCTACAGAACAAAGCACGCTAAAGAAATTTTTCTCCAGGCATTAATGAAAATGACGTGAAAAATGTTGATTCATGAGAAAGGGTTAGCTTTAACTGAACAAACTTTCCATAAAATGTCTACCTATGAATATACATAAATCTATATTGTGATAAATTGTTTTAAAATATAAAGTTATTTATAAAGAAACTTTATGTCTTTTCTTATTTTTATTTTATACCAATCTCTAAATTCAGATTTATTCCATCGGTTGGAATTAGCAGTCAAGCATTATTAGTATTCTTTGGTTAAATTTGATTAACTTATTAGCTAAGGAAAATGAACATTATTCAGAGAATGATTACAAACCACAATCTTGGGGCACCTGGGTGGCTCAGTCGTTTGAGCATCTGACTCTTGATTTTGGCTCAGGTCATGATCTCACGGTTTGTGGGATGGAGCCCCGCGTGAAACTTTGCATTGCCAGCACTGAGCCTGCTTGGGATTCTCTGTCACAAACTCTCTTTCTGTCCCTCCCCTGCTCATCACTCTCTTTTTCTCTCAAAATAAATAAACAAACTTAAAAAAAAAAACACGATCTTCCTTCTGATCAAGATGATCAGGTGAGTCAAAAGACTTAAAAGTTCAAAATTATGAATCTACTATCAAATTTTTTTATCATGAGTTCTTTTTGCCTTTCCAGTAATCATGGATAATGATAGGATATAGAACTAGAATGCAGGTTTCCTGACAAATGACCCAGCTTTTAATTCTGTTAATCTATTTATACAATATTAGATATACAGAGAAAATTAAAAAAAAATACTATCTGACTAATTTAGCATTTTAATTTAACCTAAATAGAAAATATTACTATACCACCAATCTTATCTTTTAAAAACTTAAAAGCAGTCATAAAAGTTATAATATATTGACTTTCTAATGACAAATTTATCACATTCAATGAGTTCAGTTCCTATGGATACTTACAGGAAAAAAGTCTAGTATACTTCTCTAGTATACTTCTAACCCTAAGCATTTTTTTTAACATACATTTAAAGTTCCTTAGGTACATTATATTCATCCCTTCAACAATTTTCCTCTTCATTTTATCTTCATAATAAGGAAAAATATGGAGAGTGATAAAGGGAGGGAACAAAGATGGAAATGAGGACACAAGACAGTTTTGAGTAAATTATTGATGAGAAAAAAACTAGAGGCCATTTATAAACAAACATTTGTTGGCTGTACAATTTTTAAATATCTTAATGTAACGTGTTGTTTCTTAATGTGAAAACTTTTATTTTTAGTGCTAACTCTAACTGCTTAATGGTGAGTATATTTAGCATAATCAAGAGCTGTCAATGATGTGGTCTGACTGAATTTAGAATCAGAATCCATTTACTACCGGGGTGCCTGGGTGGCTCAGTGGGTTAAGGGTCTGGCTCTTGACTTCAGCTCAGGTCATGATTTCACGGTTCGTGGTTTGAGCCACACATTGGGCTCCTTGGGATTCTCTCTCTCCCTCTCTCTACGCCTCCCCCACTCATGTGCTCTCTCAAAATAAATAAATAAACTTTAAAAAAAAAGAATCTGTTTGCTACCTGTGAGTTCTTGGCTGGGTTATTGGACCTCCCTAAGTCTTAGTCTTCCATATGTGTACTGATACCATCTGACCATTAAGATGGGAGGGCCAAGTGAGACAAGTTACACAGTGCACTTGGCAAAGATAGATGCTCAATCAACATGAGCTCCCTTACTCTTCCCCTAATGCCAGCTGGCTGGCAGGTCACATTAAACAAAAAAGGAAGCTATGTTCTCCTTTTTCCAGACAGCTGGTAATCCAGACATCACAGGCCTTCTACAAACAATGTTGACTTATTTTTGCCACAGCTGATGTGTATATAATGTGCCTTGCCAGTTCTCCTCCTGGGTTGAATTCATGACTTGTTTTTCTTTATTGCTCCTCGTTTTGTGGAACCAGATTGAGGTAAAGTAGTAGTTTTGTAATGTTTTGTATAGACTTCATTTATTGTATTGTAGTAACAGCAACAAAAATGTTTTACACTATTTGGTCCTCACCACAGCCAGATGATGTGTAAAATATTACTCTTTCCAATCTGTGGATGGGGCCACTAAGAGATACAGGTTAAGTTACTTGCCTAGCATCATTTGGGTAGCAGAGACAGAGGCAGGATTTGAATCGAGATATCCTGATTCCAGAGCTTGCACTCTAACCCCACAGACATGAAAAAGAGCTAGATTTGCACGAAGAGTAAACATGGGACTTAAATTTCCATCTACTTCCTATTGCACTCAACTGAGGAGTCAGGGTTGGGGGCCAGCAATCACCAAACACCTTAATGATATTAATTATGCATTTATTTCAAAAGAGGACCACTGAAATTTCCTCTTGTGGGTACATATGCATCTCCTTTTACATCACTCCAGTGTAGTACCTATAGGGTATATCTTCAACAGGCAACACATTTTTTTGTTATGTCTAAAATATTCTACAGGGGTACCTGAGTGACTCAGTTAAGCATCTGACTCTTGGTTTCAGCTCAGGTCAAGATCTCACAGTTCGTGGGTTTGATACCCAAATTGGTCTCTGCATTAGCAACACGGAGCCTGCTTGGGATTCTCTCTCTTTCCCTCTCTCTCTGCCCCTTCCCTGATTGCATGCTCTCTTGCTCTCTCTCTCTCTCAAAATAAATAAACATTAAAGAAGTAGATTAAATAAAATATTCTACAGTTTCAGAGGCATATTCCAGCTCTTTTTCCTTTTACCTAAGGAGAAAGGGCCACATAAGCAGTAAATGCTTAGAATAGTATCTGGTACATAGTGAGGGCTGTATTGTTTATTATTTTTGTTAATATTGTAATGTTGTTATTACTATTTACAATCCAGAGTCTGTGTAGAATAGTGTTTAAGAGTCCAGATTCAGGGGGCGCCTGGGTGGCTCAGTCAGTTGAGCGTCCGACTTCGGCTCAGGTCATGATCTCACGGTTTGTGAGTTCGAGCCCCGTGTCGGGCTCTGTGCTGACAGCTCAGAGTCTGGAGCCTCCTTCTGCTTCTGTGTCTCCCTCTCTCTCTGCCCCTAACCCACTTGCATTCTATCTCTGTCTCTCTCAAAAATAAATAAACATTAAAAAAAAAAAAAAGAGTCCAGATTCAGGAGCCAGATTGCCTGCATTCTAATTCCAACTGCACTCTTTGGTAGCTGAGACCTTGGGTAAGTCATTTAACCTCTTCAGTTTCCTCATCTATGAAATAAAAATAATAGAATGTATCTCATTCAGTACAATGATATAAAGTTGGCTAAATTTTATATCACATAAAGCCAATGTTGTTTGAAACGATGGTGAGAATTTCTTCCTTTCACCTTATCTGCATACCCATGTATAGGACACATTCAGGGAACACAATTCATTCAGCAGTGTTACATCAGGTGTAGGCATCAGCAGGATGCTCCTTGGAAGGCTATAAAATTAACTGAGGAAGATTGATTTCAGAGCTCCTGGCCTCTTTGGTCTCAAGGCCAATTGAGTTTGAACCCAGATTCTGCTACTTGATAGTTGAAGAAGTAATTCCATCTCTCTAAAATTCAGCTGTTTCCTTTGCTATAAAGTGGAAAGGATACAATGACCAGATCATAGAGTTTTATTTGGATAAATAAATGTCTAATGTAATTATTTTTATCATCTCAATTACATGCAAGCCCCAAATTATTAGTGTCCAAAGAATTCAAAAAGAGAATTCTTCTGTCACTACTTCTTCCTTGAAGAACCTACCTTGAAAAGCATGAAATTATATGAAATTATTGTTACGGATGAAAATAACATCCTCTACTTTTGTCCATCTGGTAAAAATTGGAAATTTTGCAATGTATGATATTTGTTTAAAATAGAGGCATCGGTAGTTGATTTCAGAGTTTAAAAATCTATCCATACTTCCCATTTTAAGTAAATAACATCATTTGGATATGTCAAAATTTGCATTTAAAGACACAGAGGCACACATCTTGCAAACTGTATTTTAACCAAATTTATATCAATGTTGAAAAATGTACTTATACCAACAGAGTTTAAAACAATAGCTTTTGAATATTTGTTTCTCATTCATATTAACCAAATATCACTTGTCTTAAAGCTGCCATGAAATTAATTACAGTATAAAGTTCTGCAATACATTCCACCCCAAGGACATGAAGCACTATGAAATAAAGAGACATATGCTAGAATAAATGCATTCACTGGGAAAAGGATGAGACCTGTAAGATCCCTACTCCTTTTCACATTTGAAAGGTGTTTTAGTAATATCTTATAAGTTGAAAAGAAAGTTCCTCTTCACACACTTCATACAATTTTTAATCACTAGCCCTGAGATAGAAACTTGAATTAGAATAATGGGTTTAAGTTGTCTTGCCGAATACTATGACTGAAAGTGTACCTAATAAGTAACAAAATATAAGTATAAAAAGATACTCAGAAAAATACAAGTGAGGCTGATGGGAACAAAGAAACTGAATCTTATTCAGTTCAGTGAATCCCCCAGCACCGTAAAAAAAAAAAAAAAAAAAATCAAATGACCCATCTTCTTTCTGAGAAGCTATATTCATAGGAATCAACCCAACCCATTCCAACAGCAAGGATTTACAAGTTTCAGGAGATTACAGTGTACTTTGTCATTCTTTGGCCAATTACCAGGAACAACAAATGTGGAAGAAGGTTTCTCTTTTATCTTGTCTTTGACCACAAATTATCCACCACAAAATTTTTAAATATATAGCCGCTCAGAATGAATTGGTAGACACCTCACCTATTCTTACTTCTACAATCACAGTTTCTTAAGAGTGTTTTTTGTCACGAGACACTAAATTTTTAATAGGTGTACTTTATTCAACATAGAGAACAGGCTCTACTGAATGAAAATATTCCCCTGAATGATTATTCTAGATCTCATTTAAAAACTAATAGTAGGCAGGTCCAAAATGGAACTGAGGTAAGCAAAACAAAACAACATCTTTTGTAGTTTCCTGATTAGTTGTGAGGTATATACTTTAATGTCACTATTTATATGGTCTTTGTAACATTTAAGTGACCGAATTCTAGACACAAAATCAAATAAACACCTAAAATAATCAGCAGCTCCATGTTGGATAAATAAATATTGTCTAATTGCATAGTTACTGTATCTCTTCTAGCCATCAACCATGGGACTTTGTAACACGGATAGTCTCCTTTTAATCAGGCGACAGGACAGGTTTAAGACAACTTAAGGGCCATTCCCAACAAGCTGTGTTACAATATGAAATAAATTAATATTTGAATTTTGATTTACAAAAGCTACATTTCAATAATGGTCCATTACAGGTGGAATGTTTATTTCTTTAAACATTCACATTTGCGGGTTTCCTTTCAATTTACAAAGCCAAAGCTATAGTCATCAAAGCCAATCCTGTTATATATTCAAAGCCTTGAGTTGACAAGAGTTGAGTTCTCACAAGAACACAGCATATGAAACAAATAATATGGGATGAGATATGGCACCAGTGGAGCAGGCCAGGCCATTTGCAATGCTCTGTGCACAGACAGGGCCACTCTTGGACCACTCACTTTATCACACCTTGTATGGCTGCTTGGCTCAGTGTCTATTCTAAAGTCTGTCTCTTCTTCATGGCTTTTAATTACACAAGCTCACTGCTTAAATGCAAGGTTTAAAATGCAACTCAGAAAAAATGATTCTTTGTGTCCCTTGAATAATTGTGAAATTGACACTAGTTTTCTTTTTTCTTAATTATTTTTCTTGCTTATTTATTTTCAAGAGAGAGAGAGAGAAGGAGAGAGACAGAGAGAGACAGAGAGAGACAGAGAGAGAGAGAGAGAGAGAACGTGAGCAAGCAGGGGAGGGGCAGAGAGAGGGAGACACAGAATCTGAAACAGGCTCCAGGCTCTGGGCTGTCAGTACAGAGCCTGATGTGGAGCTCGAACTCATGAACCGTGAGATTATGACCTGAGCCAAAGTCGGATGCTTAACCAACTGAGCCAGCCAGGCACCCCGCCACTAGTTTTCTTAAGTATTGTTTTCAAAGTTTGCTTAAGTTTATTCTTAAGTATTTGTTTTTTATTTTTGTTTTATTCTATTTTCTCCAAATTCATACAGGGCACTGAGTTCTTAACAGAGGTACTTTATAGTTTCTAAGTTAACTTCAGTTAAAAGCATTTATTTTGCATCTTCTTGGTCAACAGCATGAAATTATTATAGTCGCAGAATTATTTTCTTTTCAAAAATTTTGGAATTATAATCAGACAAGCCTTACCTGCCGTGATAAAGAGGTTTTATGTAAACATAAATGCTATTATCAAGGATTCAAGTTTGGATAATATTGGATAATATTAAAAGGTATGGACAAAAAGGTATGGACAACTAGCAAGTTTGTATCTTCTGATATTCAAATTTCAATTAATAAAACACTTTCCTTTTTGAGCAAGGGACTTGGAAGTAAGGACCATGTCAAGCAATATGTATTTGCAAACTGCTATTCTTCATGTGTAAGACAGTCTGTGAAATTATTCTATTGAGTCTGTCTGGTTTTATTATGATTTCCCAAAGCAATAGGAGTAGCTACCATTTTTAATTCATTGTTATTGTTGAGTTTCCCCTTCCTTCTGGAATTAAGCAAGCATAAAACGTTTATTACAGGCCATTTAAGGTAGCTAGTTGTTCATGGGAATGCCATGGACGATGTTCAGGTTGTGGCAACTGACCTATGATTTTATTAGAACTGCATATAGACCAGAACAACAACAGTAAATAAAAGCAAGAAGTTCAGCTCAGCTGGAGGCAGTAGCAAGGAGAGGAAGAGTGCAAACATGAAGGTGCATCCTCATGTAAATCAAGGAGGCAGCAGACGCATGGCAAAGCTAAATGGGGAGGGTATGGAATCAAGGAAGGAGGGAGGGTAAGGAAAACATTCATCTGAAAGGAAATATGCCTAAAATATATCACTTGAGGAAGGTCACTGTTCCAAAAAAAACGAGGGGGACACATCTGCAGTAGTAATTCTCTGTTGTAATAAAAGAGATTTTAAAAACACATTGTAAAGTAGTAAAGTAGTTGTAAAGTAGTTATTTTGACCTCTTAATGAGATATTCAGAATGATTCCTTGTCTCTCTTGAGAGGCAGTATCCACAGTGGTCACGCACAGGGCTCTTGAATTGGATCTGGAATTCTGACTCTGACACTGATATGGTAACTTATTTAACCTCTGTCTGCCTCAATTCCCTCATCTGCACAATTTTCTCATCTGCAATTTATAACACTGTTTCGAGAACTAAATATATTTAAGCATTCAAAGCACTTAGTAAAGTGGCTGGCACATAGTAACAATACATGTTCACTATTCTGTCTTGACATTTTTCAAATTCACTACAGAATGTGAGCTGAAAGGACAGTTAAATGATGGCACTAGTATATTTTCAAAGTATGGCTTTACTACTTAATATACACAGAGAGCTAACAGATCAGAAATACCCGTGCTCATCTAGGAATCTAACCAAGTATAGATCTCGAGATAATGGTAAAAATGTTATCAGGAGTTCTCTAATTTTCAGTTACAAAGGTTCATTCCTATGTAGGGAAGTTTATCTATAATATGTTCCACAGCATGGAAGTTTTAATGCAATCAGAATATGGCTCATGGTGCATGCACACTTGCTGATATCCTGGATTTTAGAGGAGCAGATTCTCTCTGAGCATATTTTAGTTCTTTGGAAAATTGTATGTTCACATGCCTATGAGCACTGTTTTCCTCAGAAATCATCTCCGCCGTATTTCTCCCCCTGCTATTCTAAGCATTTGCCCAAGCTGACTCCAGGACAGTTAATTCTGCCTATTTTATTTTATTTTATTTTATTTTATTTTATTTTATTTTATTTTATTTTATTTTACAGGGAGAGGGTGAGCAGGGGAGAGGCAAAGGGAGAGGGAGAGAACCTTAAACAGAATCCACACCCAGTGCGGAGCCTGCTGCAGGGCTCGATCACATAACCCTGACTGGCATCATGACCTGAGCCGAAATCAAGAGTCAGACGCTCAACCAATTGAGCCACCCAGGTGCCCCTATTCTGCCTCCTTCATTTTAAAGTTTTATCTTTCCATTTGTCTTCATGTAACATAAATTCCACAGCTACAACTTTTGGCTGAATTACACTTTGGGGGATGCAAAAAACTAAGGGACAGAAAGGAAGAAGTAAATGAGGCAAGACTTTACGTTTTCGATCACTTAGAAGATTATAGTTATAAATGCAAATGTCTTTTTCCCAGTACAGGGGGAATTTTTTTTTTTCTCAATGGGCCTTATTTCAGGATTAGGTTGTATGACTCAGCTAGTTGGGGCAGCGCAAATTGTAGCCCAGTTGGGCAGAAAAGCAGCAATTCATGTAAGCAAAATAAGTGTAGAAAAAAGAAATTGAGCCATCTCTGCATATGATGATCTTCTGAGTTCACTCCTGAGGGATAATCTACATTAAGAGAAATTCATGATAACTGAAATTTAACCCCTAACACTGTCCCAAGATCAATATTTCCTTTATAAATGGCCGTGCCATAGCTGTGCTGGAATTATGGCTTATACACGCTATGTGCACATAGTGATGGGACCTCTGCACATAAACACTATTCTTTTTTTTTTTTTTTTTCCTTTCCCAGCATTTGAGAATGAGGCTTTTATTCCAGGAGCTACAACAGCTCTTCTCAAACCTTAACGTATCAACGAGATAGCTGGGGATGTAGGTGAAGATGTAGATTCGGATGTGGTAGGTCTACGATGGAGCTCAGGGTTCTGCATTCCTAACCACTTCTGGGGTGAGCCTGATGCTACCAACCCACCGGCCATACTGCGAACAGCATGCCAGCCCCACACTGAATTTTCCTAGGATCTCTCCCAATTATCACCTTTTTTGAGCCAAGGTTAAAAACTGAATTGTGACCTTCCCCCCGCAGAGATAAATTTGAGTCCTAACCCCCCAAAATTCAGAAGATGAACTTGTTTGGAAATAGGAAGGGTCCTTAAAGGAATAATTAAGTTAAAATGAGAACAATAGAATAGGTCCTGATTCAGCACGACCACTATCTTTCTCAAAGGGCAAATTTGAGACAGACACTCACAGAAGGAAGATGTGAAGACAAAGGGAGAAGACAGCTACCTATAAGCTAAGGAATGCCTGAGGCTACTAGAAGCTCAGAGAAAAGCCTGGAACAGGTCGTTCCCTAGCGCTTTCAGAGGGAGCACTGACCTGCCAACACCTTAATTGTAGAATTTTGGCCTCCAGAGCTGTGAGACAGTACATTTCTGTTGTTTAAGCCACTCAGTTTGTGGAATTTTGTTATGACAGCCATAGGAAAGTAATACAGCTACTGTATTAACGATTTTTCCCTGACACCTCTTCTGTCTCCTCCTCTCTTGACACACACAGAAAATGTCAGTGCACCGCTAAACTTAGTATAACGTGAGGAATGTGAAGACAACATCCCACACACAGATAAAGTAACACAAAGGGGTAGGTCATGTATCTTAGGCTTGCCTAAGAAGAAAGCTCGGGTTAGTCCTACAGTTATTTCAGGTGTTAACCATGACATAGGTTGAATCTAACATTCATGGTGTCTGTTGTTAGTTCCCCCTAGGAACCAACAAACTTGACTTTTAACACTCTCAAGGAATATATCCTGAGATTTTTGTGAATCTCTAAATTCTCAAATAACTTCTATGACATATAATGTTCTTCAGGAAATGAAACATAATTAAAAATGTGGAGTGCCCCCTTAATAATAGCACAAATGTAGACCTAAAGTCAATTATAAAGGCATTAAAACAATTTCACAAATTACTTTCTTATTGTTTTTGCCTTTGTTTTATAGCACATTTGGTGAACTCATTTTGACAAAGGTTACCAATACTGTTAAAGTAGAATTCCATAATGTATTCGAAACTGCTCTTGTCTATTGAATTCCCATTTAATTCTACTTCTTCACATCCTTGATGCCTCATTAGCAGCCCTACCAATTGCCTTTCTTTCTTCAGAGCCAATTTTCCACAATGAAACAAAGTTTTGTGTTTTCCTTTTTGAAAACCATGTCATGAGAGTTATTAAGTTGGCAATGAATACACATAGAAAAACAGCCCACACAGACTTCAATGGAAGGTGTAGGCAAGCATGAGGTGGCTAAGTGCTGGGTCCATACAAATCAGTTTTACAGCAAACACAATACAGACACATTCCTCAGAAAAAGGACAAATTACTTACAAGGCAGTGTAGACCTTTGCTTTCACTTTAAAACACTAAAACGAACAAACAAAAAACAAAACAAAACAAAAGCAAAAACAAAATGCTTCCAAGAGCTATGAAAGTTATGGATGTGAAGTTCTTGATTCTGATACTTTGCCACTCTTGAATAGACTTCATCTTACGTTTTATACTCTCCATGGTTCCCATCTGGGGGTGGTAACACTACCTTGAGGGGAATTTGGAAAAGCAAGGGAGTGTCTGAGTTTTCACACTAAATGGAAGGCGTCGTTGATATTTAACGGGCAAGGCCTGGGGAAACCAAATAAAGCAAAGCAAGGAATGATAAATCTTTGTGCCTCACCAAATGCCCTTGTAGGTAGAGGTCCTCATCCCATTTTGGCATTTCTTTAAGATTAATGGCCTTTCCAGTTTGGGCTCTGGGTTCACCTTTTGACTTCTACCAGAAACCATGCTGACTTCATAGGTTTCTTTCTCTGTGATTTCACAGGTGTGTCTTTACTTTTCATGTTCAAAGAATACTAGTTACTTACTCTTTCCACTTTACGGACTTTCCACTTTATGGACTGTGATAAAGTATATACTGTGTAACTAACATACCTCTTCTTCTTGGTTTGTTGTACCTTTATTTTTATTGGGTATTATAAATAAATCTGACAAAAACAATGTTCTTCAGATAGAACACCTTATACTCTGTTTTCTTTTTGCCTTTTACTAAAGATAGAACCCCTTAGAGGTGTTTTAAAATACTCTTTTATACAACTTTCCAGTTCCCTCCACCATTACTGTTAATGTCTCACTCTTTCCTTTATCCATTCTGTCTTCAAACATAAATAAGTGCGCACTATGAGTAACATATTGTGTTAGCCTCCATGGAAGGAGGTCACATTCAATGCTAATCAGATCTCTTTTCTGTGATAGTCAGATTTACCCTGTTTCATCTCTCATTATTTTTTTTCCTCATTCTCTCTGGTAACTTTTTCCAACTTTATCGTTTTTTGTAACCTAGAAAACATTCACTTCTCCACAAAATCATGGCAATCCTATTTGCTAAAATATCTCCATTTACAATCTATACTGATTAGCTTTTTCATGACTTCTGCTACAGACAAGCCCATATACATATTTTATCATTTTAACCTCAAAATATGTGATTTGTATTAATATTACAGGTATAAAAACTGAGACTCTGAAAGGTTAAATAAACTTTCCCATAGTCAAATAACTCATTCATGGATTTCAAAACAGGTCTAGCTGACCCTAGTGCTTGTGTTATTAACACATATAAACCATACCTGGTAATTAAAATCACTCTCCTGTGACCGTCAGTGAACTTTTTATATGCCCTACTTTTAAATTTTAGCACAGACACATTTGACCTTCATTCTCAGCGTCTTGACTAAATTCATCACGACTGTTTTAGAAACCTTCCAAGAGTCTATTAAAAATAAACCAAAAAATACTTTAAAAATGTTCTAGATTTCTGAACTAATACATAACCACACAGCAGAAGCTCCAAATATAACTAGGTAGTCCTCTGTGATTTTTCGATGCTTGCAGGCATTTGAAGTGCTGTGGATTTGCCTTAATCTGTTGCTAGGAACACTGCACATTGCTCCGAACAACCTGCCAGTCTGAGAAACCTAGCGTGAATGACATCAGTGTTTCTTTTATTCAGGTCAGAGGATGGTGTGAGGTGGTATGAGAGGTCATGGAAAGGGAGGAATTCTAGGATAAAGAAGCTAACAAGAGGAATGGGAAGTGAAAAAGGAGAAAGAATTGACAGACCCTAAGGAAAGAGCTTTCCAGCTGAAGTCCTCCTGTTTCCTACCAAGCACACACCCCTGGAATTGGTTCAGTCTAGTCTGATAACAACTGAGAAGGGCCAGTGCACAGCGGACAGTGTCTAATTCCCTTGTCACACCAATGGAAATCATAAACCGGAAACCTGCAGATACCAGAGAGAGTGATGCCACTTTGAGGCCTCAATCAAATGTCAGATTTGAGAATCAGGAGAACTAAGAGAAAGAAATCCACCTCCAATGTTTTCCTAACACGTGTCTGGCTCCAGGATAAAACACAAAGCATCAGTTCTGGAATTTAAAAAGTAATTAGATTTATATTTATACCTTCTTTGCTTTTTTTTCATCTCAGAAACTTGGGTACCTGGGTGACATAGAGGGTGGTGGGGCAGATGGCACAGAGAAAGGACCATGTTGATGCCCCCCTTCTGCTATGGTAATGGCCATGATGGCCACCAAGCCTAGGTAACTCCCAAGTGGCAGAATGCCATTTCCAACCCTGCTCACAGCTGCTTAGTGATGTGGTTGGTATGGCAACTACTCTGTGCCAGTCAGCACACCAAAGCCTTCTTTTAGCATGCATATTGTTTCATATTTTGCATCTAAATCTTTAGCTTCTCTAGAATTTTTTTGGGGGGGGTAAGGGATAAACACTTTTTTTCCCCAAATGGCTATCTAGTTGTACCAGTATCCACTGTCAACTCACACATCCTTCCCCACTGTTTTGAAGTTCCATATCTATTACACACTAAACTCCTGTGAGAAATTCCAATAACTGGAATGGAGACATTAAATCAGGAAGGTAAAAAAAAAATCCATTCCCACTGAAACACCATATACATGCTTTCTTCTTTCCTAAATGTTTAAAAATGGAGAGAAGAAATGGTGCAAGGGGAAATGCCATATTTCTAGGGTTTCTCCTTCCTCGATTATGAACTATTTTTAGCACATGTTTATTCTAATCTGATAAATCAATGATCCTATTCAACTATTAAAAGTTCTTTGATCCCTCTGTACACTGCTGATGACTTGAGGAATAAGGACAGTATGAATTACATTTGACAGTTCAGTTGAAACTGAACTGCTACTCAATTTATGCATTTATTACCAGAATCCGAATATGGAAGTATTAATTGTTAGTCTCTATATTAATATATCACTGTGTGGGACAAGTAAAATATACCTAATTATTCAGTAAAGAGGATTTAGTTATTTTTAGCCTTTTTGTTGATTTTTTTTTTTTTTTTGAAATAGAGAGAGACAGACAGAACACGAGTGGGGCAGGGGCAGAGAGAGAGGGAGACACAGAATCTGAAGTAGGCTCCAGGCTCTGAGCTGTCAGCACAGAGCCTGACATGGGGCTCAAACCAATGTACCACAAGATCATGACCTCAGCCAAAGTTGGATGCTTAACTGACTGAGCCATCCAGGCACCCCTATCTTTTTGTTGTTTTAGAAAGCATTGAATTTAAAAAACAAAAACAATGAAACGAAAACCTCTTTGGAGTTCACTAGGAGGGTTACCTGGATTGATAGGGAGCATTTGGTGTCAAAGAGATTGTTGTCCATAGTGGGCTAACCAGGTGAACACCACAATTGGCAAAATGATACTAAGTGATCTATTACTGTGTGGGAGTGTTAACTTGTATTAGTCATGAGTTTTTATTTTCTGTATTTCTTATGATTTGACATCTGGGGTCCTGCTGACCCTGGAGAGACTGCCCCTCCCAGGATTAGCTAATTTCCAAATATAGCAAATAAACCATATGCAAATAAACCAACCCAGAGATGATACCCCACTTTATAGGCTCTCACAAGGCTCTCCTTCTGGGACGCTATCCATCTGCCCTAACCACCTCAGGGCCAGGTACCCAGACAACTAGAGACAGCCCCTAATACCCTAGAGCCTGCTGACATTATTCAAAGCCAGTACTAAACCTTCCTACCTTGACTTGCCTGTTCCTTTCCAAGGAAACCACAATAAAGACTCATCCATGGTTTCCCGTCTCTCCCTCTGTCTCCTGACCAACCCTGGTGTTTCCTCAAGTGCCCCCCCACCTCCACCCCATGGCATACTGCACCTTCTCCTCTTGGTAACTATGAGTCACAAACTATCTCTCTTTTCAATGGCAATCATCTCCTGATCTATTGGTCTCACTATCCATAAATAATAATAACATCTGCATTTAAAAACATAGTTCTCATATAAACTTATAAAGAAAAGGAGATAGTTCTTATAGATACAAAATAATCCCTCTTACCAAATTGATGTGCTCATATAAGAGTTATCAATCCAGTGAAGCCCTATTCTACAAGAGAATAGGGAAGGGACAACCTCCAGTATTTTATACTTTATCATCAAAATATTCAAAGAATGCTGACCTTTAAAATATCCTATCAGAAGAGAGCATATAAAAGTCTCTTTATATTGATTTTGTTATGTTGGAGTAGAATTCTTGAACATTCTCTTAAGATCCAATATGCTTGTAATAGGAAACTTTGCAATGATTTCCTGTTGATGGTTTCTTAGCCGTTAGAAATATTGGAAGTTGTTAAATACATTGTCTCAAAGTGATTATCTGTATTACAGATAGAAGAGAATCATTTGACTATCAGAATGTAAAGAATTTAACTTGCTATTAGCATTAAAAAATAAAGGTTTTAAAAAACATGAATTGTATTGGTTGTAACATATACATTTGAGATAAGTTACTTTGGTGAGTATCTCCTACAGTGGCCAAGGAGACAGGCAGGCATAATTTGAATCCGTCTTGTAACAACCACACTCTATGCATTCCATTTCCTTTGTAGATCTTAGATTCGAGACAAATAATGAGACCTCTTGAACAGAGTTGTGGACAATGTTTTTATCTCTGTTTCCAATGGAGAATCTCCTGCTGCCATATTCTCTTACTCAAAGTTCTCAAAGTTCTCACTGAGGAGCCCAGTGACTGTCAGGACATTCCTCCACCAGAGGAATAATCATATCATACACCCCATTTTCCATGTTTCTTGTTTCCAAATAACCTAGGCTTCCACTAAGGAATCTGGAAGTAATAGTTAAAAGTTGTGTGAGTGCCCATTACTTCATCTGAATCTAAACCACTTGGGGAGGAGTTAGTAGGCAGAACCGAACTTAATTACCTTAATGTTAAGGTAAAGAGACATAAAAACTACTGATACCACTTTAAGTAAACCCCATATACCACAGATCGCATTTAATCTCAATTTACCAAAGCTCTTTGTAAAAGTCTGTGTTGGTATGTGTAAACAATTGTTGATAAAGGTTTCCAAGCTAACTAGTTATAGACTAGAAGGAAAGAACAACATGAATTGCCAAATTGTAAGCATAATAGATAATGGCCATTCCCTGCCTGGTAGACATTCTTTCCCAACAACCACCCCATTTTCCTGCTCAGAGGGGGCAGTAATCTCTTGGTCTCAGGGGAGATGGGTCTTTCCCCAGTTCCAGGAGATAAATCACAGCTGCTTTCTTGCCCAGGGTGAAGAGATTGAGTATAGGTCTAAAGAAAAAAAGGTTTAGTAAATTAAAACCTTTATAATTTTAAAGTGTAGAATAAAGGAGAAAGCCGAAAGGAGGAAGAGAAAAACCAAGAACATAATGTTAAATTTAGGCTTTTTAAAAAATTAGAGATGCTTATCATATATATAAATAAAGGCTAATCTTTTTCTTTAACTGAGAGAGCTTAATTGCACAGAAGTAAATGTGTTTGAACAGACTGGCATGTGCTTTGAGGTCAGTACCTATAATCTCTAAACCTTTTTAAACCTCTTTGCATATCGCAGTAAGCTAGTTATCCAAAGAATAAACACAGACACTATTCTAGGCTTTTTTTTTTTTTTTTGTGGCTGTTTACATTGATTATGGTTCAAAAAATAGATGACTAAGTTTCTAGTCTTTTTGCATGGAAGGTGATCATGTGTACAGATGGACACCACTTTTGAACGTATTGGACCATAAGTGGCACAGAGATGTGGATACTGTCATATTGATAGAGCAATCGTAAGAAGCCGTCCATCAGATCTTTTCAGTCATGGAGAGAAAGTCATGTTAAACTCTTTTATTTTTTTATTTTATTTTTTAATAACATTTTTAAGTGTTTATTTATTTTTGAGAGAGAGAGAGAAAAAGAGACAGAGTGTTGAGTGGGGGAGGGGCAGAGAGAGAGGGAGACAGAATCCAAAGCAGGCTCCAGGCTCTGAGCTCTCAGCACAGAGCCCGACATGGGGCTTGAACCCATGAACCTGAGCCAAAGTTGGATGCTCAACCAGCTGAGCCACCCAGGCACCCCCATGTTAAACTCTTTTAAGGAAGTTGCCAAATTTTAGATTGTGGCAGCAGAAAGCCAAGGTAGGGGAGATTCCTATATGGAAAGGCCAGTCACCAATTCTTTGTACACTGCAAGTTCCATGCCTGTCAAATGAAACTATTGCTGCTCTTAATTGGCACAGAAAGCATGACGACGGTAAAGTCGGATGTTTTCTGCTCACCATTCCACGGTGTCCTAACAGTCTGAAAGCAAGAAACCATGACGAGAGTGTCCAAAGAACTCAGCAGTCCATGTGTATGTAACAACAGG
The DNA here is from genome assembly GCF_018350175.1 of Felis catus. Classification (NCBI taxonomy): domain Eukaryota; kingdom Metazoa; phylum Chordata; class Mammalia; order Carnivora; family Felidae; genus Felis; species Felis catus. The sequence goes on from NC_058371.1 coordinate 134,641,837, forward strand.
TGACATTCTAGCTTAGAATATTAGACTCTTCTTCCTAACTGACATAACACAAAAGTGGGATAAATGATTTTGATATTGTATGTTAGCTACAAAGCGTTTTGAACAATTTTAATGTTCAGTGTATTTTAATATAACTTATATACTTTATTAGTTTAAAGAAATCAACCTAAAATAAAGTTTTATTTTTTTATTCTAACTTTATCAATCTTGGCAACGGAATTCAAGTTAATTAAGACAGATGAGTACATTCAGAGACAGGTTGACAACATGTTTTATTAAGAACTTTTGCTCTTGGCTTCATTTCTGCTGACTATGAATTCCCTTAAATGTGCTATTGTTCTTTCACTAGACATAAAAACTTGAGCAGTTGATGTACTTTTCAGTAGCCCATCATAATGATTCCTCGTCTTAACGTATACTATCTTTTCCTTTCTTGTAAACTTTGATAGCTTTTTGAATTTTTATTCTTCTTCTATTCATATAATACCAAATTCCCATATGTTTCCCTTTTCTAGAACATGTATTTCACAAATACAAATCTCCTGTATATTTATTTAGATACAATAATAGTGTCTCTCCTTTATATTTTGTATAGGTTCAGTTAATTAGTTAACACGCAAAACCAGTGCAAGATTAAGGCCTGTCAGCTTACCCAGACCACATTTTGGATTCCTTTGTACTCCTAGTGAGTACACACTCCACACCCCCGCAAGACAGTTGTATTGTCCTTGTGTGTTCAAAATGTGAAGTTCCAAAATTCAAATATGCTGATAGTGAAAGACTTATAAGATGATTTGGTTAATTGTAAATGCATTAAAATATAGCTGAAGATTATTTGGGTTTCTTTTGGTTCTCAAGCAGTTTTTTTTTTTCACACATGTGTGCGTAAGCACTTGTGTGTACACGTGTGTACACAGCCACCCCCCCCACACACACAGACACACACACACACACACTAATAGCCAAGCAGTTTTCATTTTGACGAGCAAAAACACAGAAACTCCCATGTTACTTCTATCACCAGATCAGAGCCCAAGGCACTCTGCTCTCCACAAAGTTTCAACCACTAAAATGTGGGGGAAGCAAAGAAAACACCACAGCAAGAACTCCAACAACTAGCAATTCCGATTTATGTCCGAAGCAGTTTTCATGTGCTTTCAGATCAGCATGGGAATTCTGTATATGAACAGCTAGGTAATTTGGCAGCAGCAATTAATGAAAAAAAAAATCCAAGAAAACAGCACTAAACTGATCACATTTCAGGGTAAGAACAGCACTGTGTCCAATCCATTGCCACAATTTGACACTGTGGAGAGCTGAATGGATCGTGACAGAAAACAAGGGTATAAATAAAACCACACGCAGTCTAGGTCCTGGCTTTGTGGTGATCTAAATATCCCCAAATTATCAAACACAATAAACAGCAATACCTGGCAATTTGTCTCCAAATTAATGAGAAAGCACCCAGCTCTCACCTTGCACAAACACACACTTCAGTGGTCAGTGACAAATGCAGGCAGCACTTGCAGGCTGGGAGACCAGAACAGCTGCTCTGTCCTGAGCCGCTTAAAGCACATTGGAGCCCGGCTCCGGTCCTACTCTCCGTTGGTTCGCTGCAGTTTCTCCCATGACTCCATCACCCAGGAATGGAAACCACTGCCCTCTCCCCAGCACTAGTGGGCTCCCCAGCTACTGAGCTCAGGTAAAAACGCTGAGTCCTGCAAGGTCGCCACAAGGTGAACATGGGCAAAAACAGTATAGGGGAAATGGAGGGACTGGCAAGGAAAGACCCTAAACTCCAGACGCTTTGCCTTTCAAGAGATTCCAAAGTCCATAAATCAGAGCTGCAACAATAGGCAGAGAATTGGTAAATCTGAAAATCCCCCAGTGGCACTGAGCCAATTTGCTAACCCAGCGGTATTCTTTAAACCGTAATCTCTCTCACTCCCTCAATCTCTTTCTCTGTCTCTGTCTCTGTCTCTCTCTCTCTCTCTCTCTCTCACACACACACACACACAGATTTTAGTGTAGCTATTCTAAATTATCCAGACGTACTTCTCAAGACAAAAAGTTTTTGTATACCCTTTCCAAGTAACAAAGCTTAAAAATTATTTGCTAAAATCAAAATAAAATAACTTTATAGAGCAAACTCATTTCTGGTAATAAACTAATTCATATTAGTGAAGTCTTTTTATGCACATACTGGACTTATGCAAACACCCTCCCACACTAAAAAGATGGTAAAGATGTATATATTCAGAGCTGATTGGCAGAATCAATGAAAATTTCTCGTAAAAATTCCTATCATCTTTTTCAAGATTAGTCTTGACATAGGCACATTTTAATCTGGAGAGGTTTCAAGAAGGAATTTCTTCCTAAAATACAGGTATGTATTTTATGTATGTATGTTTGTATGTATATGTTATAGACAGATACAAACATGTTTATAAATGTTTCCCTGGAGAATCTCCCTGAGTGTTTATTTCTCATATTTTGGTTTTCCTATTAGAAGTGGAGAAGGAACAATTTTTTAAGCTTGCAGGTACATTTTGAAACCATTATCTTGCCTGTGTATTTTTTCTTATTGGTAAATAATTACTTACTGAAGTTTAGGTTGATTGCATGAACAGAAAACAGTTCTCCCTTTACCGCTTTCCTCTCCCCTCTTTCTCTAACCACCACCATTCACCAGCCATATGAATGTAAGCAACTCCCTGAGCCTCCCAGGCATCAGTTTTGTAATCTATAAAATGGGTTTTGTTTTTTTTTTTACTAGTGTCTGCTTTGCCTCCTGGGATGGTGTCAGGGTGAAATGGGACAACAAGCAGAAGCAAATGCTTTGTAAATTGTAGAACACTGGAAAAGCACAGACTTGCTGCATTTTCCTCCCTTCAGTTGCCTGTTAGTACTGGGACTAGTGAATTACTTTCCTGTTCTCAAGAAGGATTCCTTAGGCTTCACAGGAAAGTGTTTGTTTCAAGTGGTCTATAAATAGAGTTTAAGATTTCATTGAACTGCTGTTCTCCTTGGGGCGGGTCTTGATGGCAGTGACCACATGTCCAGAGTCAGTTAATTGTGAGCAACATGAGCACATGAGCTCCGTCTGGTCTTTGAGGCAGAACCAGACCAGCTGAAACCCTGAGAGAAAATGCTCACGTGATAGCCAGTTTCACAGTTCACCTGGAGTCAGGGTGTAGCTCAGGTATTTGAGGGAGGGGTTGCCCAAAGGGATAGAGGAAGGGGAAAGGTTGGGGTGCAATGCCAGATTCACTGCTGAGTTAATTCAGTAACAAACACTTCTGGGCATTCATGCTGGTGTTCTAACAATTACATATGCATTATTTAGAGACTAGCTGGTTGTAGGGAGGGGAGAACCAAGAAGGGAGACTAGGGGCGCCTAGGTGGCTAGTTTGTTAAGTGTCAGACTTTGACTCTGGTCTTGATCTCACGGTGCTGGGAGCCCCCAGTCAGGGTCCATGCTGACAGCTTAGAGCCTGGAGCCTGCTTCAGATTCTGTGTCTCCCTCTCTCTCTCTGCCCCTCCCCCGTTCACACTCTGTCTCTCTCTCTCTCTCTCAAAAATAAATAAATATTAAAAAAAAAAAAGAAGAAGGGAGACTAATGGGGAACCAGAAAGGAACTAACAATGTGAGCGCCTGTCTCATGAGATACACCGGGCTGGGAGCTTCACAGATATTCTCTGAGTTAATGCTCACAGTAGTCCTACATGGTAGTCATTATCATTCCCATTTCACAGATGAAATGAAACAGCACATTGTTACTGGTGAGTGGTGGAGCTCGAATTACTGTGGAGGTCAGCATGGCCTAGAGTCCCATATTCAGAGAAAATTGGTTTATTTATAACTTTCTTGGAAATAAAAAGGAAATAAAATTTGGTTTTCAAATAGTGGGGGTAGGGAAGGCAAGAAGGCAAATTTTCAAGGAAACTTCTTGAGGTTATTTATTGGGCAAGTTAACTTTTATAAGGAGTGCAGACATTTTTTAGGAAAACACATTTTGATTTTTTAAATAATACAGTTGTTGTAGGATACAGGGAAAACATTTTAATATATGCAAACAATTCTTTTTTTTTTAATCATTTGATCCTGCCTGTCTTCAAATTGATTCTGAGGTCTTCAAGCAGATTCTGAGGTCTTTCTCTAGAGCAGAATAGCTTTCTGTTTTTCAACATCCACTAAACACATTATTGTATTTTATTTTGCTTAAATTACTGATCCTTAGGAATGCCCACTAGAAAGCAAGGTAATGTCTTACCATTAAATGTAGCAGGAAAGTCATGTTTTCAACTGTAGTTTGGAGTAGAAGAGTCATAATTTTCAGTCCCCTGGATCTGAGGATATTCATAAAATGTCAGATTCGTTCTACCTATTTTATTTGAAAGCAGAGGCAGGGACCAAACTGCAGCCCTACATGGTATCTGTTTTGGCTGCCCCCCACTTTTTAAGATTTTTTAAATGTTTATTTATTTTTCGAGGGAGAGAGAGAGAGAGAGAGAGAGAAATAGTGTGCAGGTGGGGGAGGGATAGAGAGAGAGAGGGAGACACAGAGTCCGAACCAGGCTCCAGGCTCTGAGCTGTCAGCACAGACCCTGAAGTAGGGCTCGAATCCACAAACCATGAGATCATGACCTGAGCCCAAGTTGGACGCTTAACCAACTGAGCCACCCAGGGGCCCCTCGGCTGTCCCCTTTTTAAGTGGCATTCCCAGCTGAAGTTGTATATGCAAGCCAATTCATATCATATCCTATATTCCTGCCTTTGATCTCTCCCTTTTCTAGATTTTTGAAATCTTTTCTGAGAATGCCAGTGTCTAATTATACCTCTGCTTTTAACATTGCCATCTGCAAAGTGCACCATCCAAAATGCCTTCATAAAACTAGCCTTCTCCTTCTTCCTAAATCTAGTTTTAGAAAGAAAACGATTCGTCTGGCAGTCTTGCAGATAGAATCAGTTTGTCTCAGATATTTTTATTAAAGAGAAAAGTATAACTGGGCCACTAAGTTAGTAATAAGTCAAAATAAATAGTGGAAAAAGGGAATAAATGCAGGTACTTTAATATCAATTTTTCAAGTTAAATTCTGAATGGAAAAATTAAAACCACAGCATCCTACACAACCGATCAACCCAGATAAAAGTAGACCAGGGACATTCAGTTACTTGTTCATTTCCTTGCTACTTTTGCTTACAAGATACATTTTGGCACTCACTACAACCCCCTTGTTCTCATGGAATCATATTTAACTAAAGAGGAAGTGAAATAAAGGAGTGAATCTATTGGGAAGCTGATAATGACAAATACAACATTTGGTAAAGTAAAAAGGCTGCTTTGTCTCATTCCCAAACCCATCTTATTTCTGAATGAAAAAAAGGATGAACAGCCAGTCAAAATTATTTTTTTTAAAAGGAAAGAAAAGAAACTATTGAAGCAAGCTTTCAATTATCTCTCATGTCATAAATAATACAAATGAAAACAGTTTTTGGCACTTTCTTTGAATTATAAATTTGTTGCGTTAAGGTATTTTGCTTTTCAAACACCACAGGTAGTGTTTGCCTGAGTGTAATTCCACAGGAGGAAATAAAAGCACATTGCCTCCTCACTTTCTTGATCTAAGAACTTTCATTTCTTTATTTAAATTTTGAAATCCTTGTTTCAGAAGCACATCTTGAAAAGAAACTTGGTTAAAGTTCAAATGTATGAAGAAGAAGGCATTTGGAAACGGGTCAACATTAGTAATAGGTGAAGAAAGTAAATAAGATGTTCTGGGTTTTTGTTTGGTTCCTGTTGCCTTGCCTAATAATGACATCTCTCTGGGGTTCCTGGGTGGCTCAGTCAGTTTAGCATCTGACTCTTGATTTCAGCTCAGGTCATGATCTCGCAGTCATGAGATTGAACCCTGTGTTTTGTGTGGAGCCTGCTTAAGATTTTCTCTCCTTCTCCATCTGCCCCTTTCCCTCCCTCTCTCTCTCTGTGTCTGTATCTCTCTCACAGAAAGAAAGAAAGAAAGAAAGAAAGAAAGAAAGAAAGAAAGAAAGAAAGAAAGAAAGAAAGAAAGAAAGAAAGAAAATGACACCTTCCTGATGTGTGTAGTGGCAGTGTTTACCTTCATACTCAAGGAGGTCTGGCTTGAAATCCATAGAATCCCTCCTACTGGAGGGAACTGGGTTCATGGATGAGCAGGATGGAGTTGTTCCCAATTTGCAACCAAAGAGAAAAAGTATTTTTCTAACACATTTTTCCCTGCCACTCCCTTTAATTCGATTCCTTTCCTTAGGCCTTAGAAACAACCCCACATGATAATACCTATTAGCCATGGAGAGTAATTACTGTTAAAACAATAAAGGTCACTTTGGGAAAAATTTAGAGTAATCTGAAAGGTATAAGTTTTTAGCATTTCAAGCATTTTGTGTGGATGCTTAAAGATATGTTTGTGAAGTCTCTTACTCCAAATATAGTTAAAATCATGAAAATGAACACTTCCTAATTTACTATATTTTTAAACATAATTTTTTTATTGAATGGTAATTTTTCCTGGATGCAAAAAGATGTACCTATTAACGCCTTTTCTACTCTAAGATGTGATGAATCACTGCCTTGGTTTTGCTGAAAGCTTTCCTAAATACATTCAAGAAGTTTTTGAAAAAGAAATACTTACAAGAATGCATAAAGAGGGAAAAACCCTGGAAATTATCCCTGTATGAACACAGGGGAAGGAATTCCTGAGTGTTTTTAGTTTAGTTATTACATCATTATTTACTACATTCCCATGCCCTGCTTTACCTCCCCATGACTTATTATATTTTATAACTGAAAATATTTTTTTAACTCTATACATTTTTTTTAATTAAAAAAAATTTTTTTTTTGAGAGAGACAAAGTGTGAGTGGGAGAGGGGCAGAAAGAGAGGGAGAGACAGAATCCAAAGCAGAATCCAAACCTATCAGCTCAGAGCCCAATGCGGGGCTCAAACCCACAGACTACAAGATCATGACCTGAGCTGAAATTGGACGCTTAACCTACTGAGCCACCCAGGTGCCCATACTGGAAGTCTTTTCATCCCCTTTACCTTTTTTGCCCAGTCCCCCAATTCCCTCCCCTCTGTCAATCACTAGTTTGTTTGTATTCATGAGTCTGTTTCTGCTTGTCTGTTTTTTAGATTCCACATAAAAGCAGAATCACATGGTATTTGTTTTTGTCTGTGTGACTTGTTTCACTTAGCATTTACACCCTCTAGATACATCCATGCTGTTGCAAATGGCTACATAATATTTTTCCTGGCCATGTAATATTCTTGTGTGCGTGTACGCGTGCATGCGTGTGTGTGTGTGTGTATTAACATCTTCTTTATCCATTCGTTCATCTACTGGTGGACACAGGTTGCCTCCAAATCTTTGCTGTTACAAATAATGTTGCAGTTAACATAGGAGTGCACCTGTGCTTTTGGATTAGTATTCTCATTTTCTTCAGATATATATGCAGAAGTAAAATTGCTGGATCATATAGTAGTCCTATTTTTAATTTGGGGGGAACCTCCATATGCATTTCTGTAGTGGCTATAGTATTTTTCATTCCCACCAACAATGCACAAGGTTCCCTTTTCTTCACATCTTTGCCAACATTTGTTATTTCTTGTCTTTTTCTAGCCATTCTGACAGGTGTGAGGTGATATCTCATTATGGTTCTGATTTGTCATTCCCTTATGATTAGTGATGTTGAGCATCTTTCCATGTGTCTATTGGCCATCTGTAGGTCTTCTTTGGAAAAAAATCTCTATTCAGGTCCTCTGCCCTTTATTTAATCAGACTGGTATTTTGGTGTTGAGTTATTTAAGTTCTTTGTATATTTTGGATATTAGCCTCTTATGGATATAACATTTGTAAATATCTCTTCCTATTCAGTAGGTTGGTTTTTTTTCTTTTGTTGATGGTTTCCTTCACTGTGAAGAAGCTTTTTATTTTGATGTAGTCTCAGTTGTTTATTTTTGCCTTTGCTTCCCTTGCCTGAGGAGACAGATCCAAAAAAATATTACTGAGACTGATGTCCAAGAGTTTACTGTCCATGTTTTCTTTCAGAAGTTTTATGGTTTTCAGTCTTATATTTAGGTCTTTAATCTTCTTTCAGTTTAATCTTGTGTATGGTGTAAGAAAGTGATCCAGTTGCATTATTTTGCATAGACATGTCCATTTTTCCCCAAAACCATTTATTGAAAAGACTATCTTTTCCCCACTGTATATTCTTATTTCCTTTGTTGTAGATTAATTGACCATATAAGCAAGGGTTTATTTCTGGACTGCCTATTTTGTTCCACTGATCTGTTTTTATTTTTGTGCCAATACCATACTGTTTTGATTACTATAGCTTTGCAGTATATCTTGAAATCTGGAATTGTGATCCCTCCAGCTTTGTTCTTCTTTCTCAAGATATGTCATAGTAGAATAATAACTGAAATTTAGAGCACTATTTAGGAGCTTTTAAATGCTTTATGGTACATTTAATGAGTAAAGTATATTAGAAAACAGTGTATATAATGTTATCTGAATTTTATATTATATATTTAATAATACAGAAAAACCTGAAGTTTTAATCTCTAGATACTGAGATTATAGTAAGTTTATTTTCTTCCCGATCTTTTTCCATTTTATAATGTCTTACAAGGGCCATTACTACCATGTAGAAGAAGGCAAGGAAGGAAGGAAGGAAGGAAGGAAGGAAGGAAGGAAGGAAGGAAGGAAGGAAGGAAGAAAGAAAGAAAGAAAAGACAAGAAAAAATCAGCACGTTTGGGAATATTTCTTGATAAAGCGAATTCACCATGTTTACAATCTCTGTACTTGGAAAAATTCAGTCTCCAGAGCTTTTATCACCATAACTCTCACCATTTGCATTAAAAATATTCATGAGCACACATAAAAAAATTCTAGATGCTCTACTATTATAACATATGGAAAATGTAGAATAGTCTCACTCATTTTTAAAATATTAAAAAAGGAGATAGAGGAAATGGCAGGTATGTGTATAACCTCAAATATAGAGAATGGATATGGTGCAAATATAAACAGCCTGATATACATTCATGACAATATCGTAATAATTTGGGGATAAGTGCTTATTTCAAGAAGCAGAATGGTAAGCTAAAATCTTTATGTGACCAGGAAAATCTATTGTCTTCTAAAATGTGATCTTGATTTAGCACATAATTTAGGGAGATCTCTTCCGTAATGTCGATATAAATTTCTTTAAGGTGAGCAGGGTACCAGGGGGTGAGATTGCATTGTTGATGATAGGCCTTACTTGCACTTTTGTTTGTGTTTCATATATCTTTCTGACCTAGGAGCCAGTTGGTGGAGAACTCAGGCTTAAAGAAAATAAACAAACATCATCCTGTTCATTAAATGGCAGACTTGGGTCCTTGGTGTAGACAGAAGGCTTGACGCCTGTCAAGAATATTTGAACACAGCCTAAGATTCATTCACTTGCTACTGCTTTATCTGTTTGCTTGCTAAAATAACACTTGAGCACCTGGAGAAATAGCAAGACCAAATCCACATAAATCGAGCATTTTACTTTTCAATAGTTAAATCATAGCCATATATTTTTGGTTTTAAATTTTGGTGGTGAGCTCTGCCACTTACCAACTGAGAAATCCTGGGCAAATCACTTCCCTCCCTAGGTCTCAATTTCCTTACCTGTCAAATGAGATCCCACCCAGATAGTGGATGTTGAAATGGCACATTAACTGAGAATCTAAGGAATTGTCATTATATGTTAATCTGCTCTAAATTTTGCAACTTTGGTGTTATATTGATTATCACTGATTTTAAAATGAGCTCCGTAGCTTTTACTGCTAGGAAGTATATAAATAACAACATAATATAAAGACATATTACCATCAATTCATTCCAATATTTATTCATAAAGCACAGTATAAAGGAATGACATCAAAAAACTGAATTCATAAGCCTTCAAGACAGCCTCCTTAGCTGCACAACTTTTCAAACTGGCTCAAGAGTGGTTCTCAAAATATTTCTTCTGATAACTACTTTCTTCCACAAGTCCCATGGCATTCCCCATTAAAACAACAACAAAAAAGAATCTGTATAATGGCAAACAATCTGTTATGAAGAGGGCTATTGCAACATCTTGAGAGAGAGGGCAAGACCAGGAATGAACAAATGGGCACAAGCAATAGTGGAGGTAATAAACATCTCTACCCACAACGGGGATCAATAAATGTTGTTAACTGGCTGTAGAGAAGAAAAAACAAATGATGTCACTGAGGAGAAAGAAGAATGGGAAAGGAAGCTAAAGTGGAGGCCTATTTCTTCCTAATGAAAAGATGTACAAAACAAAGTTTTTACTTCCTCAAGAAAGTTTTGAATGTTATGGTTTCAATTATATTAGAAGCAGGGTGGGGTGTATTTAAAGGGATCTGTTGACATCTAATTGAGATTCTTTTGATGATAAAAACAATCACCCCTGTTGTGATCCTGAATGTTAGAAAAATGAAATTTTAGAGTGGAACCAACTTAGAAGTGGCATGAATATATGAGGCAGTGGAGATGGTAGATAATAGGGTGCACTCCTTGAATACCAAGTCTCTCTGGGCTGGGAAGTTCATTGCCTTTGACCAAGACTATCTCCATCCATATTCAGTAGTTGCTGAATCTCAAGTTCTGGGATAAACTCACCCCTAGGATGAGGAATAATGGGAAAACATCTGCTAACGGGAAGAAAAGCTTTAAGATTTGCATCACTTAAAGATTTTTATTAAGAATATTTTGTATAATTTGCAACTCAGCATCTTGGGACAAAGCCTTTTGACCCACACTAGTTACATGTCTAGGGATCATTGCAGATGCTGCCATTTTTAATAGCCAATAAACTTCTCAAGAAAGACATAAAAATCATAGGATCTCAGCATTAGAAAAGATGCCAATGGCCATGTAGTTCAAATCCTTACCTTATTACAAAGTTAAAAATATTCATTAAACAATATTTTTCCTGTTCACTAGAGCAGAGGGTTAATGTAGGAAGCCAAGTGTTCCAAACCTTTCATGAATATGGAAATACTGAGACAGTATTGATTAAGAGATCTTCATACTCTCTTTTCTGTGTCAATGATTTTATTAACATTTAATTTCTTGTGGCAATACCTCAATTTTCCAGTAAACATTTGCTATAATAATTCTATAGCTCTATAACTAAAAGAAAAACGACAGTCTAGAAACATTTTTTTTTGTTTGATTGGGGTGAGAGAATGAAGTGTTGGTGGTTAGCCAGCTTGTGGTCAAACAATTTAATACTTTTATTAGGACCATTTATAGCATTAGAAAAGTAGAGCACCACTAGAATATGAGGCAACAGAAGTTTGAGGATGAAAGATGCTCTCTATAATACCATTGGAAAATTAATTTGTGCAAAGGAAGTCCAGAAAAGGAAGAAACTGAGGCATAAAAGAGCAAAGTGACTTGACAGATCACTCAGCCCTGTTAAGTGGAGGAACTATAAGCAGAAATTCAGGTTACTGCCTCCAGAGTCCATGCTGCTGAGGCCTGTGCTGTGCCGCATTATGAAATATAATGCATGTGCCTGTACCTTGCTTTAATTATGATCAAGAACAAAGTGGATAGCACCACAGTCTTACAGAGCTCCAGTGTTACCCAAGATATTATCCCTATTATTTCATCTGTGAAAAAATTGAATCATATAAAGGGTAAGGGCATTTCTCAAAGTCACAGAGCTATTTGGTGCTGAAAATTAAAGATGAAGAAGATATTGTCTAACAAAGTTGGTAATTCACTTATATCAAAAGCGAAGCTGAAATTTTTAAAAAGAAACTCTCAGTAATAATGTCTACCATTTATTGAGCATTAGTTATATTCCAAGGATTTTACATACATTTTTATTATCTTCCCAATAGCCCTGAGAGATAGATTCATTTTATCTCATTTTGTAATCCTCATGTTACAGATGAGGAAAATTGAGTCTCAAAAATTTAAGTAGCTTGCCCCAAATTACATACCTAGCAGGTGATGAATCAGGATTCAACTCCAAAGACCATGTACTTTCAAAATGCCTTTGGGGGACCCAAGGGGATATTTCAATGCTGGGAGTTGAATACAGAGAAATGAGAGAAAGAGAAATCTCATTGCTAGACATACATGTTCCCTGCCCTTCACAGTCTATCTTTGGCATTTCCCCTCCCCCCTACCCAGAACTAACCCACTTGTACCACTTATCACTCCTCAGGTTTGAAAAGTCCCATTCTTGCCATTCTACTAACACCTTCCTTTATCTTCTAAGACTGCCTCTCCAGGATGTTCTGTAAGCCAGAAACTTTACGCAACAATAAAGGGTGTTAGAACTGAGCACTGGAGGTCCACAGTAGATTCTGTACTTGAAAAAAGGGAAGGGGTTCTTTAGCAGAGAATGGTAAATAAACTTCTACATGTACAAATATATTCAGTTGCATTGTCACTTTTTATAAGTGACTAAGCATTAAATAAAATAAAGCATTTCTCTGTCTTACCTAAAATACTTATTTAATGAAACACACGAATAATGCATTTATTGTCTATGTAATGAACACCCTGATATATGAATCTCAATATCACTAGCTAGATATGATTGTTTCTTTTCCTAATTTTACATAATATCTTCTTTCTCACCTTTATTCAAATGGAAGGGCTCATTTTGTATTTGAATTTAAACTCCTTTCAATATGTAATACAGAAATCCATAAAATGTTAATAATGTTGATAATGGGGAGGAGGAAGAAAGATGGTGGTGGAGTAGGAGGACCCTAGGATCATCTTGTCCCATTAATACAATTGGATAACTACCAAATCATCCTACATGCCCCAGAAATCAACCTGAAGACTGGCAGAACAAACTTCACAACTTAAGGTAGAAAAGAGGTCATACTGAAGAAGGTAGGAAGTGTGGAGATAAGGCTTGAGAGAGAAATGGATCATGGCCACTGCAGTGGAGAGTGAACTTGAAAAGGGTGAGGGACACACTGGCACACAGGGGAGTGCATGGGTAAAAGGAAGCCCCACTGCAATTGACTTAGAAAGCGAGAGAACCCAAATTTCATGAGTTCTTGAATCAGCAGGGCTTAAAGCCTGGAGTTTTAAAGGGCTTGGCTGGGATAGAGCCCATAGGCATTGGGGCTGCTTTTAGTGAGAAGGCAGGGCAAACAGCATGCAGACATACAGCATGGAAACAATGATCTGAAGAGTGCCTGGGTTGCACAGTGGGGAGGTTAGTTGTTCATCTTGGAATTTGTCACAGAGAGGCAGCATTCATGTAGAGACCCCTCCAGGAACAAAGGAACTGGCAGGCACCATTTACCTCCCTTGCCTCTTATCATAAACACAGGGCCATCTGCAGGAACCAGATGTTTAGGAAGCAACCTAAGTTGCTTACACAAGACCCGTCACCACACCCTGTGCTCCAGTGGAACCGCTCTTCCCAGTCAAGCTTGCCTCAGTCCCAGCATGTCAAACTCCCTCCTTCAGAAGATCAGCCCAAACCCCTGCCAGCACTGTGTCTCCTGATGAGGGTGTTTTGCAAGGCTTCATTTCTGGTGCAAGTGACAACACGGTTCATTTCACAAGAAGACAAGAGCACACACCCAGTTAAAATGCACCACATTCAGGCCAGGGACCAAACGCTGCCCACAACAGGCAAAAAAAGCCTCTGCAAATGACTGGCCTGCAGAATGAAGCAGCCAGGACACAACACCAGAGCACACAAAGCACACATTGGACACATTCCCTGAAGCACCAGGCCCTGGGGAACAGGGAACACTACACTGCAGGGCACTGTAGGACCTCTTCTTCATAAAGCCATTACCCTCAAGAACAGGAAATGTAGCTGACTTTCCTAACACAGAAAAAGAGGCAAAAAGACTTAGACAAAATTAGAAGACAGAGGATTTTATCCCAAATAAAGGAAAAGGTCAAGGCCTTTTGAAACAGATAGAAGTAACATGCTTGATAGAGAATTTAAAGCAATGATCATAAGGATGCTCGCTGGACTTGAGAAAAAAAATGGAGGATATCAGTAAGACCATTAACACAGAGATAAGGAATGAAAAAGCAGGATAAAGGGCTCGATAAACGAAATGAGAAACATATTTGATGGAATGAACAGCAGCCTGGAAGAAGCAGAGGAATGAATTAATGACCCAGGAGACAGGGTAATGGGAAGTAATCAAGCTGAACAAAAGAGAGAAAAAAGAACTACACAAAACAAGAATAGACTTAGGCAACTCAGGGACTCCATCAAATGTAATAACATTTGCACTATAGGAACCCCAGAAGAAGAGAGAAAGGGGGCAGAGAATTTATTTGGAGACATAACAGCTGAAAACTTCCCTAATCTGGGGGAGGAAACAGATATCCAGATCTATGAAGCACAGAGAACCCCCAATATAATCAACAAACACAGATCCACACCAAGACATATTGTAATTAAAATGGCAAAATACAATGGTAAAGAAAAAATATTAAAAACGGCAAGACAGAAGAAGACAGTTGTATACAAAGGATACCCCATAAAGCTACCAGAGGATTTTTCAGCAGAAGCTTTCTAAGCCAAAAAGGAGTGGCATGATATATTCAAAGTGATGAATGGGAAAAACCACAAAAACAACCACAAAACAAGTAACAACATGGCAATAAATTCATATCTATCAATAATTACTTTGAATGTAAATGGACTAAATGCTCCAATCAAAAAATATAGGGCAATAGAGTGAATAAGAAAACAAGACCCATCTATATGCTGCCTATAAGAGATTCATTTCAGACTTAAAGTTATCTGAAGATTGAATGTGAAGGCATGGAGAAACATTTATCATGCAAATGGATGTCATAGAAAGCCAGAGTAGCAATACTTAGATCGATCAAAATAGACTTTAAAACAAAGACTGTGATAAGAGATAAAGAAGGGACACCATATAATAATAAAGGGGACAATCCAACAAGAAGATATAACAATTGTATATATTTATGCACCCGACACAGAGCACCCAAATACATAAAAAAGTTAATAACAAACAAAGTTGGGGCACATGGGTGGCTCAGTCGGTTAAGCATCGGACTCTTGATTTTGTCTCAGGTCATGATTTCAAGGTTCATGACTCTGAGCCCTGCACTGGGCTCCATGCTGTGATTCTCTCTCTCCCTCTCTCTCTGCCCCTCCCCGGCTCATGCACACTGTCTCTCAAAATAAATAAATAAACTTAAAAAAAATAACAAACACAAAGAAACTAATCAATAATATTACAATAATAGTAAGGGACTTTAAACACCCCATTTACATCAATAGACAGATCATCTAAACAGAAAATCAACAAGGAAACAATAGCTTTGAATGTCACACTAGATAAGATGGATTTAACAGATATATTCAGAACATTCCATCCTAAAACAGCAGAATACACATTCTTTTCAAATGCACATGCAACATTCTCCAGAAATGATCATATATTAGGTCACAAAATAAACTTCAACAAATTGAAAAAGATCAAAATCATACCATGCATTTTTTTAACCATAATGCTATAAAATTAGAAGTGAGCAAGAAAAAATCTAGAACGATCACAAATACTTGGAGGTTAAATAACATGTTACTAAACAATGAATGAATCAACCAGGATATCAAAGAAGAAATTAAAAACGAAATAGAAACAAATGGAAATGAAAAAAAAAATGGTCCCAAACCTCTAGGATACAGCAAAAGTGATTCTAAGATATGTCCTTGGAGGCAAGGGAAACAAAAGCAAAAATGAACTATTGGGATATCATCAAGATAAAAATCTCCTGCACAGCTAAGGAAACAATCAACAAAACCAAAAGGCAATCTATAGAATGGGAGAAAGTATTTGCAAATGACATATCCAATAAAGGGTTAGTATCCAAGATACATAAAGAAGTTATAAAACTCAACACCCAAAAAACAAATAATCCAACTAAAAAATGGGCAGAAGAAATGAGCGGACTTTTTGCCAAAGAAGACATACAAAGAGTCTGCAGACACATAAAATGACACTCATCATCATTATCATCAGGGAAATTCAAATCAACACTATAATGAGATATTACCTCACACCTCTCAGAATGGCTAAAATCAACAACACAAGAAACAACAAGTATTGATGAGGATGGGGAGAAAAAGGAACCTTCTTGCACTGTTGGTGGGAATGCAATCTGGTATAGCCACCATGGAAAACACTATGGAGGTTCTTCAAAAAGTTAAAAAAATACCCAAAGAATACCAAAACACTAATTCAAACGGATACATGCACCCCAATGTTTATAGCAGCATTATTTACAATAGCCAAGATACAGAAACAGCCAAGTATCCATTGATTGATACATGGGTAAAGAAGATGTGATAGGTGATATAGATATAGATGATATATATATAGATAATTACATATAGATATAGATATAGATATAGATAGATGTAGATAGATATAGATACAGATATAGATACAGATAGATATAGACACACACAATGGAATATTATTCAGCCATAAAAAGAATGAAAGCTTGCCATTTGCAATGACATGGATAAAGCTAGAGAGTACAATGCTAAGTGAAGTAAGTCAGAGAAAGATAAATATTATATGATTTCACTCATATATTGAATTTAATAAACCAAATGAACAAGCAAAGGGGCAAAAAGAGAGAAAGACAAACCAAGAAACAGACTCTTATCCATAGAGAACAAACTGATGGTTTCCAGAAGGGAGGTGCATGGGGCGATGGGTAAAATAGGTGTTGGGGATTAAGGAGTACACTTGTTGTGATGAGCATTGGGTGATTAAAATAATAAAAAAAAAGATGTTAACAATGGTGGCTAGATATATGTCAATAAATGTTTATAGTGATGACTGAAAAATCTGTCTTTGATCCTGTTTGTCACTGTATTAATAAAATGCCCTTCTGTCCTAGACTTGTTAACCATAGGGCTGGCCTTTCCCCAAAACTTTAAGAGTGTTGTTGGTAAAGATTTTCTACCCAAGGTTTATGATAGCTACTAAACTTAAATCTGATGAAAGGTTGGAGAGATTATATGAATGATTCTACAGTGACCCTTTCCATGACTTACAGGAAGGCATAATCTCCAGTTCCTATGTAAAAAATCTTGTTTTCTGTTCACAGATTAATCTTTAAAATCATCTAACTTCTCTCATCAAAGAAAGCCTTTATTTATTTATTTATTTATTTATTTATTTATTTATGTTTGCTTTACTCAATTGCTATTCCTTTCGGTCTTTTTCTTTTATAATTAAAGCAGATAATTACTAACATATGGACATTTAGATTGCAAAATAGGAATGAAAAGTAAAATTCAGAATCTCAAAACAAGACTAAGAAAGAGCTGCCTCACCAGGGCCAACTTTCTTTAATTCTAGATTCATAGTTCACACGGTCAGGATAATTTATCTTGATCTTCCTTCTCTCTGAAAACATTTAGGAACAAAATATTATAAATGGGCAGAGGGGAACCGGAGGGGAGGAAACACTTTAGAATATCTAGAAATGTAGCTTTCAGACTACCTCTCCCTGGGATAGACTAAGAAATGCTGGCAACTAGCAGCATAATTCCTTTTTACCTGAGCAACTGAAGAAGCATCCAAGGAAATAAGATGTCAGTGACTGAGGGATTCACACTGAACGAAGAAAGGGTAACGTGGTAGGGTGGTTGAAAGGAAGCTAACTAAGAAAACAGTGCTGAGTAACAAGGGAGAAGCGGCAAGATGGCGGCTTAGGAGGACGCTGGGCTCACCGCGCGTCCTGCTGATCACTTAGATTCCACCTACACCTGCCTAAATAACCCAGAAAACCGCCAGAGGATTAGCAGAACGGAGTCGCCGGAGCCAAACGCAGACGAGAGGCCCACGAAAGAGGGTAGGAAGGGCGGCGAGGCGGTGCGAGCTCCACGGACTGGCGGGAGGGAGCCGGGGCGGAGGGGCGGCTCGCCGGCCAAGCAGAGCCCCCGAGTCTGGCTTGCAAAAGCGGAGGGGCTGGGCGGACTGTGTTCCGACAGCAAGCGCGACTTAGCGTCTGGGAGGTCATAAGTTAACAGCTATGCTCGGGAAGCGGGAAGGCTGGAGGACAAAGGGAGGGAGAGCTGCTGAGCCCCCTGACGACAGAGCTCAGCTTGGTGGGGAACAAAGGCGCTCGCCAGCGCCATCTCCCCCGCCCATCCCCCAGCCAAAATCCCAAAGAGAACCAGTTCCTGCCAGGGAACTTGCTCGCTCCGCGCAAACACCCAACTCTGTGCTTCTGCGGAGCCAAACCTCCGGCAGCGGATCTGACTCCCCCCCGCTGCCACAGGGCCCCTCCTGAAGAGGATCACCTAAGGAGAAGCGATCTAAGCCTGCCCCTCCTGCCCCCGTGCACCTTGCCTACCCACCCCAGCTAATACGCCAGATCCCCAGCATCACAAGCCCGGCAGTGTGCAAGTAGCCCAGACGGGCCACACCACCCCACAGTGAATCCCGCCCCTAGGAGAGGGGAAGAGAAGGCACACACCAGTCTGACTGTGGCCCCAGCGGTGGGCTGGGGGCAGACATCAGGTCTGACTGCGGCCCCGCCCACCAACTCCAGTTATACACCACAACACAGGGGAAGGGCCCTGCAGGTCCTCACCACGCCAGGGACTATCCAAAATGACCAAGCGGAAGAATTCCCCTCAGAAGAATCTCCAGGAAATAACAACAGCTAATGAGCTCATCAAAAAGGATTTAAATAATATAACAGAAAGTGAATTTAGAATAATAGTCATAAAATTAATCGCTGGGCTTGAAAACAGTATACAGGACAGCAGAGAATCTCTTGCTACAGAGATCAAGGGACTAAGGAACAGTCACGAGGAGCTGAAAAACGCTTTAAACGAAATGCATAACAAAATGGAAACCACCACAGCTCAGCTTGAAGAGGCAGAGGAGAGAATAGGTGAACTAGAGGATAAAGTTATGGAAAAAGAGGAAGCTGAGAAAAAGAGAGATAAAAAAATCCAGGAGTATGAGGGGAAAATTAGAGAACTAAGTGATACACTAAAAAGAAATAATATACGCATAATTGGTATCCCAGAGGAGGAAGAGAGAGGGAAAGGTGCTGAAGGGGTACTTGAAGAAATAATAGCTGAGAACTTCCCTGAACTGGGGAAGGAAAAAGGCATTGAAATCCAAGAGGCACAGAGAACTCCCTTCAGACGTAACTTGAATCGATCTTATGCACAACATATCATAGTGAAACTGGCAAAATACAAGGATAAAGAGAAAATTCTGAAAGCAGCAAGGGGTAAACGTGCTCTCACATATAAAGGGAGACCTATAAGACTCGTGACTGATCTCTCTTTTGAAACTTGGCAGGCCAGAAAGAATTGGCACGAGATTTTCAGGGTGCTAGACAGAAAAAATATGCAGCCGAGAATCCTTTACCCAGCAAGTCTGTCATTTAGAATAGAAGGAGAGATAAAGGTTTTCCCAAACAAACAAAAACTGAAGGAATTTGTCACCACTAAACCAGCCCTACAAGAGATCCTAAGGGGGACCCTGTGAGACAAAGTCCCAGAGACATCACTACAAGCATAAAACATACAGACATCACAATGACTCTCAACCCGTATCTTTCTATAATAACACTGAATGTAAATGGATTAAATGCACCAACCAAAAGACATAGGGTATCAGAATGGATAAAAAAACAAGACCCATCTATTTGCTGTCTACAAGAGACTCATTTTAGACCTGAGGACACCTTTAGATTGAGAGTGAGGGGATGGAGAACTATTTATCATGCGACTGGAAGCCAAAAGAAAGCTGGAGTAGCCATACTTATATCAGACAAACTAGACTTTAAATTAAAGGCTGTAACAAGAGATGAAGAAGGACATTATATAATAGTTACAGGGTATATCCATCAGGAAGAGCTAACAATTATAAATGTCTATGCGCCGAATACCGGAGCCCCCAAATATATAAAACAATTACTCATAAACATAAGCAACCTTATTGATAAGAATGTGGTAATTGCAGGGGACTTTAACACCCCACTCACAGAAATGGACAGATCATCTAGACACACGGTCAATAAAGAAACAAGGGCCCTGAATGAGACATTGGATCAGATGGACTTGACAGATATATTTAGAACGCTGCACCCCAAAGCAACAGAATATACTTTCTTCTCGAGTGCACATGGAACATTCTCCAAGATAGATCATATACTGGGTCACAAAACAGCCCTTCATAAGTTTACAAGAATTGAAATTATACCATGCATACTTTCAGACCACAATGCTATGAAGCTTGAAATCAACCACAGGAAAAAGTCTGGAAAACCTCCAAAGGCATGGAGGTTAAAGAACACCCTACTAACGAATGAGTGGGTCAACCAGGCAATTAGAGAAGAAACTAAAAAATACATGGAAACAAACGAAAATGAAAATACAACAATCCAAACGCTTTGGGACGCAGCGAAGGCAGTCCTGAGAGGAAAATACATTGCAATCCAGGCCTGTCTCAAGAAACAAAAAAAATCCCAAATACAAAATCTAACAGCACACCTAAATGAACTAGAAGCAGAACAGCAAAGGCAGCCTAAACCCAGCAGAAGAAGAGAAATAATAAAGATCAGAGCAGAAATAAACAATATAGAATCTAAAAAAACTGTAGAGCAGATCAACGAAACCAAGAGTTGGTTTTTGGAAAAAATAAACAAAATTGACAAACCTCTAGCCAGGCTTCTCAAAAAGAAAAGGGAAATGACCCAAATAGATAAAATCATGAATGAAAATGGAATTATTACAACCAATCCCTCAGAGATACAAACAATTATCAGGGAATACTATGAAAAATTATATGCCAACAAATTGGACAACCTGGAAGAAATGGACAAATTCCTGAACACCCACACTCTTCCAAAACTCAATCAGGAGGAAATAGAAAGCTTGAACAGACCCATAACCAGCGAAGAAATTGAATCGGTTATCAAAAATCTCCCAACAAATAAGAGTCCAGGACCAGATGGCTTCCCAGGGGAGTTCTACCAGACGTTTAGAGCAGAGATAATACCTATCCTTCTCAAGCTATTCCAAGAAATAGAAAGGGAAGGAAAACTTCCAGACTCATTCTATGAAGCCAGTATTACTTTGATTCCTAAACCAGACAGAGACCCAGTAAAAAAAGAGAACTACAGGCCAATATCCCTGATGAATATGGATGCAAAAATTCTCAATAAGATACTAGCAAATCGAATTCAACGGCATATAAAAAGAATTATTCACCATGATCAAGTGGGATTCATTCCTGGGATGCAGGGCTGGTTCAACATTCGCAAATCAATCAATGTGATACATCACATTAACAAAAAAAAAGAGAAGAACCATATGATCCTGTCAATCGATGCAGAAAAGGCCTTTGACAAAATCCAGCACCCTTTCTTAATAAAAACCCTTGAGAAAGTCGGGATAGAAGGAACATACTTAAAGATCATAAAAGCCATTTATGAAAAGCCCACAGCTAACATCATCCTCAACGGGGAAAAACTGAGAGCTTTTTCCCTGAGATCAGGAACATGACAAGGATGTCCACTCTCACCGCTGCTGTTTAACATAGTGCTGGAAGTTCTAGCATCAGCAATCAGACAACAAAAGGAAATCAAAGGCATCCAAATTGGCAAAGACGAAGTCAAGCTTTCGCTTTTTGCAGATGACATGATATTATACATGGAAAATCCGATAGACTCCACCAAAAGTCTACTAGAACTGATACATGAATTCAGCAAAGTTGCAGGATACAAAATCAATGTACAGAAATCAGTTGCATTCTTATACACTAACAATGAAGCAACAGAAAGACAAATAAAGAAACTGATCCCATTCACAATTGCACCAAGAAGCATAAAATACCTAGGAATAAATCTAACCAAAGATGTAAAGGATCTGTATGCTGAAAACTATAGAAAGCTTATGAAGGAAATTGAAGAAGATTTAAAGAAATGGAAAGACATTCCCTGCTCATGGATTGGAAAAATAAATATTGTCAAAATGTCAATACTACCCAAAGCTATCTACACATTCAATGCAATCCCAATCAAAATTGCACCAGCATTCTTCTCGAAACTAGAACAAGCAATCCTAAAATTCATATGGAACCACAAAAGGCCCCGAATAGCCAAAGGAATTTTGAAGAAGAAGACCAAAGCAGGAGGCATCACAATCCCAGACTTTAGCCTCTACTACAAAGCTGTCATCATCAAGACAGCATGGTATTGGCACAAAAGCAGACACATAGACCAATGGAATAGAATAGAAACCCCAGAACTAGACCCACAAACGTATGGCCAACTCATCTTTGACAAAGCAGGAAAGAACATCCAATGGAAAAAAGACAGCCTCTTTAACAAATGGTGCTGGGAGAACTGGACAGCAACATGCAGAAGGTTGAAACTGGACCACTTTCTCACACCATTCACAAAAATAAACTCAAAATGGATAAAGGACCTAAATGTGAGACAGGAAACCATCAAAACCTTAGAGGAGAAAGCAGGAAAAGACCTCTCTGACCTCAGCCGTAGCAATCTCTTACTCGACACATCCCCAAAGGCAAGGGAATTAAAAGCAAAAGTGAATTACTGGGACCTTATGAAGATAAAAAGCTTCTTCACAGCAAAGGAAACAACCAACAAAACTAAAAGGCAACCAACGGAATGGGAAAAGATATTCGCAAATGACATATCGGACAAAGGGCTAGTATCCAAAATCTATAAAGAGCTCACCAAACTCCACACCCGAAAAACAAATAACCCAGTGAAGAAATGGGCAGAAAACATGAATAGACACTTCTCTAAAGAAGACATCCGGATGGCCAACAGGCACATGAAAAGATGTTCAACGTCGCTCCTTATCAGGGAAATACAAATCAAAACCACACTCAGGTATCACCTCACGCCAGTCAGAGTGGCCAAAATGAACAAATCAGGAGACTCTAGATGCTGGAGAGGATGTGGAGAAACGGGAACCCTCTTGCACTGTTGGTGGGAATGCAAATTGGTGCAGCCGCTCTGGAAAGCAGTGTGGAGGTTCCTCAGAAAATTAAAAATAGACCTACCCTATGACCCAGCAATAGCACTGCTAGGAATTTATCCAAGGGATACAGGAGTACTGATGCATAGGGCCACTTGTACCCCAATGTTCATAGCAGCACTCTCAACAATAGCCAAATTATGGAAAGAGCCTAAATGTCCATCAACTGATGAATGGATAAAGAAATTGTGGTTTATATACACAATGGAGTATTACGTGGCAATGAGAAAAAATGAAATATGGCCTTTTGTAGCAACGTGGATGGAACTGGAGAGTGTGATGCTAAGTGAAATAAGCCATACAGAGAAAGACAGATACCATATGGTTTCACTCTTATGTGGACCCTGAGAAATTAACAGGAACCCATGGGGGAGGGGAAGGAAAAAAAAAAAAACAGGTTAGAGTGGGAGAGAGCCAAAGCATAAGAGACTCTTAAAAACTGAGAACAAACTGGGGGTTGATGGGGGGTGGGAGGGAGGAGAGGGTGGGTGATGGGTATTGAGGAGGGCACCTTTTGGGATGAGCACTGGGTGTTGTATGGAAACTAATTTGTCAATAAATTTCATAAAAAAAAAAAAAAGAAAGAAAACAGTGCTGATCAGAGAGGTAGTCACTGCCTGCCAGGACACCGAATTTGAATGCTAAGGTCTGAAAATGCCGATTCATCACCTCTAGGATATTTAACATTGAGGATCTTGCTTTATATCGATGCCTACTACCTAATATTTTCAAAAGTATCAAACTGAAGTAAGAAGCACATTTTTGGAATGGGGGGCAAATACAAGAAAGATGGGACATCCAGTCTCTTTCATGACAAAAAGAAACAACTCTGTAAAACTGTTAACAAGTAAATAAAAATAGGTGTTAGAGTTAGTTAGTTAGTTAGTTAGTTAGTTAGTTAGTTAGTTAGTAAGGAAAAACTCTTTGGCTCCCAAAGAGAGAGATCAAATTTGTGTTTATGAAGGCCCATGGAAAGGAAAATTGTTTGGGGGAAGGGGTGGGCAGTGATGAGAGACAGAGACAAAGAAAAATGAATAGTAGATGAGAGACCAAAGTTGCCACCCTTAAGGTCAGAAAAGTTACTGAAATATTGGGGCTTAAATGTCCCAGGGAGAGAATAAAAACTGGAGGAGAATGGTGACATGACACAGATCTTGGCCAGTCCCTAGACCTCTGGGCTTCAAGGCTGGACAAAGACCCAAAGCCCCCAGTGATCTTGGCACGGAAGCAGCAGAATCATCCATCATCAGGATACTATGTGGTTTGGTCATTGATCATTTCAGCGTGGTATGAGTTAAAGACCTGAGTCCTGTCCATGAAATTTTAACACAGCCCCATGTTTGGGAGTGGGAAAGATGATATGAGGAGGAACAATAATGGCTAAGACTGAATTTTTATTTCTTCAATATCCTGGTGACTTGAATTTCAGTTTGATTTAAGATAATTAGAAAAACAATGGAACTGATTGGCACTGAGTCAGTAAGAAGGTGAACATTACACTGTTACAAATATTTTAAAGTTTTACAAAATATACAAGGCTCTCTAACTTGAAGACAGTAATATTAGTTGGAGATATTTTTCTGACAACGAAGGGCCTTTGATTTGGTTAAAAAGGTAAATATAGTTGTTCTAGAACTGTAGAATATAGGTCTTCTGTTAGGTTCTTCTCTACCACCTGAAAAAATGTAGGTCTTTATCCAGATTCATGTAAAATAATTAGTATTGGGAAAAAGCCATATGTAGTAAAACTGCCTATTTTGAGAGAGTCACTAGCTTTCTCTTAATTACCTAATTCTAGAAATATATTGTATTCCATTTTACAGATGAAAAATTAGAACTAGAGATTATCCAAATGCATTTTATGAAAATAATAATAGTTTAATGAGAGACCTGGTGAAAAATCTTTATTTCTTCACTCTCATTTCTGTACTTGTCTTATCAGATATCAAGGGACCATGTAGCAACCTTCCCCTGAATTCCTAACCTAACCCCAATTAGGAAAACAAGTCACTTCCATAGAAAACAATTGTTACACAATTGAGTATGTCATTTACTTCAGGCATGTTAGGACTGTTCCCTAAAGCCTTCTCTCAAATGCACTGAGAAGTAGAATGTATAATTTAGGCCACGTAATTCGTGATTGTCAAACACTGTTGCCAAATACAAAATGGTTTCAATAATGACCCTGCTCTACAAACTAAGCCGCAGTGAACTTTAACTTCATTGGCAGAGAACACCGTTTCCCTGTTAAGAAACAGGTGACGGAATCTCCCAAACATACATTCTCTGAGAATCAACCTCAAGCTCTACCCCCTGTTCCTCACGTTGGATCAGTGGAAACCTACTGAAGACTTACAACCCATTTAATTTATCACTCCTTCCGGTCAGTAGTGAAATATATTCAGTTGGAAACCATTAGACTAAACCAAGTTGGAACACGTTTAATTTTGAAATCCAAACATCATGTTTGCTGAGGAATCTTAAAGTCTGGACAAATGAAGCAGTTAAATGAGGTAAGCTGTTGGAATAAAATGGATATAATGCTGCCTATATAAGAGACAATAAGAGTGCGTCTGAGGAAGAGGTATTTAATCTGGGAGCCGTGGATATAGCATGAATGGCCTTCAGAGAGCCTAGGGAGCCCTCTCCTGAAATCATATCCAAAATTCCCTGATTATGTGCACAAGTGGATTTTTCTGAGAGATTATTCTGACTGTGTATTAAATTTCCCAACAAGTTTGTTAAGAACAACCCTCAAGGGTTTGGACGCTGCTAGGTTCTGGCTGACCTCTTTCTTGAAGCTCAAAGTTGATCAACATGACTCTTTGTGGAGCAAGCAAAATTAATGAGTGCTAATGGAGCATTAACACAAGGCCAAAAGAAAAATCTGAAGCTCAGAAAATTTACATTTTAATGTGCTGGCACACCTGAGTAAAGTATTTCAAATCATAATGTCTTTGGTACTAACCCTACACAGCAGGGGAACCGTTTGTGATCAAGACACATTTTAATATAATCCCTTATCAACACGGCTGAGGAGAGGATTTTACATCTTTCTATTCCAGATGGTGCCATTTTATCAGAGTTTCACTCCTTGGTATTCTCAGTTAATTAAAGTCCTTACTGTTTGTTAATGGCAGATTGGTGCAGCAAAAATGACTCCAGAACAGATGTTGGCAAATTTGTCAAAGCGGCTGGAATATCATCTTGACTGCTCCGAAGGACTATTCCATTTCACCCACACTGAACTCTAGCAGGACCTAAATAGCGCTTTTGCCTTTACCATTTTTTAAAAGGGAGGCAAGGAGAAGGGATGGTGGTGAGAAGGGGAAGAGCAACAGCCAGATCCTTTGTCAAAGTCATCCACTTTGCAAGGAATGAAAGCATTTCAACAGTTTCAAAGGCAAAAGTATAATGATGATATATTTTTTATGAGACTCTCCCTATCAGTCTTACTGCAGGCTAATCAACTTGCACTCATGCTTGCTATAAACTTGCAACTCAAATAAACTTTTATCTCACACTTTTATTCTTGTCTTGTCAGAATGTATCTGCAATTAAGATGGCAGCCTATTATAACCAAAGAGAAAAAGAAAAAGAAATGGTGAGAAGCCATTGATTCATACACATACACACACACACACACACACACACACACACACACACACACACATGCACGTACGCACGCACAAACAACCAAAGCTAGGGCAGGCACCCTGTTCCATCTCCAACACTGGATATTTAAACTCAGATTTGCAGAGGGGGACTTTTGAATATTGTCTGTCCTTTGGCAATTTCAGACCACTGTCTATCGCTAATGCCTACAAGAGAAAAACTTAAGAAAGAGCTAGAATAGACAGATTTCATTAGAATAAAATAAAATAAAGTAATTTGACAAATACAAAGCCCTGTTACAGATGCCATAGCTTTTAAAAAATAATTGAGATTTCTTAGAAATCCATCGATTTGTGATATAGCAGTGAAAACATCTTTCTCTAGCCTAGTTATTTGATTTGTATTTCTGAGCTGCCTACTCCATGTGTGTGTGACTGTGTGTATGCGTGTGTGTGTGTGTGTGTGTGTGTGTGTGTGTGTGTGTGCTTTAAATAAGCCAAATCACTTAGTTACTGTTGGTAGTATTACCTAGCTGTCTTAAAGCGAAGACAAACAATCTCCTTTCAGCTAAATCATTATGTGTTTTTTGGTGATTCATAAAAATCTCATTTTTATACAGAATTTGTATCTAAATTTTGCATAGGATATTATAGTTCAGTATATATTGCAACTATTGATAGAAGTACAGAATATCGTATGAGACCTCCTGTAAAGATGGGGAAGAGCTGCAGCAAAGAAACACTAAATTATGCACCAAAGTTTTTGGGGCCAAAAAAACTAGATCTCCACTTACTTCCGTACCAAGCTTTGTTACTATAAAGCTCATCATAATAAACTCTACAAAACTTTAAAGATTTTCCTAAATCTAATAATACATATAGTCCTATTTCATAAAGTCCTATTTAAAAAATTCGTCTACTTATAAAAATAATTTCTTGCTGTGATTAGAAATGGAGTGCTTATATTTGTTATAAATGAGAATGTTTCAAAACCATTAAGAGCCTCTCACTCTAACAAAAATATGCAAAGAGCCACGACACACAACTTTTAAAGTCATTTTATATGACCCCTGCCCCGTGGTAGGGTGCATAGTAAATTACTCAGAAAGGAGGTGTGAACTACCTTTTAAATAACCAACCCGAGTAAATGACAGAAGGGATATTGTGGCTATAAATTCTAGAAACTCAATAATGTCTCAACATTTAAAAAGGTTTGGAAGTAAATTAAGCTTCCAGCCCATGAAACAGAAGAGAAATATGCAAACACAAAGCGAAGAAGCAGAGGGAGAAGAAAAAAGAAGACTGGATGAAGGAGGGAAGGATGAAGAAGAGGAGGAGGAGAACAATAGCAACATGAGCATCATAACAAAGATACAAAAAATATTTCAAGGCGTACGTATCAGTATTAACCTAGTTCCTTGGTGGTCTGGTGAAAGCATTTCCTGACTGTACTCTGCTTCACCCCAACAATGGGGAGGAGGCCCTGGTAGGGATCCATAATAGTCAGAAAATATATTAAGCTCTATTTTAACTAAGGAAAATGTTACCAGCAGTTTAGCACACTTTTAAGCACACTCTATAGCTCTAGTATTTTCTAGTATTCATAGAAAACTCAACCAGTAGAAGGGGTAACTGTAACTACCCATGTACTCACATATAAGCCTCAACAAGCACAGAAGCCAGATCCAGATGTATCATCCTGGTATTCTGAAGTTTACATGAATGTGCTTACAATGTACAGTGCTAAGAACTACATGTTCCCACTCTGTGTCACACAATCAATACACCTTAATAGATCATTTGTTTTTATCTTCGTCAAGTATTTTTAAATAATTATCATTGCTTTGTCAATGTGGAAACAGAAACTGATAGGTGTTAAATAACTCCCATGAGCTTTGCTAAAGACTCAGGAATTCCAAAGCATATCAGTCTCACTTAGAATTCCCTGACCTTTTGCATTTCAATATGCTACCTATCAAAACTACCTTGATTTGCTATAAAAATTCTTTTTCAAACATTTTTCTTACATTAACTACTTTAATCTATTTGTCTTGACTCCTTCCATTTAATACTAAAGTATTGTTATTCTTTACTCACCATTTATATATGTCAAGTCATGAAGTTTGACTATCTCTCTGGACATGTACCTGTTGAACTCTTAAAGTTGAACTCCACTGTTGTTGGAAAAGAGTACCTGAAAAGTCATTTCTTAACTCAAAACTCTTTCTATCTTTAAAAGTGATACAGGCAGTGGATGTGGAGGGAACTATCTTCTTTGAGACTCATTTACATAGGCAGTACATATTAAATGTCAAATTAATTGGTCTTTGCAACAACCTTTAAGAGAAGGTATTATGCAGTTCTGAAAGGTTAAATAATTCCATTAGATATATGTAGCAACTGGCAGAAACCCTTGGAAACCAAGAAGCCAATGCTATCAATTATCATCCAAACATTGCCCACAAAGGGGATTTCATTTATTTCAATCTAACACCAAGTTCACCCCTATTATGAAGTGGGTTAGTCTAATTATGACACACTTGTTATGTTAAATGCCTATCCTTCAGATTTCAGGATCACCAAGTCACCTTCCAAATGTCATTTGGCTTTTCTTAATTTCATTAAGATAATGATGTTACTGATGAGAGTAATTCAGCTCAAGTAAAAGTGGTGTTGGAGTTCTGGTCTTCTCTATCATTCTCTTGAACTTGGATATAGTCAATATACCTGTGATACATGGATACACTAAAAATGGGTTCACAGAATCTGGCTAATGTATTGCTAAGGTAAATAATTCCTCCTTGAGATAGATGTCTCATTTCTAGCTACTGTGTATGCAACATGGTTTGATCTACAGGGAACAGTTATATAATTTTCAAGAAATTTCTAGAGTACAGAGAAATGTAATAGTCCCAAAGATACTCTTTGGTTACTCTTATTTTATTTAGAAGATCTCAGACACAATCCTTTCACATGTTCCAAGGAAGACACTATAAATATATTTCAGGTTTTACTTGGAAACAAAATCCCCATAGCAGAGCAACTCATCTGCCATGTGGAAGACAAGACTGGTATCATATTTTAATTATATGGAAAATCTTGGCTAATATTTAATTAATTAATTATAGCTAGACTTGAAAACCTTTGTCAGGCTTTTACTTAATGTAAAATTACACTGAATTCAAAATATAGTCACCAAAATTATAGGAATCTTACTAATCAGGAAGGCATTATAATGGGAATATAAGACTTGAGAGTAGAATATAGGTTTAGCAAATTTATCACCCAATTAGTTATTTTTATGGATTTTAAAATTGCTGTCCTTGAAGAACAAAAAAAAAAGGAAAGAAAAACTGAAACCCTATAAAACTGTAGATAGTTTAAAATGACAGGACATCAGTGACTGAGACACAACCTTCCATATTTCATCTGTACTTATCGTGTTCATCTTCAAGCTGTATGTTCTTTAGAAGTTTGTGTTATTTTGTATTTAACAAGAAAAAAATGATACTTCATTGGAATAATTTCTCAACGTGATTTGCCTTCTTCTCTTACTGGAAAATTTCAACTGGAAATGAAAGTGAACTAGAAATTTCATCTTGTGAATGTCTAAGAAATAATCCATCTGTGCTATAGTTTTCTTGAATAATACATAAGGCAAACACTAAAATTCTTTTAATTCCTAACATTGAAAGGCATTGAGAAGATCATATAGTTATAAGCATTGTTTCACTAGAGCCTGTTTCAGTTGCTATGCAGCAATAATTGTTACAGCATTTTGATGATGCTTCATGAAACAAATAAAATTTATATTCTGATAGTTGTTGCATCATTCGAGTCAGTTTCTATTTGAACTTTTTTTCTTCTCCTTCTCCTCCTCCTTTTCTTCCTTCTGATTCCTATCTTTGTCCTCCAATAGTTTGAGATGCTATTATTTTACCATTTGGGGCCTACTTTCGATGCATACCTGAGCAAGTGTTCTCTTGTACAGGAGCAAAGAGCTGGTGGGAGCTCAATCGTCAGTCACTAGCACAGTACTAATCCAGGACCAAGGGGTTCACTCCGAGTTTCCTTTTTCCTTAATTGTGTGTATTTTTTAAAGCTGTTTTTGTTGTGTGTGGGGTTTTTTTTTTGCCAGATATTATTAAAATATCTTTGGTTTTTAAAATCCAATCCATAGTTTAAGCACCAATTTGCTTTTTATTTCTTAAATATCCAAACTAATTATTGATTAATTTTCTTCACTATGAAGAAATCAAAAATTGAAAGGAAACTTACTTTGAATTTTCTGATTATCAGAAATCCAGCCTCAATTTACTATTTTTTTAAAATTATTTTAGTTGCACGCAGTATTTTTTTTTTTTAATTTTTTTTTCAACGTTTATTTATTTATTTTTGGGACAGAGAGAGACAGAGCATGAACGGGGGAGGGGCAGAGAGAGGGAGACACAGAATCGGAAACAGGCTCCAGGCTCTGAGCCATCAGCCCAGAGCCCGACGCGGGGCTCGAACTCACGGACCACGAGATCGTGACCTGGCTGAAGTCGGACGCTTAACCGACTGCGCCACCCAGGCGCCCCCTCAATTTACTATTTTTAACTATTACTTTGAAATAACTTTACCCTTGCATAGAAGTTGCAAAACCAGCTTCCTCTAAAGAGAACAATCTTTTTTTAAATATAATTTATTGTCCAATTGGCTTCCATACACACCCAATGCTCATTCCAACAAGTGACCTCCTCAATGCCCATCACCCACTTTCCCCTCTCCCCCACCCCCCCATCAACCCTCAGTTTGTTCTCTGTATTTGAGTCTCTTATGGTTTGCCTCCCTCCCTCTCTGTAACTATTTTTTCCCCTTCCTTTCCCCCATGGTCTTCTGTTAAGTGTCTCAAGATCCACATAATGAGTGAAAACATATGATAACCGACTTTAAAGAGAACATCTTTAAAAACCATAATACAATGATCAAAATCAGAATATTAAGATTTGTACAATACTATTAATTAAACCATAGACCTTAGTGGTACTTTGCCAGTTTTTACATGCACTCGTTTTTTAGGTGGGAAGTAGAGTATATAGCTCTATAAAATTTTATCGCAGGTATCGATTTGTGGAACCACTGCTAATATGGATACAGACTGTTTCAGGACTCCAAAGAAACTCCTTCATGCTACCCCTTTATTGTCACACCCTCTACACAACCTCAACTCCTAGAGATCACAGCTTAGTTCTTCATCACCATAATTTTGTCATTTCAAGAATGTTATATGAGATGGAATCATGATGTGGGTAACATTTTGAGATCGCTTTTTTTTTCGCTTAGTATAATGCCTTTAGGGTCTACCCTAATTTCTGTATACTATATATCAGTAGTTCATTCCTTTGTATTGTTGAGTTGTATCAGATTGGCACATAGATACTGCTATTGCTGACAGAATGTTATGTCAATATACCCTCTCATCTTTTTTAAAAATGTTATACTTTATAACTTTTTTATTCTATTTTAACAGAAATTCTGGGTTCAAAATTTAACATTGATATTGTTTTTTTTGTTTGTTTTGTTTTGTTTAGTAGTAAACTCAAGGGATTTGACTGAACTTAGGTGGTCTAAATTGCATTCAAACTCTATAACCTTGTAAAAATAATCTTTCCAAAAATGAAGAAGCTCAAAAGGATGTAAGGCACATTTTTTAAGGCACAAAATAAATTCTGCAGTTTAAGTTATAACTTTCTAGTTATAGTACCCCTATTTATTCAAAGTGGTTTTGGTCTACCCAACACCACCTACCTTGGACCAGTAATAGCATTCTGATGAGGGCAAAGGTAGGGAAGCATAATGCCAGATAAGGTTTAAAGAAAATTACATCCCCCAGCCACACTGGTTTTAGGATGGCATGTAGCAAAAGTCAGGCTAATCAGAGTCAAAGTCAACAAAACTCAACAATGGGATATTTGTTACAATACCAAGAAGTAAAACTCTTTTGCTGCCGAAGTGATTGTACCACAACATTGAGGCAGCCAGCTAAGAATGAAGCCAACACAGAGGAAAGCAATACTGAGAAACAGAGAAAAAGCAAATCTTGTTGTCAACTGAATCTTTGGATCTTGCCACATTTGTTCTAAATTAATCCTTTTTGCCTGCTCTGTGAAAATGGATATGGTCCCTTTAAAAATTTTTCCTATGCCAACTGGCATCATGTTAAACTGTCAGTAGAGGGCCCCAGAGAAACATTGCACAAGAAACTGGGTTTTACTTCCTGGTTCCTGTGTGTTGGCTCTGCAGGTGCCAGCGGCACCTTCAGCTTCTCTAGCACCCAGCTTCCCCTGTGTACAATGGCTTCCACAGCATCAAACATCTTCAGTGCATACTGGCTCGAATATCCAGGGGCCAGCAGCTTCCCTTTGTACTTCCTTGGGCCCTTTTGTAGCAAAGTGCCTCCAATGAGTGAGTCACCTCTCCATGAATTTTCTTATATCCTAGAGGGTGCATTTCAGACAAGTTCCAAAGGGAACTCTTCCATAAAGGTCTGCCAGCATAACACCACAGATGTCTCAGACATTCGGTAAGCCAAGGCTATGCCCTATCGAACAAGGTCTGGATCTCAGTCTAGGGGTGGACTTTTCCTTGGAGCTCAATCTCGCCCCTGGGAGTCATGGCTACTCCTTATATCTACTATGCATATATTCGTGAGCCAATCACTTGATACTCGAATCCCCTGTGACAGTTAATATTTCTTTATATTAAACTTTCCTTATTCCCATTATTATATGGTTTCTTTCTCCTGATTAGACTCAGATTGATACACCATGCCTGAAGGCTGAGCTACTCTTGGACTTGTCCACTTTGTGATCTAATAAATCCACTTTCTGCTGATGTTGGCTATAGCTGGGTTTTTATAACTGGCGTTGGAAGATTTCTGATACAAATAAGATCCATAAAATTAGTAACAAGGTTAATAAAGATTAAATGATCTTAGAAAGCCCTATAAATATATTTTAAAGTAGACAGTATTCAAACGTCATTAATACTGATTCCAATTCTAGCAAACTTTTTCTCACATGCACAAGAATATTATAGTGATACTCTGGAATATGCTTTAAATTATTTTAAAAAAACCTTTGAATAGACTTCACAACTTTGACTCAGGGCTTTAGTGTAAGGGACTAGTTTCATGCCACACACCTCACCACATGCAGTGGAGAACCCTTCTCTCAGGGAATTGACATTAATCACTCTCTGGTGATGGATCAATGTAACCAAGTAACCATTAAGTAGTTAGTGCACTTATATTGATCCAGAGACTATCCAAGATGAATATATGTGAACGGTGAAAGCAGATTTAATGTAAGATATAGATACAGTAAGTTGAGTGTTCTTAAGCAAAGAAATACTAGAAATTATTTTTAGTTTGGGTTATATGTTTCTATTATCTTATGCATGTATAGAAATTGGTTCTTAGCTTATTTTTTTCCACCATGCTATATTAATTGAAAACAGCTCTCCTACTTTTGGGATAGATATATATATTGTGTAGTCATATTAAAAATGCAAAATTAACAAAGTCTGGATGGTCCCTAAAAGATACTCTCTGAGTGAGAAACTAGCATGCAAATAGGCTTGTTTCAGATTCTGACTGCAAAAGTATAAGAAAGGCCACAGTGATTTGGAAATGAATATTTAAAAATTTTTGCCTATTTACAAATTTCCAATTAACTAAGATAACAAACAGAAACATGATAGGTAGAATTTGCCACTAAAATCAGATCAATGACTATGTCAAAACCTAAAGAAATAGTTATTAAAACCCACGCAAGCAGTGTGAAACTTATGTTCACAAGCTTACAGTGTCTCCTGCCAAAAAAAAAAAAATGGGTCGCCGAACTTTAAGGGTCTCAGTCCTAACTTGTGTTTCTATGATTTCTATAAAAGGGACAAGGACAATTATATGGCCAACAGTTAATAACCTGCCGTTGCCTTCAAAAATAGATATGGGTCCAAAAGACTAAATTATTTGGATTACAGGTCTGGCCACTGTGGTCTGAGTTAGGGCAGGATTTGGAATATGACATAGATTTTATGCTTTTGTGGCTAATGTGCTATTCCTAAGAAACGACTTTATTGTGTTATGCCACTAATATCTCCGAGTTTTATAGATGTTTAGAAAGAATCTATGTATTCTTATCTCAGTTTTTAAAATATTTTCAACGAAAGGTTAAATTTGATATTTAAACTGAAATTTGGATACTTAAACCATGACCCTTATTAGTTAGAAACCAAAGAACTGGATACAGTTTTCTTTTCTACTCAGTTGAGAATATGTTAACTTAGACCTATATCACACTATACATCAAAGAAGAATCTTTGTTTCTGCTTCTGTTATTGTATCGTCTGTTTTTCTTTTTTTTTTTTCCATGGAAGTCCACTTACCTAACAACAGAGAAAGGAGGGTTATATAAGGGAGATGGAAAAGTAAAATAAGAAGTTCCAACAGGACAATTGGAGCCTGGTGGGCACCCAAAATACCAGAAAAGAGATCCAACTATCATTTACTACACGTATTCTTTCTACTAGAAACTTTGCATGTGCTATTTCATTAGATTCCAAAACAAGATTTTAACAATGGCATTATTAATCTACTATGGAAAAAAAAAAGCAAGGGCCAAAACAACCCACAATCATGACTCTAGTTCAAATCTAGTTTGTTGGAATCCATAATCCATGGTCTTCAATAAGCCATGATGGTGTTCAGTGGGAGAAAGAGGAAGGGAATAGAAAACAGAGCCAAGATAGAGAATGATGAAGAAAAGCTCATTAGGTTATTACCATATTTTCTTGCTTCTAGGTAACATTGATTCCTTTGTATGAATTTCTGTACCAATGTATGCTTCAATTCCAACACAGATGCCAATTTCAAAAATGTTGAAGTGTGAAAAATGTAATGCAGAATGGAAGAAATATTGTAGTGAGAGGTGACGCCCTTCTGTACACTTGGTGGAGCTTCCTTGCAACTGGATGTTGTGTACTACCCATGAAAAGATCTTTGGCTAAGGAATGTTAGCCTTTCCTTTCCCCCAGTCTAGATCTCTCAGGCTGCCCTTTGAGGGGGATAACCCCACAGGTGCATGAGAGCAGACCTTTATTTTATTGGTTGCACAACATTTCACTAAGCCACTGATGAGATGAAACACAGAGATCAAACACAGTTACAGGCTCAGTGTTAATCATTTAAAAGATCACATAATTGAAGTTTTCTAAAATGGTCAAGATAATGTAAGTAAAAGAATCTGCAAAAAGACTTTGAAGATTCCACATTTTAAAAGCATCATACACTACAATTATATTTGTACTTTGTTGATTATGCCAATGGCTTCATGACTAATGCTACCAAAAAAAATATTGAGAATATCAGCGGGGCACCTGGGTGGCTCAGTCAGGTAAGCATCTGACTCTTGATTTTGGCTCAGGTCGTAATCTCACAGTTTGTGGGATAGAGCTCCGTGGCAGGCTCTGCACTGACAGAATGGAGCCTGCTTGGGATTCTCTCTCTCTCCCTCTTTCTCTGACTTTTCCCTGCTTCTGCATGTGCACACACACACTCTCTCAAAATGAATAAATAAACATTTAAGGAAAATATCAGCAAACTAACCTTTAGTGGAATATAGTATCTCTTTTTCATTCCACCATTTTATTATTTCAATGGAATTCAGATAGCCTCCTGACAGATGTATATTGCATTATAGAAGACTTACACAGCTACCTTCAGTGGACTCTAACAACTATAAAACAATGGAAATAGTAATAGAAAATAGATACTTCTGTTGTAAATAAAGAAAAAAGAATGATTTTCCCCCTCAAATTTCCAGAATATACGGTTTTATCCCTTCTCTGGTATACATTTAGATTATGTCATTAAACTGTTAGACATGCCTTTCTCCTTCAGCATAGGGTATACTGTTCCCTAAAGAAAACGGCGAGAGTGATATGGGACCTCTTCTTAGTCATTACCTCATCTTGTTAAATAAAATCACAATTTCTTCTCAATCAAAATCTTCTTATTTGTACTCCTATCATTTTGCTATTCCTTTCCTTTTACTATACATGCTTATAATGACTTATAAATTCTTACAAAGAAGGCATTGCGTCTTGTGTGTGTATGTCTTGGGCAATACCTAGTGCACCATGGGTAGTGGATTAATATTGAAGAAAACAAACTTAGGGACTATTCATTTCTTCTTTTCAAAATATAAACAAGAGCATTCTATTTTTGTGACAGGAAATAGCCTCATCTCATTCTATCACATATTTTATCCGAAATAAAAAAGAGTATATACAAACTGAGGGTCATCGTTTTAAAATTGAAAACTTGTTTAAAAATAGAATGTGTTGGAAAAGAGCTTGCCAGGTACCATAAACAAAACTAAACAAGGAAGGACTATCTTATCTTTTGGTTATTTTGCGGCGAATAAGGTTTCAAACTCCTGCTGACCCCATTTTCATTTATCTGGGCTGTATCTTGCAAGCTTAGGATCCTCCTAGCCCCAGCATTTTAAAACCATGTTCCCCAAATCAAAGTGTATGTCTGTCTCTAAGAAGAAATCCTCTTAAGATCTAGGAGACATGCCCAACTTTGCTTCCTTAAGGATTTCCATTATAGAGACTTATTGTAAACCAGCCATTAGAATTATTGCTGGCAGTTTCTTGAAATATACGTTTTAGAGATATCTTATACTCAAATAAGTGCATGAAACTTATTACCTAACAAAGTTAAAGCACATCTATGCTGTACTACTTCACGTTCATGCAAGTAGAGAGGGCAGTGAATGGCATATGCTGCAACATTTATGACCTCCTACTAATACAAATTTCATTCTGTAAAAATTTATTGGTGTTATATAACTGGGAACTAACTTTGCTTCTTTTATATCTGTCAACTCTCTATTTAATCTTACTGTCTCTAATTTATGGGGCCAGGAAAAATATTCCTCTATTTCAACAAGAATTTCTTTAATATCAAAAAACAGTGAGTTCTCTGCCAAATGTGACATTTTTGAGCCTAATTAAATAATGGCGGAGTCAAACAAGTCCAAATATTAGTTGATGGATGCAATTTGCTGATGTCCTTCAGTGGTGCATAACAATGAGATCTGACAGAGCTTCAAACTGTACTGTAATAAATCAACTTGATGATCTTGGATTTCTGAAACAGGAAATATAACAGCCCTTTGAGATCAGATATTTCCTAAGAAAATAAAGATAAACAAGGATGATGTTGAGACAGAAGACATATCAGAAATGTCTCCTAAGTGAATAGAATTTTGGAACATAATCCATAGATTGTCATAATATCCCTTAAAATGCCATTAAGCTGCATACTCCATAGATGGTTGGCCCAGAATATATGATTTATCCTTTAATTAGTTCTAGCTACTTTCAAGGGGAAAACCACAACATTCATTTTTTTTTTAAAGAGCCTTGTCTATACAGAAAATATAACCAATGAGTCAGATAAGCAAAGTCTAGTTCCTTGAAAGCTCATCTCTCATAACTCTGTCAAACATAGGGAAACAAAAGAATGTGTATAATTTTTTTCACATCTTAACCTCTTTCTTTAAATTTTTTAAAAATTTCATTTATTTTAAAGACAGAGGGCACATGAGCAGGGGAGAGGGCCAGAGGGAGGGAGAAAGAGAGAGAAAATCTTAAGCAGCCTCCATGTTCAGTGCTGAGCTGGATAAAGGGCTTAATCCCATGATCCTGGGATCATGACCTGGGCCAAAATCAAGAGAGAAAATCAAGAGTCAACCAACTGAGCCACCCAGGTGCCCCACGTCTTATCTCTTCTTGATTGCTGCAGAGCATTTTGTCCTTGACTCTTGGTTTTTTTCACTCCAAAGAACATTTAGAGTCTCCCCGCTCCATTCTTGGCTTTGGTTTTACAGAATCTGGGTAATGGGTAGAGAAAACTGGGAAAATCAAGAAAAGAAACTGCTTGAAGTAGGAAGAGAGGATTTAAAAACAGAGGGAAATGAAAAGGAGGGGCCATGGGCTGGAATTCAGGGAAAAAAAGAGTTTTTTGAGGATTCAGACAAGTTTGGGGGCCCAATTGAAAGAACTAAGAGAATTTTAAGAGATTATACAATGAATCAAGAATTGGAACATATTCTGGGGCACCTGGGTAGCTTAATCAGTTGAGAGTCTGACTTCAACTCAGGTCATGATCTCACAGTTCCTGAGTTTGAGCCCCACATGGGCTCTCTGCTGTCAGTGGTGCCCATTTTGGATCTTCTGTCTCCCTCTCTCTCTCTGCACCTCCCCCACTCATGCTCTCTGTATGTCAAATATAAAAAGTAAACATTAAAAAAATAACTGGAACATACTCTAACATACTTAGACTACATTAGAATCAAAAAAATAAAAAACAATTAGTGGGCAAAGTTTCCTTAGAGCAATCTATGCTATGAGCAGACTATGTGTGCCTTGGCTTTTATATAGGTAAAAAATGATACTCCATGTTCCTTCCAAGTCCAAG
Source organism: Felis catus (assembly GCF_018350175.1). Taxonomy (NCBI): domain Eukaryota; kingdom Metazoa; phylum Chordata; class Mammalia; order Carnivora; family Felidae; genus Felis; species Felis catus. The sequence goes on from NC_058371.1 coordinate 134,681,109, forward strand.
ATTTTAGGAGGTTCTTCAGAACCAACATATTCTGAAATTCTCTCTTCTTTTTTTGTTTTTGTTTTGTTTTGTTTTTAAAGGCTTATCTTTCAATGTAGTCAGATACAGTCTTTTCTTAAAGTCTATTTATGTATTTTCAGAGATAGAGACAGTGGGGGAGGGGACAGAGAGAGAGAATACAAAGCAGGCTCTGTACCATCAGCATGGAGCCTGATGTGGAGCTCAAACTCACAAACCGTGAGATCATGACCTGAGACGAAGTTGGATACTTAACTGACTGAGCCACCCAAAGCCCCCTGAATTCTCTTAATCCTGATCACCATGCTTTATCTAAAAATTGTTAAAATTTTAGATTTTTATTGGTGTATGGTATTAAATTTTCCCATATTTGTATTTTTAAATATAAAATTTCTTCAGTATCATTTGATTAAAAATTTTTGAATTATTAAAAGGAAAAGTAGAATCTCTATCCTCTTCACTCCCATTTTCAATGTTTAAATGTCATCATTGACAGTTTTGTTATATATTGCTATTATATATAGCAATGAACATAAATATATTTTAATATATATTTTAGTTCCTTAGAACTCAGACTTGACTCCACAACTGAACACAGTTCTTTCCATCAGCCTGGAGCTGAGCTCCCTTAAATGATATAATGCACAATCATACATTATTGACAGCTTCTATCTTGGTAAATCCCCATTTTCTGTCAAAACACTTAAGGTGTTTTGTGCCTCCATGTCTATACTTGTACTAGTCAGGATAGTCTAAATGTTGCTTGCACTAACAACTAATTCTATAACACAGTTTTTTTTTCTTACCGCCACTCCCATTGTGGGTTAGCAGGGGCTTCTGCTCATTTAAGGACCCTGCTACGTGCTTCCACTATCCCAGAGCAGTAGGAAGGGCACATAATCATCTGGACAGTGGCACCTGTAACTTCTACCTGGAAATGAGATACATCACTTCTGTTCACTTTTCATTGGCCAAAGCAAGTTACATGGCCATGCCTAACTTCAAAAGAAGGGAGAAGTATAATTCCATTAGTGACTGGAAAGTGACAGCTGAAAATATTTGGTAAACACAATTCATGACTCAGTATTTTAACACCTATAATTTCTTTTCTGGGGTCATCTATCAAATCCTAGCCACTATTGGGAAAGAGCAATATTTTGCATTACTGCCTCCTATCTTTCCCCTCAAATATGCCTTAATATTCTACCTATGAATGCTCTGGAAACAGAATGTATAAAGCTGAAAATAAGGCCACTACCAAAAACATTGTAAGAAGACTACATAGATTCCCAAAATATGGACACTTAGTTCTAATTCTACTTGCTTTACTTTTTTTAAGTCAATTTGCTGTATACACTGTTTCAGAGAGCTCCTTCATTTCTGTGATTCCTTATTTCTTTGTTGGGTTAAAAAGGGCAAGCACGCAACAGAATTGTGACTAGCATTCGACTTAATATGCAGCACTAGGCTTACTATTTGGTTCTTATAGACCTTAGCAATAACAAATGTTTACTGATTAGTGGTTAAATGCTTGAGGTATTTATTTTTAGACTAGGCTTTCATTTTTTCCAAACCAGTTCATGAAGAGCAAAATCATATGTGAAACAGTCACACTAAACTTGGCTGAAAACAAAAGGCTCTGACTAGAGTGCCTGGAAGAATATTTAATCATTATTCCCCTAGCCCAGCATATTTCTCAGTAGAGACAAGAGCATATACTGTGGCCATGGAAAATCTAGGGAACTGGAACTCTTGAAAATACCATTTATGCTACATCAAACTTGATCCCACTCAGGCAACATAAATCTTTCCCATATGTGATGACTGCTTGTTGCCCAGCTTCCAATTCTAAAACAGACACTGTAAATATCCCGAATACTCCTCTTTAATTTCTACCAAGAGTCTGCAGCTATCTTTATGCTTGCAGTTGAATAAATGGTTCTCTAATAAACTAGAAAGAGAGATCATTCACTCTGGGAAGAGTAAAGAGATGTAATCTTATATTTCAGGTATAAATTGGAGCTATTTTCATATCCCAGAATAGATCTAAATTTCAATAAAAATAAATTGCCCTTTAAAGAATGATACAATAAAATTAAAGAGAGCCCAAACAAAATCTACATTGAGTTTGGAACTGTACTCTAAAACTCTCAATGTTTTGGCCCAGGATATCATTATAAGGACCATTTTCATAACCCCAAAACAATGTGGTATGATAAAGGATAATTTGTACTGCTACCTGGAAAGCAAGAGGAGGTCTAAGAGATGTAATATGACCAATGAATTGTCTGATTTTCCAAGGCATTTAGGTGACTTAAAGTAGGACTTCTTGAAGTGTGGTCCATGGATAACCTGCATCATAATCACCTGGAGTTTTTGTTAAAATATCCTAAGGCCCCATTCCAGGTTCCCTGAATCAGACACTGTGGCACAGGCCCACAAATCTGCATTTTAAGTTCTTCAGGTGATTTTTGTATCTGCTAAAAATATCTAATACCCACAGATTTATTGAGAGAGTGTAAGAAAAGAATATTTAAAATCAGGGCATTGGAAAACAGGCAATGAAACATTCTAAATTATATCATAAAGCAAGGAGATGTACAAATCTAGTGATCTTTAGAAGAGAAAATATCATACTGATGGTTTAATAGGACTTCTCAAGATGATTTTGAAGAATCCTCAACATTGCATCTCCTGGAGGTGCAATCATAATCCCCAATAACAGTCTCTATAGGGAATGAACTAAAATGGCTGGCACTAACTTCCCCACCCCTAAGACCTTTCCATAGGTAGTCTACCGTGCATATCAGAGGTCCAGACTGGGCACAGTCCTGCAGAACACCTGGCTTTCCCTGATTACCAATACTTGTAATTTGCTTCTCTCTACTACTATTTGACTCTCTGTGCTAGCTCAGCCTTTCCCCACACTCTCTAGGATTAGATTTTGGGTGCTCCTACTGTAACCTGAATTTTTGCTTCTTTGGTGTCTTAGTTCCTATCTAGTGTCTAATACCCAGTTGCTCAATGAGCCTCCATTTTGTTTTCCATTTCACTCTTAAGAAAGATCCCACCCTGAACTGCAGCCAATCTGCTGACTAATTTCTCTGAAAACAAAAGCCTGCTTGACCTGTTTAGTATACAATCTTTGCCTGACATTTATCTGTCTGTCTGGATCGCATTTGCCACACCATGGTACTCTTGATGCTGACTGCTTTCCCAGATTATACCCCAATGTTGTTAAGCCTGTGGGATGCCATGCCTGGCCTCTCAGAAAAGATTTTTGTTCAGAGCCTGCATTCACATTTGCAGGGAGTAACAATCTCTTGCCCCACCCTGTATACAAGTCTACTTCTGCATACCATCCCCTCTTTGTCTACACACTGGGTAATAGGAAACGGCCATACACAGGCAGTTGCCAAGTTTTGGCCAAGAAATTCCATAGATGTCCCAGAGGACCAGTGAAAACCTAAACAGGCCATACTTTGGAAAATTCTCACATCAGTAAGTTGCGTTAAGAACTTCTCAGGACTTCGATCTTCATAGGGAAGTTCTTGGTGAGTCCAAATTTAGCCTTTACTCTGAGTAAACTGCAATTCCCTCAGAAAGCCAGTAAGTGACTTTTTTTTTCCCTTTCTGTCTGTGATCTCTATGGAGCCCATAGACTTGGACCAGATGTTACTTGTTGGGCAGCTTAGCTGTGCTTTAAGAACTTGGGTAAAGATCACTCATTACAGTATGGGCTCACTTTATAAGGCACTTTTAGGCTGGCAACAATCCTTCTGAGCAATTTACCAATATTTCAATATTTTCTCTATGTCACTTCAGATAACATTGGTAAGGAATAGAAACATAACAGATGTTTCTGGTCCTTAGAGATCAGAATTTGGATGAAATACAGACTAAAATATGAAGCTCTATTAAGCTGTCTAGAGTAGAGATTCTCCTATAAGATTACTCTTTTCATCCCTAATCCTCTCACCTCAATGCTCAAGACCTAAACAGGGTAAATCCTACACTTTGTCTCTCTAGCCTTGATGTTTCTCCAACTTCGAAGAAAAATGAGTTTAGACTTTTGATAAGGTTTTTAACCATTATTTCTATACTAGCATTTTCTACAGTAAAATAGGCAGCTAAAAACAATTAGTTTAAGTTAAACAATGATTTATGTAGAAGGAAGGAATAGATGTTGGTCTACAAAATCAAGTGTATAAAATCTAACTTCCTTATCCTTTTATACTGTCAGGTGGCTGAAATGTAACCTTAGTTAATCCAGGGCTGCCACTTTCCTGGGAGCCATCTGATGTTGGGTACTTCTAGGATTCTGTGTCTTGGATAGAGGAGAGTGGGAATCTGGTCTGTTATCATCATCCTTTGCACCACAGACATCTCCAAGATGCTTTTTTTTTCCTGGTTTGTTCCTGGCCTTCAGTCTACAAACCCTGGGACTGTCTTCCTTGCCCTATCCCCTGGCTCTTCCAAGTTTGACTCTCACTGCCTCTTCTCCTCTTCTCTTGGCTGCACTGAGGACATGGGATGAGCTGGGGTGGGGGGGGGTGCTGTTTTGGACATGCCTGCCTACATACCCATTTTGAATATCCTGGTACGATGTAGAACAGCACTAAAAGATGATTTGAGTTTTGTAGCCTCCAGGTCCTACATATAGGAAGTGATTCACGGATTCCTCTACTCTTAGATTCCCCCAGTCTGGTCCAGGTTTCCCGTTCTGTCTTCCAGGTACCTAGTTCAGGCAGTGGGGTAGAGTGTGGCAAAACATGGAGCCCCTACTCTAGAATCCCACCATCCTTTAAGCGGCTAAAGTCCCTTTGCTTCCCTCTGATTCTTCTCTTTGGCTTCTTGCCATGAGAACCACTATCTGTTTTTAGGGATGGGATAAAGAGATCAGTTTTATTTTGCTGTTCTTGTTGTTGTTGTTGTTATCGTTTAAGGTTTGGATCCTGAGGATTTATGGAGCTAACTTTTTGAAACTCAAATACTGCTGCAAACAAAAATCTCCAAAGCACTTTTTCCCCCTAAATTATCCTTTTTGTGAAGCAATGTTTGTCATATAATGAATGAAATTTGAAAAAAAAATGTAAGGGAACAGACCATGAGTGAATATCAAAATATTTCTCGAATTTCAGCACTCAGCCTAAGCCTCCATCACATAAAGGGACTGCTGAAACTCTGACAAATGGTGAAAAAGTAAGATACACAAAATTTAATAAACCACCTGAATGGTGAAATGAGTGAAGGTGGTTAAAAAAATAAACACCTGAATGACCACCTGCTTTATTACGAAATCTGAGTAAATATGAAATAAGATCTATGTAGAGCAAAAACCTGGAATATTTTACCCAGAGGGGAAAAAAAGAAGTTCATTGCCGTTGCCTGTGTCCTTATACTTTCCATTCAACTAAACAGATGTCTGGTGTCATAACAGGCTACCTAATCCTTTAACATATCTTTGTGTGAGAGTACCTCACACAGGATGTATGTTCCTTTGTAACAACAAGACTAGAGCCATATCAGGCCCCTAAATTTGTCATCTGGTGTCAGGCAATGCATTAAGTGCCAGTGATACAAATCTGTAAGATAAAGTCCCTGCCCTCCAGGAGCTTACAGTGCAGCTCAGCTAGGAAAGTGGACCAGTAAGTACGAAATTAACATGTAAAGTGGTGAAAGCCATAGAAATCAATGTTGGGAGGTAAGGGTAGGGATGGAGTCAGGGAAGGCATCTCAGAAGAGGTCATAATCTCAAGAAAGGCAAGGCTGAGGAACACTTTGGGCCGAAAGGCCACCATGAGTGGCAAATAATACAAAGGGGAGAACAGAAAAAGGCTGAGGTCAGGTATTTATATGAAAAAGTGGCAGACATGGTGACAAATCTTCATGGAGGGAGGAAAACATTCATTCACTCTTTTAAAATTTTTTTAATGTTCATTTATTTTTGAGAGAGAGAGACAGAGCATGAGTGGGGGAGAGGCAGAGAGAGAGGGAGACACAGAATCTGAAGCAGATTCCAGGCTCTGAACTATCAGCACAGAGCCCTCGGTGGAGCTCCAATTCACAAACTGCGAGATCATGAAGTTGGATGCTTAACTGACTGAGACACCCAGGAGCCCCAGGAAAACATTCATTCTTAAAAATGTAGTTATCGCAAGCCATTTCTCTACTCTGTGCATGCGTGTGTGTGTGTGTGTGTGTGTGTGTGTGTGTGTGTGTGTGTTCTTAAGAACATTACATATTATATAACTGCCACAACATAATACTGATATTTTTCTGAAATGTATCAATATATCTCCAACACAGAGATTTACTTTACTTCAGAGAAAACTGTGGTGCACTGGGGGTCGCACTTCTGGGAGGATTCATAAATATTTAATTATTCCATTCGTGAAGGCTGTCAGTAATTCCCATTTCAAGAGCTGAGGAAGTTTAAAGTCAAGTAAACAGCATTTGGAAGGCTTTCTCCACCAAAAAGCAGCTCCTATGAATGAAAAAGAGGGTAGATCTCTGCTTTTCACACTGGAATCCAGCTATTCCTGCTGACACTGGGAAATGAAGGGAGAAGGAAAGAGAAGACTCAGATTTATTTCCATTGTGATTTTGAGACTATTTAATATTCCAAGAAGCTGCCAGTATAACAAGGCGCACACTCTTAGAGAGAAGAAACACCCTCTAGACTTGCTCTGTGATCATGGATAAGGCTCTTCACCTAGTTTGGCCTGCTTTGGTTAGGTGAAATGTATGAGGGCTTAATTACAAGATCCAAGACCCCATCCAACTTCCATACTATATGACTTAGGCAACTTCCATTCATAAGTAATTAATGAGTAGATTAAGGAAATGAAATAAACCACAGAAGCTTTGATGCTAAAAATGAGCCAAAGTCCTCTGAGAAACAACTTAGTTTCTGGGGGGAAAGGGCTAGAGAAGACACTAGCAATAGCTTTCAAAAAATTGGTACTGCATACAAGGACAAATGGTCAGGATATCTACCCAAAGTAGAGGCCATGTGTCGATTTGGAAAAACAAAATCAATCCATTACTCTAGAATAAAATTATAGCGAAATAATATTCCTGGAATGCGTCTGAAACCCCTTAGTCATTACTCTGGAGTATTTCCACTTAAATTTGACTATGTCATTGCATGGATTATTAAATTCACAGAAAGAGAGGCAGTCTAAAAATGAGGCAGAGAGCCTATTGTCAAAAATCTGGGCTAGATTCCTGGCTCCTCCACTTGTTTTGTGACTATAAGTGTGAGTCATAAAGAATAAACAAAGAACGTCACACAGAAACATTGAATAAAGAAAAATGTTCATTTGTGGCATATAGTTTGTAGTTATATAAAAAAAAGAAGAAAAAGAAAAAAGACAATTTATTTTCCTTTGATTGCTCCTCTTAAAAGAAAAGAATGAGCCAGAAGATGCCATTGTCTCAAAATAAAATAAAACACCCACTTAACTTTTGTTTTACATCATCTGCAATTGGGCTAAGGTCTAGGTTTAGCTTTAGAGTAGATTTCTTGAAAAAAAAAACAAATTGAACTCATTAAGAATAAACCAGTCTCTTTCACTGGATTGCATTTTTAAAGAATGTTTAGTATAAATCCGATAAAATGTATTCTATTGGCTACTGGATGAAGGAATGCATGGGGCATGCACAGAGCACTATAGCCCTTGCATATATGGGTTTGATACACATTACCTATTATTGGTACACTTATTATGCTTATTTTATGTGAGAAAATGAAGGCTTAGAAATGGTAAGTAGTTTGCATAGGATGATACATGTAAAATGTGCCAGAACTGAGCCTCAGGTCCTGTAAATAAATTCCACAGTTCCTGCTTTTAACTATCTATTAAGGATTCACTGAAAATTTCGGGGGAAATATGCTATATTTACTATATATAATATATATATTATGTAATATATAGTATTACATATTATATACTATTTATATATACTATTATACTATATATACTATTTACTATGTATACTATATATTATATATAGTATATACTACACTATATATACTATATATTATAGGTAGTATATACTATATATACTGTATATATTCTATACTATATATACTATATACTATACTATATATACTATATACTATACTATATATACTATATAGTATAGGTAGTATATACTATATATACTGTATATATTCTATACTGTATATGGCATATATAATATATGTATATATTATATATATATACTATATGTATACTATATATACATATATATATATATTATATATATATATATATAATAATATATATATATATATTAATTGTAGATATCTGGAGTGGCAATGCATTGGAGAGAGGAAGACCAGTAAGGAGACAGTGGGTTAAGAAGAGATAATTCAATTCTAAGCAAGGTAGTGGTCAGGGGAATGAAAAAGAATGCAAAGAATGTAGTTTTTAAAATTCTATATTAACTGTCACTTGGTTGCATAGGAAGTGAGGAAGGAGATAAAGGATGAAGGGCTGGTTGGAGTAAGGGAATGATATGGATTTTGCAGTACTAGAATACCTGAAACAGCCTTGTATGGGGAGCTCTGACTAGCAGGGCAACCACAGAAGGTTGTGCAGTCAAGCTGGGACCGAAGTGTAGCCCACTTCCCTGCCAAGGAGAAAATCCTAATACAAGTGTTGTGCATAAAAAGAAAGGAAACTTGTATTATAACTTATACTAACTGTGGGTTACAAGAGGTCTCGCCGACCAGATCTCTAGATTGGGCTTTAAGTCAAAGCCATGGGACTGGATGAGGAAGAAAGTATACAGTGGTGGTAAATCAAACAAACATAGGCACCCAGGGGAAGAAGGTAGGAAAAAAGACAGGAGCCCTCTAAAGAAAGTGAAGAAAGAGGGTGCAAACATAGGCTCGTACAAGATCCCTAACGTTAAAAGATAGAAATATGTCAAGAAGAGCATGGCAGTAAACATTATCAATGGCAGAAAAAGCAGAGGTGAGCAATGGATGAAAAGCTCTGGATTTAGCAGTTAATTTAGCCATCATTAGCAACCTCTGAGAGGTAATCTGAGTATTGTGGTAGAAATAAATGCCAAACTTCAAAGAGTTTTATAGTCAGAGGGAGGTCGGAAAGCAAAAGCAAAAACAGAAGAAAAAAAAAACAAATTCTTCCTGGCATCAGGAAGAGAGAGGTTGGTTGAGAAAGTAGAGTGTTTGTTTGTTTGTTTGGTGTAGCAGAGGCCTGAACATTGGTTGCGCACTGAGAAAAAACAAAGGTGCAAGTAAAAGGACATAATTTATGAAGCAAATTCCAGTTTCATCTTTATAAATATTTTGTTTAAAAGTTCCATAAACACTAGTGGCCCAGGAAATGCTTTAGCAAATACTCATTAACAAAGTGACAGCTATTTAAAAATGTTCCCATAGCTATTATATGTTTATCACCCCTTGTGTAATAAAGACTTCTGGCATGGAATCTTGAGTTCTTTCTTTAGTATGAGAACACTTCTGTTCCCTGGGGATTTTCAGAGAATAGGGTACATGGCTGACCTCTTACTCAGACAGAAGGAAATTATGCTTCTACCTCTTGCCCCAGATTAAATTTATCATCCAGTCATTACTTCTGGATGAATATAGAAGTTAAACTAAAAGTTGGAAGCCTTGGTTCTAGATGAATAATTTTTCTGGACTTAGTTCCCCTATGCTGCAAAAAAAGGGATTTAGACTTGCAAATTTCTAAGCCATTACAATTCTAAATTAATCCCATGAGCAAAAAATATCACATGTAAATGAATGCTTATCCTTATTTTATGTATGACAGAACACACTGAAACAATGTAGGCCCCCGACAGTGGGGGACGTATTCTGTTACTTTTGATATTGCCATAGAATAGAATAGAATATTATGCAGCTGTATATTATTCTTTCCCACAGTGTTCTAATATAGAAAAGAGTTGCCAATAAAATGTTAAATGAAAAAAGGTGGAATCCAAATTTGCAGTATCAAACAATTTTGTAAAAGCAAAACAAAACAAAACATTGACACTCTATTATATGTGCACAGATACAGAAAGAAACCTAATAGCAATGAATCCCCTAGAGAGTGGAATTGGTGATAATTTAGTTCTCCTTTTATATTGTCACTGTCTTCATAATCATTATAATTGTTAACTTTCTTGCGATTTATCGGGGGCATTTTATACCCCGGGTATGCAGGAAAGTTGTTTTCCTTTCCATTGTATTCAGATCTACTTATAACAGCTTCAGGCACGGAGATGGAGAACACATAGATGCTGTCTTCCTTCTGGACTCGCACCGTGCCACGGAGAAAGACCACAGAACATACCTTTGGAATTAAATGCATTCAGAAGCAAGCAGGTTGGAGAGAGAAGGTAAATCAAAATGAAAATTGCTCCCTTGAAATACTATTATTATTTTTGTTAATTTGGAAACATACCACTGTTTACCAAGAGCTCTATAACTTACATAATCTTTAAAAACTAATTTTTAAAATTTTAAGATCACCAAAATAAGATTTGGCCTGAAAAACTGTCTTAGACTCAGTCCACATTTATTTTTTCTTCTAATATTCTGCTGTGTTTCCCAATAATAACAATAAATCAAATAATGTTAATAAAATAAATAATAGCAGCCTCTGCTTGTAGCAAGTGCACTATAAATTCCACAATACCTTCAGTCAAATAAACAAAGGATAGAGGAAAGGGCTGATATTTTCATGTCTTCAAACTGCTTTTTTTTTTTTTTTTTTTTTAGATTTCATGCATTTATTTTTGAGACAGGGAGAGAGAGAGAGAATCTCAACCAGACTCCATGCTAAGAGCAGGGAATGGAGCTTGATTCCATGAACTGTAAGATCATGACCTGAGCTAAAATTAAGAGACAGGGGCTCAACAGACTGAGCCACCCAGGCACCCCCAAGTTTGCTTTTTAAATTATTATCGACTATAGGCATCTGACGCTTTTCTTTATAGCAATTCAGAGTTCTAAATTGCTGTTTGCCAATAGCAATTTCATAATTTATTAATGGCATCACTTAAAGAAGTTTTTATGTTTTAGTATAACCAAATAATAAACTGAATAACAAATAACTCCAATAATACAACATGAAGTAAAACATGGGGCTCCCGGGTGGCTCATTTGGTTGGGTGTTGGAATTCAGCTCAGGTCATGATCTCACAGTCTGTGAATTCAGGCCCTGTGTCGGGCTCTGTGCTGACAGCTCAGAACCTGGAGCCTGCTTTAGATTCTGTGTCTCTCTCACTCTCTGCCTCTCTCCCACTCACACTGTCTCTCTCCCTCTCTCAAAAATAAATAAACATTTTAAAAATGTTTAAAAAGAAATGAAGTAAAACATGATGGTTTTAGCATTATTTTTTGTTCAGGCCCTTTCAATTTAGGAATTGGAATTTATATTCATTCAACAAACATTTATTGCGTGATTAAAGTGAATGAAAAGAATCTTGGTCTTTGACCACATCACTTCCTAAATTGTCCAGAAGTACCAACTTAGTACATGAAGCAAAGGCCAATGTATAAGAACATACCTGGGTCAGTTTGAGCATCTTTTCTGAGGGATTAAAATTGAAAATGAGCTAAATTTTGATTTTTATGAGAAGGGAGCAGTCATCTCTCTCTTCAACAACTAAGGAATTACTGATAGCTTCTGTCCCCTGTCCACCACATACAGCATTGGACCTGACACCTCCTTGCAACACATGCACTCACTCACCGAATTCTAGTTTAGGAGGGTCTGTGTTCTGAGGCTTCTGGAGCAGTCTCACAAGGCTGTGTCAAGAGAGACCCTTCTAAAACATCATCGGTGAACATGAACAGGTGTTGACTTACTTCAGGGACTTCTTCTTTTTCTAGTTTTAAACAGCACTTTTTAGATGGAAATCTTCATAAGTGTACACTCAAAAAGGTGCTGAGTTTTCAGTAGTTTTAAGTTGTGACAGTACAGTTCCTACTATAAAATACATATCCCTTCATACGGCTGGTTTCCTAATTAGGTGAGCATGTGAAAATTAAATTTTAATTAGGCTGAAAGCCTTAATCAAGTAAAAACTAAAATCTTCATTGTATCGACATCAAATAGCATATTTTCAGCTTTAAAGAGTTATGTTTCAATTGGAATAACATTTTATTTCACAAGAACCCATACCATTGCTCTGTGCTGACAGCTCAGAGCCTGCTTGGGATTCTCTCCCTTCTCTCTTGCCACACCTCCACCTCCTCCCTGCCCCCCACAATGAATAAATAAATATTAAAACAAAAATAACCCATGCCATTTAACTGAAGGAATGAAGAAGCAAAAAAAAAAAAAAAAGCAAAATCTCTAGCTTTTAGGCAATGATTCTAAATTTATGTGGACCCTCAATTCACTGTTGTAGACAAAAGGCAGTCCCTTAATTCATTGTTTCAAACAGAAAGAGTCTGTCATATACAGCACAAGATACTTTAATACCCAGTAACAATTTTTACACTGACTATATGAAAATTGTATTTTAAAAAGAAGTTAAGCAAAGGGGCGCCTGGGTGTCTCAGTCGGTTGAGCCTCTGACTTTGGCTCAGGTCATGATCTCACTGTTTGTGGGTTCAAGCCCCTCATTGGGCTCACTGCTGTCTGTGTGGAGCCTGCTTTGGATCCTCTGTCCCCCCCTCTCTCTGCCCCTCCGCTGTTCATGCTGTCTCTCAAAAACAAACATTAAAAATATACATATTCATTTAAAAAAAAAGAAAAAAAGAGCTTGAGCAAAAAAGGCCTCTAACACAAAAGGCCTCACACATAATTCCAAATAAGCTATATAGTCAAGTCATTAGCAATGGACTCTAATTAAAGTTGGAATTTAGAATTGCTCTGGACTCAGTTTATAGCTTCATGTATCTCTCTAATATGCCCAGTTTAATTTTTGTCATGGATAGAGTGGGATTAATTATCAAGATCACTGAGAAACCAGTGATTGATTTTGCATTGCAACGCACAACATAAAAAAATATTGAAAGACAGGAAATGGTATATTCTGCTACTAAATTCAATGCTTTATCACATTTTCAACTTAAAAGAAGTTGTAACTAAGTAAGGATATGGTTAAAGAAATCAAGGCATTATCGAAACAGTGGCAAAAGATGTATTTTTTCCTTAAAGCATAATGACACAGAACTGCATAGACTAGATGAGAAATATTTTTCCTTTTCCCTAACTCTTTCCTACAAAGAATTATTATGCTATTTCCCAGCCACACATGCGTATGAATAGCAAATGTGTAAATGGAACTAAAATAAAATACTTAGTATTTGATTGATATTAAGTCTGCCCCATGAGATTTGGTTAGTCACTGATTCCTTGACACATACCTCCAGTAACTTTATAAAGAGGAGAACAGACAACACTTTCTGTATCTGATGCAGTAACGCCTTACTTATCCCAGAGCCACTTCCATGGCAACTTCTACTACAGAACACAACTAAGGACTTGGACTCAAACCAAAAGTCTCCTGAGCACCTAAAATAGATGTCACCGTGTCTATGCGCTTTGGTCTGTGCACTTTCCTCATAAGAGAATCTCTTGCCCCCTCGAATAAAGTTCTTGCTTCTCATTCCTTCCATGATTTTTTTTATAAACTTTTTTTCTGGTTTTCTTATGCATAGCACAAAAGAAATAATAATTATAAAGATGTGGATAAGGTTGCAGGGAGTTGTTAGAAGAATGCAAACTGTCCACACCCATAAGAAGTCACATTTCCATATGGATGCTGGTCACAGGAGGAAAAAATGTCCTATAAAAATAACACAATTAAAATAAAGCATAGTGATTATGTGACCTTTTGACAAAAGGAGTAAAACCCGTGCATACCACAGAATAGGCCCCCAATGCATCATTACGTTTAGAAAAATTCTACAATGTGTATCCATGATGAAAAGGTTGGGCAATTCAGAAAACGTTAAATTGAATTTAGTTCCCTCCAGAGAGATATCAAAATATATACTGGACCTCAGAAAGTTAACTATCCAAAAATGGCTAAATTCTTTCTAAAACCTCTGCAGTTTTCAGTGGCAAACTTGCAAGCTTTACTTTTTGGAAAGTTGACAAATGTAGAACTCCTTAATTGTCTCATGACTTGTTTATTGGCCAGCAGCAAATATTATATATTAACTAGCCAGGCCTCCGGAGAAAGAGTGACATTTCAGATGACAGTGGTTCCTTTCTGTCCACTCCATGGCCACTTTTTTTTGGGGGCTCTTCCCCTTCTGCTCTGAGAGCCTCCATAGCTCAGTGATTTGAGATACTGGAAATATTGTCACTTTAAGATGGATGAACTTAACAAAGATAAACCTCATTAAAAAAAAAAGAAGTCTTGCCAGAATTTTTAAAAATAAATGGAAGTGAAGGGAAGGAAGGGTTAAAATGAACAATTAAAAATAGAAGTAATTTTTTTTTAATGTTTATTTATTTTTGAGAGGGAGACACAGAGGGCAAGGGGGGAGGGGCAAAGAGAGAGGGAGACTCCAGGCTCTGAGCTGTCAGCATAGAGCTTGTGGTGGGGCTTGAACCCACAAACCATGAGATCATGACCCGAGCCAAAGCCGGAAGCTCAACGGACTGAGCCACCCAGGCACCCCAAATATAGAAGTAGGTTAAAGGTAAAACCCTAATTCAAAATTGTGTGTTTCGCAGGTCAGATCCACCAAGCTGTAATGAGGTCAGTGAGCCTTAACCAAGTCAGTTCAAGTGCCTGGAGCTGCTCTGACTTGGCACTATGCTGTTTCTATACTTGAAGTCGAAGATGAATTAACCTGTCCCTCCCCTTCAATCAAGAGCATTCTGTACATTCCGTAATCTTAAAGCCTATCTTTTTTTTTTTTAATCTGACATGAATAACAAAACATAAAACCACCCATGACAAGATGCAACAAAGGACAAAGCTAAACTAAGCTTCAAAATAAAATAACAACAACAATCATTAGGTTCCTGAAAACAAAACAAAACCAAATCCTAGTAGCTTCAAATATCAACAGCCACAAAACAATACAGCCAAGAAACTAAAGTATTTTAAAGTGTGTGTTTTCTCTCAGAATAGAGGCGAGGTGGAGGGAAAAGTCAAATGACCACACAATACTTGTGCCCGAAACAAATAAACCCTGAAGGAGATTTCAATGAGTAAAAAACAGTACCTTATAAGTAACTGGTCTTGTCTACTCACAGCTGTTTCCAGTGCCGACTCTTGTTTAACTGTCTACTGCGTTCAGTTTAAAGTTAATTCTGTTGGCAAAAAAGTACAGAGCTTGTCTGGAAAATGCTGTTTGGACATAAACCATTCCTTTCAAAGCTGTAGTAGCTATATTTAAGTTTTCTTGTAGAGGGGGATATAAACCTTTCCTGTAGCTGATTTTCTTCCTCCTCCCGCCCATCAGACTTAGTCAGTGTCCTCCTATCCCATATATTGAAGAAAGAGAGGGGAGGAAAAAAAAAAAAAAGAGAGACCGGGAAATATACCTTAAATAATGTAGTAGTTGAGCATTTGGAAAAAGACAAAAAAAAAAAAAAAAAAAAGGAGAATTAAGAACCATAGAAAGCACACCAGGATCTTAAATATAATTTAGCCCAATGCCCTCATTTTATAGATGAGGAAACTGATACCCAGAGAAAATATGATTTCTATCAGGTCATTCACGTAGCTAACTAATGCCACAGCTAAGAATAGTTACCAGGTTTCCTAACCCCAATTCAATGCTCTTTCTACTACTCTAGTGTACCTGAAGGGAAATGGTTTACCTTTTTCCTGTGTATCCTTGGATAATACCCACATGAGTTGGCAGGGAACAATAACACAATTACAATGTGAGAACCATCTGTTCTCAGAGAAAACATTTTATTCCACTTTAAAATCCTTAATACTGAAAGTTTCTCTACAATGCCCAGTTTCTTTCTATACTTAGAAAATAATCTTATCCTTTGTTGATTTTTTAAATAATATTTTTATGTTTCAGGAATTGCCAGTTTTCTTTTTTTTTTTTTTTTTTCAACGTTTATTTATTTTTGGGACAGAGAGAGACAGAGCATGAACGGGGGAGGGGCAGAGAGAGAGGGAGACACAGAGTCGGAAACAGGCTCCAGGCTCTGAGCCGTCAGCCCAGAGCCTGACGCGGGGCTCGAACTCACGGACCGCGAGATCGTGACCTGGCTGAAGTCGGACGCTTAACCGACTGCGCCATCCAGGCGCCCCAGGAATTGCCAGTTTTCAAGGGATATTAACATCCCTTAGTCCTTATAGAGGACCGTAAAGGCTGGTGCTGACAGGTGTTAGTCTTTAATATTTCTACCCAGTATCAGTGATATTGAACTAGAAACACTTACTATTACCACAGATCCTATTTCCAACTTGTCAGCATTTTTTTTTTTACCATACATACAAGTTTATTCTTGTTATTACTGGTTATATATTTTGTTAAATAAAAGAGAAGCAGCATAATAATTTTTATTTGGTGTGTTTCAAGTAACATTCCTTTCTTATATATAAAGAAATTATTTTTCTCTAATTGAAGAATGATATTCTTATTATCATAATTTTTAAAAATTTTTCTTTCTAAAATGTATTCATTCATTCATTCACTTATTTAACAAATACTAATTGAACATTTATAAACCTACCTCATCCTTCTCTTAAAGAATATAGTAACTGACAAGAAATAACTTTAAAAAAATGTTTATTTATTTTTGAGAGAGGGAGACACAGAGTGCGAGCAGGGGAGGGGCCAAGAGAGAGAGAGAGACATGGAATCTGAAGCAGGCTCTAGGCTCTGAGCTGTCAGCACAGAGCCCTCTGTGGCGCTCCAACCCACAAACCGTGAGATCATGACCTGAGCTGAAGTTGGATGCTTAACCAACTGAGCCATCCAGGCGCCCCAACAAGCAATAACTTTTTTAGATAAGTGCCTAATTGTCAAAAAAGAATGAAAGAGTTTAGTCACGAAGTAAGGCCAGTTTTCTGTAACAACCTTTTCATCCATTCTCACATCATAAGCATGTGCCCAAAGTTTGTTTACATTCTCTCCATTGAGTTGCCCACTCTCAACAGCATCCATCTTAGGGTCAGATAAGTCAAAATATGAAATGACCCAGATTGAAATTGCTCTGGTTACTTTTAATCTTTGTATTTGATCTGACTCCTTAAAATGCTAAAAGCAAATCTACATTACATGCTATAATTTAAAGACACAATTAGCAAATGCTCAGACCATTCAAAATCCATTTTCAAATTGAGATGCATTGTTCTTCAGTTCAGAAATTCACTTTGGTTTTGATATTTCCCATCTACTTTTAAAATGATATTGTACCTTGGGGCGCCTGGGTGGCACAGTCGGTTAAGCGTCCGACTTCAGCCAGGTCACGATCTCACGGTCTGTGAGTTCGAGCCCCACATCAGGCTCTGGGCTGATGGCTCAGAGCCTGGAGCCTGTTTCCGATTCTGTGTCTCCCTCTCTCTCTGCCCCTCCCCCGTTCATGCTCTGTCTCTCTCTGTCCCAAAAATAAATAAACGTTGAAAAAAAAATGATATTGTACCTACTCTTGCCCTGGTCTTTAGAAGAAAATAGTGTAATTGTGACTGAAGAATTAGAAAAGGATATTTTTAAAAATACAGTTTGGTTTTTGAAACATATTTTCCAAAATGTTGAGTAATTAATAGGTACTGTATCAATTTTCCAACCATGATAAGTAAGCAACTGATTCAAAACACATAAACATTGGGAAGGTAATCTGGTAAACCATACTTGGTACTTTTTGACACAATGGCATTATCCTATTTTCCTTCTATTCTCAGTTAATTTGGTCTAGCTGAGCTCTGTGCAAATGTAAATCCCAAAGACATTAACATCTACATTTATATACAACACTAATATGTCAAATATGATTAGAGTCTGACACTAATACATATTACTTGGGTTTATTAAACGTATTCCCTAATTTTCTTTTACTTCTTAAACTTGACTTTTAATTTGAACATTTTGCCCTTTGTCTGTTAAAAGGAAAGGAAGGAAATCTGAGTAATTCCCAAAAGAGAGGGAGGCTGCGAGGGGAGACACAGAGACTTAGATGCAATGAGTCAGGGTGATTCAAGGTTGTTGACTGCACTCAGGAAGGAAGGTGTAAAGAGAAGTCACATACAAGCAGGTTGTTTGGAACAGAAGTGGGCTGAGCCACAGACAATAGATTATAGGTATTAAATGTAAGAACCAAAGTCTCTCAAAATAGGTTGAGCAAAGAGGGAACTAGCAATTTGGGTGACCAGTGCCAGCAACAGGAAATTGGTCCTCGAACTGACTTTGTAATTCATGACATGGTTTGTTTCTATCCATTGGAAGGGAAGCATGTGCTGTCAATATGTGAATTTGACACAATCTAAAATAACATGGTGACATAAAACCATTTAAAAAATTTTGTCCCTCTATATTTAGGTCCCTTGGACATACTCCAGGTTGCTGTACTCTGAGCATGCTCTGGACTTTAGAATCCTAGCATTGTTTAGTGGGGACTAGTTATTGTGTTATGGGGCCTGGATATGTGGAGTTGAATTTCAATGATGGAAGAAGTACTTAAGACAGAGGTGAAACTCAGGGCAGACTATATTAACACAGGCAAGGCAGTTGGAATTCACTGACTCTTGATCTCTCAGTTTCAGGTTTACAGTAATACTAGAGGAAGGCTTTTACTAAGGAATCCCAGAGACCTCTTTCCTGGTAGCAGTACAGGGAAGTGACTGCATGAACAGCTACTAGATTATAATGTTCTATGCTTGGGAGGAGATATCATACATGGATGTTTTTAATAGTCCCAGGGAACTATGCACAGAAAAAATCTCCAGCATCAACTTTCTTCAGTTCAAGCTCATGCTCATTTTGTTGCCCTTCTCCTCTCAAAATCCATTCTCCTCAAAGCAGCCAGGGTAATTATTCCCCTCCCCCCACCCCGTTATACCATCTGATGCTTTCCATAATTCCTCTGCTTCACACCTTCCAGTGGTTTCCCATTATCTCATTTCATGCCCTCTAATAGTTTCCAATCATTCCCCTGCTTCATCCCTGCAATGGTTTTCCATTGCCCACGGTGTGAATTCAAATGCCTAACGATGACTTCCTAAGTCTCACATAATTTCACTCCTGTTTATCTTTCCTACTGTTTTCCTAACCTGCTGTTCCATCTGTCTAGAATGTTTTCTCCTCATAACTTCGCAGGACTACCAGTTTATCAGAACTCAAGACTCATCTCAAATGCTACCTTCCCGGAAAAAAGATTTCCTGACCACTCTAGTTAATTACCCTCCTCCCCACCTTACATCCACATACTCTCTACCCCATTTTTCTATTTAATTCTTCTTCACAGCACTTGCCACTATCTGAAATTATCACAGGTTCTTTTTCTTTTTAATTTCTTCAACCATTTAAATATATTTACTGTATCTCCTCTAGAATGAGCTTTCTAAGATCAGAAATATGTTGGAAGTTATAAATAAGATCAGAAACATAATATTTAGGCTTTTAAAACCACATCATCCCCAGTATTCAGAACTGTGTCTACTATAGAATACGTATTGACCAATATTTCTTGAATGAATGAATTATATTTGTTGCCTGGGTTACTACTCTTCAGTCAACAAAAATCTAACATAAGTCCATAAGCATGAAGGCAAAGACTAATCTACTTCTACAATTGACATAACTCTGCGAGTTCCCTGTGGCTCAGCAGCTAGGCATCACAGGACATAAGGAAAGGGCCCCTCTGGTGGGCTCTAGGAAGCTGTATCAATACAAGGTGCCTCTAAGCCCTTGAAGTTTGTTAACACAAGGGCCAGAGTTATACCCTTGAGCTGCTAGAAGGTCCTAAGAGCTTCCGGACATCTCCTTCATTTCCTGAACTCGGTCGTCGTTGCCCTTATTGAAATAGCAGATATCCTAAAGCCAATTTTATCCTTTCCAGGTGGTTTCAAGAAACTGCTCCCAGCTGCCAACTCTTCAGAAGCAGAAGCTAAATCCTTGCATTCACAGCATATGTTTTCTAAATGAAAAAAAAAAAAAAGGGACAGACTAAATAATTTTAGAGAAGTGAGCTCACAGATAATTTAATCTTCCATTTCACTTCTCTTCCACACTGATTCAGAGCTCTCCAGCGAGCTGTAAATTAGATTTCCTCTCCTGTCTCATGTCCTACTGCTTCCTAATTACCTGTTCTAGTGAGTCAGCCTCTCTGGATCCTGTGGCTCAGACACACTGTGGCTTAGCATACTTTGGGTCCAGCCACATCAGAAAGGTGGCTGTGTGATGACAGGCAAAGAGAGGGTGATTCTTCGGAAGAAAATGACTTTTCCCAGACACACTGCAGCTGTCCTCCCAAAACACCAAGGTAGAAAAAAATTTCTTGCCTGAACACTGTTACAGCTCGATAGCAAACAACATCACTTAAAATCATTGTTGAAAAAAGTGCCCTTTTCCTCCAGTGCAGATTGCATATTAAGCTAAGTACCTAGGTGGCATTTATTTAGTCAGTGAATCAAAGCTACAAATATTTAATGATTGTGTTCTATGGACAAGGTTCCGTGCTAGGTAATGAAGTTTGTATAATTATTCTTTTGTGATATTATGGGATAATATTTCTTTATCTAGAATACAAATTTCTCCAGGATAATAAGCTAGCATTTCTTCTTTCCTCCACTCTTTTCTTCCTTTGTTTCCTTGCTTCAATCTATTGAAAGCCATATTTACTGAGTCCATATAGTGTGCTGTGTTTGGATATAAAGGAAAAGACAAAATCCTATGTCAGGAAGCTTACCCTCTGGAGGTGAGAGAAGTTTGCAGACTACTGGGGAGATCAGCATAACATTATAGGACAGCACATCAAAGCAGCATGGAATCAAGATGGGAAGTGGGCAAAGAAGGCTTTTTTTTTTTTTTTGAGAAGATGTAACCAGGGCACATTCTGAATGCAGGAGAGGAGAGGATTAACATTCCAGGCAGGAGATAGGGCACACTTGGGTCACTTTAAGTATTTCTGTAGAGCTGGAATGCAGAATGAAAGACATAAACTAATAGATGAAATATGCAGAAGGAAATATAGGCAAAAGCCAGGGTCAAAAATTTGGTTTTTATCCTGAAGGCAATGGATAGCTACTGAAAATTTTTAAACAGGGGATACTTTGTTTTAAGAATGCTAAGTGGAGAAAGAATTTAGGAACAGGTGGTCTGAAGGACTACTTAACAGGTTGTTTCTTTATTCAAGTAAGACATTGTGATGGTCTAAAACTAGGCAGTAGGTACAGAGAGACACCAAAGAGAGGCATCAAAAGATATTTACATTTTCCCACAGGTAGGAAGATGTGGAAAGCTGAAATCATTTCCAAAATGTCTGTAAAATCATTACAGAAAAACATATCCAGTATTAGAACTGCATGAAGATGTAGTAAGTTCGCATTATTTAAGGAAGTTCTTTCCATTTACAGTTGAGGAAATGGAAGCATAATACTAGAAAAAATGATAGCAACATTTGAACTCATGTCCATTTGACTATAAAACCCATATTCTCCCTCTACACTAAATTGCCTGGCCCTTTAAGGGGACCATAAATTTTAGACATCTTCTTAAATTTAGACTTAAAGAAGTTGTTTGGAATATAATTTGGGAGTATCTTAAGAGATTCCTTAGGCAAGACTGTTTAGGTTTTCCAGGCATAAGCGTGTTCCAATTTGAGATCCAACACACAAACAATTTGTGTTGTTCCTATGGAACAACCCATTTAGCTACCCTGCAAAGCACAAATCCTTCATCAAATTCTTCTTGATAATCTAATTTTCTGTAAGCCTGGAAGATTTATTCACACTCTGTACTAGGACAGACAGTTGAAACCAAAATGAAAGTGGATTTGTCAGATACTCTTGTTCCATCAAGTCAAATATTGCGTCTTAAGTAGAATGGTGTTTGAAAGATAAATCAGTTACAATGAATCTAGGAAGGCAAAAGGCACAACTCTTAAGACAATGAAAACAGGAAGGGGCAGACATAGCTCAAACAGGTGAAAATGCTGAGATTTGCCTTAAAGCTGGGGTAGGAAAGCTCCTTCCCTAGCATATTTTACACCCACTAGGGGTAGGATAACCATATCCAAATCTTGACTCTGAGAGTAAAAGGAGACAGTTAATAATTACGATGCGCTAGTAGATAAATAAAAGCCGAGATATTTTATAGGCAAATGGATATACACCACCCTACCTAGTGGTTGGCATTAAACCTGACCTTCAGGATGACAGTATCAAGAATGAGGTCATAGGTTTTAGAGTAACTGGCCCCTCAAGTGAGGCAAGACAAGAAAAGTCAAGAATTCTTACACAACCCGGACAAGGTTTTCAACAGATATACAAAGGCCAGATCAACTGAACCATTTGAGATATATTAATTGATTTAGTTCTATAGTTTGGTAGAAAATGATATATAAAAATGAAAAAATGGCACTTCATTATAAAAGAGTCACAGATAACAGGTATACTGTGTTTAGTCTCCTGTGTAGGGTATCCACATAAATATTTTCCATAAAATCTCAATATGTTGGTATAGATGGGTGCTCTTAGATATTTTCATTATTTAAAAATAAGCACACACTTTATTTTTCAATGTATTAACCATCAGTGAGTTAATATTACTAAACACCAAACTGAATCAAATCTTGATCCACTCTCTTGCTTCACTCCTGAATTCTTTTCAGAGTTGAGGAACTCCTTCCTTACATGGCAAACTTCCTTCTTAGGCTAGACAGAGGGAAAGATAGGCATAGCATGGGAAGTAAACATTCCCAGGGCAGACAGGAGATATCAGCCACAATTAATTAAGATTACAACCTTGGTTTTGTCACCAATAGCTGTATGATCTTGGACAAGACATTCAACTCCACTGAGGCTTGGTTTTCTCCTATATAAAATAGAGGATTAGGAAGGTTATCTTGGAGTTTCTTTGGGATATGAAATTTGACTGTTCCCTGAGATAATTATCTCCCATATGTTCGAAATGTGCTTAATATTTATTTATCTGTGAGGTTTGGGAAGATATATGTTGCATCAAAATAGCCAGTTATTAATGAAACAATTGTATTGGTAATAATAATAATTGTTTTTTTAAGACTCCAAAGTATATAAACAAGGGAAGTGGGGAGACACTTGACTTTTTAGTGTATAATAGGAGGACTATTAAAATTTTCTTAGGAGAAAAGTCATCAGATATAAAATTCCAAGTCACATTATGCTTAGTAATTTTTAAATGTTAAGATTATTGGGGCTCCCCAAACACACAAGGATCAAGCTTTCTGAATTTATAGAAGAACAGATTTCTCCTAGAAGTATAAAGTGGCTTTCCTGCACTGTCACTTTTCACAAGGAAAGAGTGAATCCATATTTACTGGACAAGACTGTTGGAAATGAATAGACGAGGCACCTCCTTGGTCTGTAATCTTTGACAAGTTCTTATATACACAAGCGTGGTTCAGAAAATAATGAAAACAAATGGCCCATCAATCCTCTGACGTTGGACCTCAAACTTTAACCAAGTAAAGGGAAGTCAGACTTTTCCTCATATTACTTTATTTTTCAATGCAGAAGTAATATTCTTCTTTATATAAAAAAACTCACATACTATAAAGAAGTATATGATGTAAATTTTAAGATTCCTACCCTCTTAATCGTCTCCAATACTATTCTTAAAGATTAACCACTACCAACAATTCACTCTGCATCTGTCCAGATCATCTGTCTCTCCACATACATGTATATTTGCACACATACATATGCATGTATATCCACAAATTTGGTCTTGAAAACATTGTCTTCCTTTACTCCAATATTTGGCACAGTTATTAAATTTGTTAATCTTTAGGCACAAGCAAACAAGCATAATAATAAATGTTCCTTCTTTCCCATCATAAAATCTCTCTCTTCCATCCTTAAACCCTTGGACTTATCTGTACAATTTATCGAGTGGCTAAGAGAAAAGTGCAACGATATCATACTGGAAGTCAAGACACTTAGCAAGATGAGTACCTAACAAATGCTTACTGATTTGAATGAATGGATGAATCACACCAAAGACTGTAATCTCATCAGTGTGGAAGAAGCTACCAGGAAATAATCACCTGTGAATTGACATTCCTAGTATCCATTCCTCTTTGTATCAAGTGTCAAGAATTGCTTCTCTGAATGTCTTTTAGTCATTGCTTTTGTGGGAGTATGGGTCTGTTTCCAACCTGAGTACTTTTCATTATCAAGTATTTTTCATTATCATTATATGACCACTAAGCCAAAAAAGTCTGACTTGGATAGACACCCCCCCCCTTCATCATAAACTAGATTCTTCAGCATCTCCATCATTTTAATTAACACTTTATTGGGTCTATTAACATCGGTTTTCTTGTTGAATGTACACTATCTGAGATAAAGAAATGCCAGTGCATTTTTCATAGCCCTTCTCGAAACACACAAACAAACAAACAAACAAAACAAACAACCCCACTACCCTAGCCAGCCTTTCACCAGCAGGTATTGAACTGGGAAGATAATTACTGGCAGTTTTAGTTTATCCGGAAAAATCATTTTCTTTTTAGACATTTTAGTCAATATATTCTTTATGTTTTCTTCCTGGAAATTACATTGGATAGTTCCTTGGTCTTGCAATGAACTTCAACTATGATTTTTTTCTTCACAAAGAATCTATCATCATCTATTTTAGTACTATCTTCCTATGAG
Source organism: Felis catus (assembly GCF_018350175.1). Classification (NCBI taxonomy): domain Eukaryota; kingdom Metazoa; phylum Chordata; class Mammalia; order Carnivora; family Felidae; genus Felis; species Felis catus. Next base: position 134,705,910 of record NC_058371.1, read on the forward strand.
AGAATGTGTATTTCAATCACAGGAAGAGGTGTCACTGGAATTTGTTGTGGAATGTTAGTGTTTCTACTCTTCAAACTTCATTTGTTATTGGCAAGTAGATGAAATTTAAAGCTATAGGAACAGATTAGACCACCAGAAAAGAGAGTGCAGTTAGAAAAGATGAATAAGGAATAGGATCTGTGTTCTCCAGTGAAATGTAAGGAAGAGGAGTAGTGTGTGTATAGATTATAAATATGGGAGTGAAACATACATGCATTCGGATATGCTGTTCAGTGAACAACTTTGGAGATGCCTGTTTTCACTTGGATGGATGCAGTAACAGAAATAATTGTGTAAATATGGAAGGGCTATAATAAAGGTATGAGTCATCATTACATTTTTGTAACTTTGTATTTTGGCATAATTTCAAATTTACAGAAAGATTATAAGAATACCACAAATAAAACCCATATACCCTCTACCTAGATTTACCAATTTCCACCTATTAATCTATGTATATGTATATTTTTTTTCTGAATCACTAAGGGTAAGTTGGAAACAATGTATACCTTTATCAGTACACAGTGTTTTCTTTCTTTCTCTTTCTTTCTTTCTTTCTTTCTTTCTTTCTTTCTTTCTTTCTTTCTAACTGTTTATTCATTCTTGAGAGATATAGAGAGATAGAGAGAGCCTGAATGGGAGAGGGGCAGAGAGAGACACACACAAATAATTTGAAGCATGTTCCAAGCTCTGAGCTGTCAGCACAAAGCCCAACACAAGGCTCAAACCCACAAACTGTGAGATCATGACCTGAGCCAAAGGTGGATGCTTAACTGACTGAGCCACCCAGGTGTCCCCACAGTGTTTACTTTTAAAAGCAAGAATATTTTCTTACACAGATTCAGTGTAATTCCCAAAATTATGTAACTTAACATTGATACAATATTAATTATTTAATCCACAGTTCATATTCCAATTTATAAATTATCTCTCTTACATCCTTTATAGCTATTATGTCTCCATTTCAGGATTCAATCCATAGTCACATATTGCATCAGTTTTCTATATTCTCTTTTAACCTGGAACATTTCCTCAATCTTTCTTTGTCTTTATTGATCTTGAAGTTTTTTAAGGATACAAGTAAATTATATTGAGACTGTCTCTCAGTTTGGATTTACCTAGCATTTCCTCACGACTAGATTTGAATTGCGGACTTTTAGCAGAAACTCCAAAGAGTAATGGCGTGTTCTTCTCACTTCATCATATCTGGAGGCACATGGTGTCAGACTGCCGTGATAATGATAAAGTTAACTTCGATCCATTTTCTTACCATACCAGTAATGTTAGCATCCAGTAGTGTTAGCATCCAGGGATGACTTTCCAACTCTTTAATTCCTTCTATATTTATTAATTGGCATTCAATTGTAGGAAAGAGTTTTCTTATCACACCAACTTATTGATTCATTTAGATTAATATGTAATCTATGGATTTCATTCAATAGGTCAATTATTTTTTGCATACTTTCATACTCAAATTATTTTGAATTTGGTCAGTGAGAACCTTTCAGGATTTCTCCTCTGTCCTTTTGCTATGTCACTATTATTCTTTGAGCACTTCCTTATTTCTGGTGCAACAAGATGTTTCAGGCTTAGCTATACTTTCCTTATCTCAGACTGAAATCAGTCTTTTCACCTTGATTTATTTTAATGGAGAATGGCATTTAGAAACCAAGTGCTGAACATTCATGACATTGCTTCCAGACCTTACCACGCAGACCTAGGAAAAAAATATTTTTAAATATATATGTACGCACATACAGTGTATCTTTTTTTAAAAATATATATTTCAAGTCTTTACAATGTGATTGAATTACCAGGTTAATAATTATGGGGGTTTATCATTTATGCTTCCTCCCATCTCCCCTCCTATTTTCTCTTACATTTTTATTATATATTAATATTCATAAGATAATAAGAAAAGTTATATCTGCTTTCTGGTCTACAACCCTATCCTTACCAGACACTTAGTCTTATAGCTAAATTAATACAATGTCATTGTGAGAATTTTATCACACATTCCTATTCTTGAGTTTTTTTTTTTTTAACGTTTATTTATTTTTGGGACAGAGAGAGACAGAGCATGAACGGGGGAGGGGCAGAGAGAGGGGGAGACACAGAATCGGAAACAGGCTCCAGGCTCCGAGCCATCAGCCCAGAGTCTGACGCGGGGCTCGAACTCACAGACCGTGAGATCGTGACCTGAGCTGAAGTCGGACGCTTAACCGACTGCGCCACCCAGGCGCCCCAGTTATTTTCATTTTTTTTTTTTTTTGGTTTCAGTAAGTTCACATTTGAGTAATTTTTCCAATAAGGCATAGGTATCATATATATAATCCTCTTACTGCCTCTTGCCTGGATACCTCTTTATTGGTGTCATTTTAGTATCCTCACAACTTCCAGGGTCTTCTGGCAGTCAAAATTGCTGTAAAAAGTCTGAGATAGGCCTGTTTTGTTTTGTTTTCCCCTTCTAGGTAACTTGATTTTATCGTCTCCATGCCAGCAGAATTTTTTTCTTTTTCCTTGATCCTGGATAACAAACATATGACCAGCTATCTTATCTTTTATGTCCATTTGATGTGCCCATTTAATCTGCAGATTCAGCTATTCCTTTTAGTCTACTCTTTTTTCTTTCATTATGTTTTTAAGTATTTTTCCCTAGTTTATTTGTTGGTTTTTGCACTTCAGGGCTACCAATGATCTCCTTCTTATCTGACATCTTTTCACTAATTACTCTAATTGCGATCATGTGACATTTGGAGTCACGTGCTACTCATATGGCAAGACATGGCTCATTTATCAAGTTGAAATTTGTTAGAAATGTTTGCTCGTCTTGCAGAACACTTGCAGAACAAGTTACCAGCAATTCAAGGTTTTACTGTATTTCTTTCCTTCTATAGTTCTTTCTATTTTTCTTGATTCTAAGTTATTTGTTCTAACTTACTTAGATTTATGAAAGTCTTTTTAACTTCTCAATTTGCCTCCTGAACTCAGAAGTGTGTTGTTGTTTTATCACTGTCTTGGAGTTCATATCTCTAGAACTCATGGTTTCCTTAGGTAATGCATTTTCTTTTAAAGCATTGGGTACTTATGGAGGGCTTTACATTTCTACCTTGTTTTTATCCAATTGTTAGATTTTTTTTTTCAAGCTGTAATGGCATGCTATTCTCATTTGTTTGAATCTTTCTTTTTTTTGTTTTTAATTATTTTATTTTTTATTGTTATGATGTCCCTCCAGCGTGTTTGCAGACTGCCATGCCAATTCCTTTCACTTTGCTCATAGTTAATACAGAAGCCACAGCTAAATAGTCTTTCCTCTGTGAGACTATGATGGTGAATCTCTTTGACACCCTCCCCACCTTGTAAGAACACTGTTTATCTTTCCTTCAGAGCAGAGACAATTCTTCAGGAGCTGGAACATTTCTTTGGCTGTACTCTCAGAGTGCCTTAAGATTTCCAAGTTCAGATTAATTCTTCTCTTCAACAACTACCTCCAAAGGCCACATTATAAACAAATGTTAATAATATAAGCATCAAATTATATATACAAACATGTACTGTTTGTACTGTAATTCACATATCAGAGAAGCATTTGCCAGAGAAAAACAATGATAACAGAAATTAACTCCTACTAAGCATGTCATAGTTTGGGAAGAGCCTCTCTACAATCATCTTTGACATTTGCTAAAAATATCTGCCAGAAATAATTTACTACTGCCCTGAATAGAGTATAACACTGATATTTGAAAACATTTTTCCCCTTCTTCAACAACTTGCTCCTCTATAGCAATCTATATGCCAAAGAAGAGTTGTCACTTTTCTTCCTCCCTCATATACTCAGGTTGGTTTTGTTATTATTGCTGAGATGCTCTGTTCAAGTCTCCAGTGCTTTTGCTGCATACATACAAGCCTTCTCCCTCTTCCACAGGAAAGCCAGGCACTGTGCTGTGGTCTCAGAGCACGTAATAAAGGTTATGAAGCACTCACATGTGAATGTGGGGCATGTGTGTGTGTTTGTGTGTGTGTGTGTGCCCGCATGCACATGCATGTATGTGTATCACGGCCAGATAACACATGCATAACACACACACACATAAAAATTCTTAAAAAACAAACAACCATATGGAAATGGACAGTTAGAAGCAGTGCAACCTGAGAAAACATTTCAGTTCATTCAAAATCAAAACATTAAAATATTATTACCTAAAGGCTTGATCTAGGAAAAATAAACACACCATTTAAAATGATTTGTTAAAAATTATAATTGTGAGAAATCTTTTGTTCGACTTTGAGAAGCAGAAAAAGGCAAGTGGACACAGTGTAGTTTGCTTTTTCTAAGTGAGGGCTAATAAATGACGTTAGTGATTTCTTGTTTAGTGGGAAGCACTTGGCATTAAGTGGGGAATTTTGTATTTCCTTTTATTTATGCTTTCATCCTGGGAGATTTTTCTTCTGTTTTCCACATGCTGTGTTTCATTGTTTGTGGTCCTTGGTTACACAGACAAAAGTGAATTTTCTGCCAGTAGACACAGGGCCATATATTGCTGCACTTCCCAGTCTCTAACAAGCATATGGTCATGGTGGGATCTACTTAAAAATACAGATTCTGATTCTGGCCCTGGGGTGGGGGTGAGGACTTGAGAATGTGATTTTCTAACAGTTTGCAGTTGAGCTGCTGTCTGAGGGTTACACGTTGAGTGATAAGGATCTGCACACCACTAATTTTGAAAAAATGGTTCATTTAAGGACCTAGAGATACTGCAGTGGCCAAAGAGTAAGGAGTTCTTTCTTATGTTAAATTGCCCCACAGACCTTGATGCAAGTACAATCAATCCCAAACTTGTCTTCCAATATTCCAATATTTTTATTATTCTCTCTTTCCCTATCCTTTTTCTTTTCCTTTTTCTTTCTTTCTTTCTTTGTCTTTCTTTCTTTCTTTCTTTCTTTCTTTCTTTCTTTCTTTCTTTCTTTCTTTCTTTCTTTTTCTTTCTTTTTCTTTCTTTCTTTCTTTTTCTTTCTTTCTTTTCCTTCCTTCCTTCCTTCCTTCCTTCCTTCCTTCCTTCCTTCCTTCCTTCCTTCCTTCTTTTCCCCTTCCTCCCTCTCTCTCTTTCTATCTCTTTCTTTATTTCTTTGGTCTCCACTTACTGCTCTGATTCCTAGCCCCCACCCCTTTCTCCACTTCCTCTTTCTATATATAAAAGAATGGCTGAATCACAATACTCAGGATTAGGAAACGGGGACATTATTTCCATGAATTTTCCCTTCAGGGCTTCTAAGTATTTTGATTTTGCATTATCATTGTTGATATTATGTTAGGCTGAAAACAGGTTGAAAAGTACAAGAAATCTGATTCAATAGTAAAGTGAAGCAAATCAACATCTTTAATATATGCACACACTGTAATCTGTAATTCACACAGGGTAGAAAACAAAAACAAAAACAAATTCATGCTGGAAAATAAACAAACAAAAAACAACTCTATGCTATTAGGTGTAAATTTATTTCTGATCTGTTTTCAACTTTTCGTTATCAAAGGATCATGTTGTACATGAGATTTCATGTTTTTTTCAGAGTGGTCACTGATAAACAAAAAATGTATTTTCCACCTGAAAAATCTGGTCTCTGTCTTTGAAACCCAAAATTGGGCAAGTTTTCATGACAGATTTTCAAGTTTTAGGGTGAACAACCATATCCATTCTTACTACTTATCCCCACTATCTTCTGTAAGTTATTTTGTTAATTTTTGTCCCTCTGAAACTGTAAATACATAGTAATTTTTTATTTAATTGTATTTTAACGTACCAGAAGCTTGCTAATAAAAAAAGCAGATGCCCACAGTTCCTTCCTTATTAAAACTCCCACTGTGGTTAGAGAGCTAAGGAAATATGGAAACACTTCCACCTGTAAGAATTTTGCAATTCCTCCCCCCAAAATCTGTTTATACATGTACCTTAGTAAATCTTTTTTTTTTTTAATTTTTAATGTTTATTTATTATTGACAGAGAGAGAGGGAGACAGAGAGAGAGGGGGGAACAGAGCATTGAGTTGGGGAGGGGCAGAGAGAAAGAGGGAGACACAGAATCTGAAACAGGCTCCAGGCTCTGAGCTGTCAGCACAGAAGCACAGAGCCCAACCCGGGGCTCAAACTCACGGACAGCGAGATCATGACCTGAGCTAAAGTCGGATGCTCAACCGACTGAGCCACCAGGTGCCCCACCTTAGTAAATCTTTTAACCCATTTTTTAAGTGTATTTATTTATTTTGAGAGGGGGGAGGGCAGAGAGAGTGGGAGAGAAAGAATCCCGAGCAGGCTCAGCACTGTCAGCATGGAGCCCTATGTGGGACTCAATCCCATGAACTGTGAGATGATGACCTGAGCTGAAATCAGGAGTAGGACATTTAACCAACTGAGCCACTCAGGAGCCCCAACCCATTTTTTTCTAGTGTTTATCTGATAAACATTAATTATTCATTCTGAATGCATAAATAACTCTTACATGCTCTGAATTTAGTCCACAAATCAATAAAAACAAAATTTTATAATTCCACTTGTAAGCATATTATAGCACTCTACTTCATACACAGTCCCATCAAAAACTTATTCTAAGTCAGTCTCACCAAATTAAGTTGAAAAGCACAGTTTTAAATAATAGCTACCTTTCACTAAACTCCTCTTTTTCTAGAATGTATAAGATGTTCAACTTAAGAATTGACTTTCATTTAAACATTAGCCCGGGATTTAAAGCCTAAGGTTTGATTCCTATGTTAAGTCATTCCTCAAAAGGCTAGACAAACATTCCATTTCTACTGTATGAAAGCAGACGCAGATTAAACCTTTCAAAGATAATCAGTTCTTTGGGCCAAAGACAAAAATGGGCCACAGGCAAAAATCTCTAGGTCTTCCCTATGATGACATAGGTCTTTCATAGGGCAGCAAATAAGCATACCTGGTTTATTTAAGTACAAACACAAGTAGAAATAATAAAACCTTTCTGAATTGGAAACCACTTATGAGGAGCTCTATAATGGGAGATACTTCAGAATTACAGTCACAGAAAAGAGGATGGACTCACGCCACACCAAAATTGCTATTATAAAACGCCTTCATCTTTGTGAGCATTCAGAAAGTGTTCTCACACTTTTTAACTGGCTTTTTGTTCATAGAAACAGAACGCAAGTAAGAAAATGTCCTTGGTTTCTCCTCTCTATTAGCTGCTGGTAAAAAACAATTACTTTGGCGGTTGGAAAAAAAGGAGAGGAATGTCCCTCTTGTTTCTGTAAACAGTTCGACACTAACAAAATCTCAGATCTTGCTTCTCAATCAATACCAAGCTCCATGGTTAAAAGAGTTGCATCACACCACCGTTTCGTCTGGTTAATGATATCAATAAAGGTTATCTCTGTACAGAATGAAAAGGTCACTAATCAAATTGCAGTGTCTCCATCACATTATTATTGCTTGGGAATACGTTTCATTGATTAAGTTTCCCTGCATAGAATCTCCTGGCTTTTAATGCATTGAGTATTGCAGGGGAGAATAATAATAAAATGTTGCCTCATAAGAGCCCTGACGCTATAATAGTTAGAAAAGCAGATCTCTTCTGCACATCTCTTTATGATAACACATCTAAAATAAAATACAAGGAGGTGCAAATTTGTAAAAAGCTGGAGAAAAAGAAAATTTGGTGTAGAGATCTTTTCGTGGTTACAAAAATACCGTCAATAAATTTTTTCAAGAAATCATCAGTGTTGTCAGTCAACTCCATGGCTGTATGGAGTTATATATGACATACGATGCTGAATTCTATGCACTTTTTTTTTTTAATTTGCAAATCTATTTCCTCACAGACCTTAAAATTTATTAGGAAAGACAAAATAAATACTTAGAAAATAAAGTGTGATATATACTCTGATACAAAAATATAGGATACTGACTTTTGGATTTTACATATAATGTTAATGTAAATATCAATCCTGTGTATCTCTGCTTTTGCATTTTGTAAAGGTCTTTAGTGTGGAAGACTCACTTTCTCATGCATGGTAAGAAAGTTTAAGTTTGTGATTGCTTTGATGGTGTAAATTATTAAGTATATCATAGACTCCTGCCAATCTAGACTGTCAGTGGTATTTCAGGAGGGCAAAAGAAAAGTATTTAACACATGCTTTCCCTTTAAAATAAGGAAATAACTGAACAAACAGACCAAGGATAAATGGCTAAATAATCCTGGCTCCTCCCTCTGCCCCTTGAAGACTCTGGGCTCCTTTCTGTTCTTCCTGGTTGGCTGGTAGTTAGATAGTGACCTCTCATCCAGGCCTCTTCCTTTCTGTACCGCCTGTCTCCTGCCTCTTGTTGTTGGTAGGTGTACCCTGCTTAAGGGGCCCAGTTTTTCCTGTGGCACTGGAATGGATTTAATGGCTTTTCTGTAAGTTGCCAAACTAATAGGTTTTATCACCTGGAAAGTACAAGAAACAGCTGTTTATGTAAGTGCCCCAGGCACCCCAGTTAATCATTCTTGCAAATAGTATTACATGGGATATGATTCTGGCTTGCCGCATTCAGTGTTTTTCCTAACATAAGAAAATAATGGCCTGGCCACCAGAGTAGAATGTCAGTGATTTATCACAAACCAGTACTATACTGCACGCTTGTTCAGAGCTAGAAGTATACCAAATCATTCCACTTGGAATACTGGCTTCCTGCAACTATGAAATACCAGAATCTAGCAGTAGGTATATATTCAAAATACTGATATAATGTCTGCAAGATTCAATATTGATACTTCAAAAATATTTTATTTTAGATATTAATAGGAGGATCGGTCATCCAAAGGAAGATTTAAGCTACTCTGGCATTAAATTTTAAACATATACTTCAAAAAAAAACCCCATAGATATTACAAGTTTTATACCATGTTTGCCTTTCTTAAAGAAAACAAAAAAGCATTTTTGAATTTGTTGATCGTCACAGTTACGCTAATTAAACCAATGCTATGAAGTAAATCTCTATTTCAGGTGCATTATGAATTCTTTGCCTAAGTGTAATAGGAAATTGCCTCCCTCTCCATTCGTGAGTCGGCTGTTGGAAGTGCTTCTGGCTAAAAAGGAGGTCAGAGAGTCTACATGGTCAAGTGTAGGCTTTGGGGTCAGATACACCTGGACCGATCCCAGCTCATTTAATCATGGGCTACATGACACTCGGCATTTTTTCAAACCTTTTGGCTCCTCTCATTTTTCTAATTTGTAAAATAGACATAGTAATCTGTCTCACGGATTTGTTTGCAGGAATAATTCAGATAAAATGGGCAAAGTACTTAGCACTGTTATCTTTACAAAAGCCATAGCTTTATGGGGTGCCTGGGTGTTTCAGTCGGTTAAACGTCCGACTTCGGCTCCAGTCATGATCTCAGAGTTTATGAGTTCGAGCCTCGCTCAGGCTCTGTTCTCACAACTCAGAGCCTGGTGCCTGCTTTGAATTCTGCGTTTCACTCTCTCTCTCTGCCCTTCCTCTGCTCATTCTCTGTCTCTCTCTCTCTCTCTCAAAAATAAAGATGAAAAAAATTTTAAGAAACATAGCTTTATTAATAATAGGATTTGTTAGGGGCGCCTGGGTGGCTCAGTTGGTTTAGCACCAACTTGGGCTCAGGTCACGATCTCACAGTTCGTTGGTTCGAGCCCTGCGTCAGGCTCTGTGTTGACAGCTCAGAGCCTGGAGGCTGCTTCAGATTCTGTATCTCTCTCTCTCTGTCCCTCCTCTGCTCAATAAATAATTTAAAAAATTAAAAAAAAAAAGATTTGTTAGTGTTTGTCTATTAGGCTTGGTAAAAGAAGGTTGTGAAAAGTGGAAGGCAGGCAGGAGGGCACCATATTTTCTCTTTCAGGTCCTTCTTTCGACTACCTTCCGTTCTTCCCTTCTCCCTCTCCTAGAAAAAGTACCATGATTTTTTGGACATGAGACAAATGCTCAGAGTCAAATATTAATAAATAAATGGAATTGCATGCTATACTTTTTATATAAAAATAGAATCAAATTTCATAATGATATTGAGAATTGCTGAATGCTGTAGCTTGGTATTTGACACCATTTTGAGCAAATCATCTCTTTAAAACGGTGTCCTCTATTCACCCATAACCATATGACATTTCAAATGGGAGACCGAGCTTAAGCAGAATACTGAAAGATGTGTCCACTGATGGGGTGTTTTTATATTCACTAGCAATGCAATTGTACCGTGGCCACTGGCCAACTGGCTTGGTTCTTGAAAAGACAATATAACGACTCTGAGACATAAACAGGAACTCTGGGGAAGAAACAAAATAGCACTGTTGATCATAATACAGCCGTTACTATGGACTCAGTCTTTCCTCTCGCTACAAACACCTTCAATCCGTTTGATGGTTCACTGAAAGTTATGCTCTTCCACGAAAAAGAAGAGCCAGCATCTGGCAGGTTAAAATCTCTGCAATGGTGAAGTGAAAGAGGCCATCTCTGCCACCTGCTTTTTGGGTGTCCTCTGCTTCTGACACTCTCACCTTTATTACTTCTCACAGAGAGAACTCGGGCCATGTATGTGAGGCATAGTGTTTGCTTAATCTGAAACTCTACCCATTCCTCACACCCTGTTCATTCTTTATTTGGTCCAGACATCAGGACCACGCTGTTTTCTCTTCCTTTAAAGGTATCTTCTGTCAGGGGCGCCTGGGTGGCGCAGTCGGTTAAGCGTCCGACTTCAGCCAGGTCACGATCTCGCGGTCCGTGAGTTCGAGCCCCGCGTCAGGCTCTGGGCTGATGGCTCGGAGCCTGGAGCCTGTTTCCGATTCTGTGTCTCCCTCTCTCTCTGCCCCTCCCCCGTTCATGCTCTGTCTCTCTCTCTCTGTCCCAAAAATAAATAAAAAAAAACGTTGAAAAAAAATTAAAAAAAAAAAAAGATATCTTCTGTCAGTCTATTCAGGTTTCCAAACATAATTTCTATCGGTTTCCCTTTAACGCCCTTCTCTCAGTTTTATCTCTCCCCTTCCCTTGATTGCAACTTCCAGGTTGGAGGAACAAAGAAGAGAATTCACTCATTATAAACAAAAGGCCAATAAAGATGGTATGCTCCCAAGGTGGGATCCAGGTGATTGGTGAGGAGCTCTGGTGTGAGATTGAAGGGAGAACATTCTCAGCTACTCAGAGGTGTCCGCACATAGCAGACTAAAAAGAAATCCTCACAAGGCTTGGAGAAATATCTTTAGAACTATCTTGGTAGGACTGATACTTGGTAGGACTGATAAGATTGGGTGCCTATTTCTTTAACTTTGCTGATGCGTGGACTAACAAGAGAGAATCAGATTAGAAAGAACTCCAGCTCTCTCTGAGCTGCTTGTGATCTGAGGCCCTTTTTGGGGAGGTAATTTCAGCTTCCACACCACCATGAAAGAAGGAGAACTTATCCCTCCTAAAGTAATAAGACTAATGTTTTCTTCACTACCATGTCTTCATTTCTCCTGTTGACAGTGCAATGCCAACAGAGATCTCATTACTGTTGTGTTCATTTTTGTTTTAAATTATTGGTAAGCTGTAGTAATACTGATCCTTGACTGAAAACATGCAGAGGCAGGGAGCTGAGAAATATTTTTCAGAGAGCAACTGGAACATAAGATACGCATCTGTCAAAACTGGAAAGCAGAAAATGTACATAAGACATAGTTGGGCTGTCCAATTTGTGAACTACTTGGGGCAAGTCAGATCTCTTCTGATACAATTTGTAAGAATCACTAATGCGGCAGGTCTTGAACTCTTCCAAGCTCTGTCCTTCTTGGCTCCAGGGCCTTCTATTCTTCCTGCATCTCATTAAAGAGCAATTATAATCCAAACAAAATCATATGGCAATGATATAATTGGCTTCAAATCTTGCTCCAAAGGTAAGTGTCACAGGCATTTGGTCCTATTCCCTGTTTTTCCTACTTGGAAGCAAATTACTGACATAGCAAAAAAAAAAAAAAAAATTCATTTTTGTGGCCATATGGGGGGCTCAATGCTACAGTTTAAGAAAAACTCAAATAGAAAATTCCAAGTTTCTTAGACCTGCATGGGAAATCTCATTACAGTATATAAAAAAAAGTTATTTCGTATGATTGAGAACTATAAAAAGAACTATAAAAACAGAATTCAGAGTTTGGTCAGTCATAAAATATTTTCAAAATTGATACATAATTCTACAGAGATCTCAGGTTAATTAGCTCAGCATGACTGCTGAATACTATTTTAGCAATTGTAGCAGCATTACTGAATGTTACAATAATGCAATCTTGAGCCACTTAAATTTGACTTGACTTCAGTTATCCCAAGGTTTCATTTTGTTCATTAGTCTTTGGGATTAAAATCAGATGTCTTCTCATTGAAATAATCTTGTGATAATTATTTTAACAAATAACATTGAATTAAACATATTAACATGTAATTCAGTAAATC